>NW_006921852.1:2385059-2399834 GCF_000298275.1 Orycteropus afer afer
AAAAAAAAAAAAAACCTAATGGGGAAGCTCAGTTCTGTCCTATAGGGTTGCTGTGAGTTGGTATCGACTTCATGACACACAAGAAGTTACCGTTTATTTGCTCATTCCTTCATTTATAACTCTCTCCCCTCTTTTAGTTTATGGAGCCTTAAATGTCAACTGAAGATTTCAGTTCTGATGAAATATTATCCTTTTTATGTGGGAAAATAATAATAATAAAAAAGTAAATTTTTGGAAGATGTTATCCATTTAAAAATGGACCACAGAATGTGTGCAGAATTTCAGATATTGCTTTCTTTAGTTATGTTTGAGAGATAGTCTTTGGTGCAAAGGATTTCCTGGAGGACCTCCAGTCTCACAACTGAGATGTCTGAGTTTCTTCACTGTGTACATAAAAGGCTAGCTTATCATTCAGAAAACATGAGCTAGGATAGCATATGATTATAAGGAGCTGAATGAGTCAGCCAAATGTTGCAGCACACTTATCTTACATTGGGGTATATCTCTGACTGGGCAATCTACTTTCATAGAGATAGATACCACCTTAGAAACCCACAGAGGGGTCACTATGAGTCAAATCGACTCCACTCGGTGGCAGTGAGCTTTTGAGAGTTTTGTGAGATTGTTGGGACTGCAGGATATATCTTATAACAATAGGACTACAACAATGGGAGTATGACACAAACCCCTTCTCTTCAGTCAAATTTCTTAGGCAGTTGGTGTATGCCACTTGTAATTTAATGTAACCTTTATCCTACATGAGCCATTGATCACTTAAAAGTAAGTGCTTTGTGTCTAGGTTTCATATCATTCATCAACTGTATTCTTATACTACCAGTTTTGATTGTAGTCAAATCATATTAGATGTTTCCACAGAACTGTCAAAAGTTTGATGGTGAATTGGCAATTTAAATATTTTAGACAACAAAGCTAACATTTTAATTTGAAAGTTTTGGTGCTTATCTTCTATTTTTCTGCTATTGGGGCCTTTCTACTTTATTGTAAGTATGGGTTTTAGGGTTATAAAAAAAAAACCAGAAGATGCACTTCTACTAAATCTCCAATAGACTTCCTTTCCAAAACAAATATGCGTGAGAATTTTTATAGCAACAGAAAAGTGTTGCTGGCAGACTTTCCAAAGTAATACCAATGTCAGGGTGCTATGATTGGTAGGGCAGGAAAGTGAATGACCTAGGCCTTCATAGTCTGCAGCAGGGTCTGTTGGCCAAGTATATCTTCATGGAATGTGAAAGATTCTGAGGCCTCAGTGCAGATGTCACATATAGTCATTTATTGTCCAGCTGAACACAACTAAATATTTGTTTCCCTGTTTTTTATTTCTTTTGCTGTTGTTGGAATGTAATTCTTAACCTTTGCAGTGACAGCTCTAGGGCACTACTGAGAAGAAGTGTGTGTATGTGTGTATATATATATATATATTTTTTTTTTAAATAAAAGAGTTTTATATTTTCAAGAATTTAGAAAACATTTAGTTGTAAACTTTTATTTTTATACCATATAATGTTCAAGATATTATTTTAACCTGAATGTATTCAAGTTTTATCTTCCTATAATAGAACTTTAGTATGATTTCTACAGAAGGTTATTTTTTTTTTTAAATAAAAAGTCCTTATTATTGTGACTACCATAATGAGTGAGCTGTAAACTATACTCTTGCAAAAGTGGGCTTACTTGATGGAATTATTTTGGTTTTGTTTATTTAATTAGAGGGCAGTATCTGACAAACATAATTGACTTAAATTTAATATTGATTATGACAATAATTAGCCAAGATTTTCCTTCTTTCTTTTCCAATTAACTACTTCTGTCTTTTAAAAAAAATTATTGTGCTTTGGATGCAAATTTCCAGAGCAAAATTTGTATTACATCCAATAGTTGTGTACATTTGATTTCATGCCCCATCACCATCCTGACCATAACAAACTCTCCTCCCCCTTGTCCCTGTGACTATCTCTTTCCTGTGGCCTTAACTATGCATTCCTATCTGTCCAGCTTTCCCTCTATGTGAATGCTGCCCCTCTGGTGCCCCATGGCTGATTGCTCTAAGGGGTGCATCTCCCTAGAGTAGGTGGGTGCATCACCCTGGGGTAGGTGTTCTGCATGTAGGTCTTTCTCAACTGTTGGGCTGAGAGCCAATCCATAGGAGTGAGTCCAATTCCAGGCCAGAAGGGTCTTAGTATTGGGGGTTCCACAAGGCTCTACCTGACCATAATTCTGGTCATTTTAGTGTTTTTAAATTTTGTTCCTCATTTTTCCTCCCACTCTATCCTGGATCTCCAGGTTTGATCCTTTTCTGAGCAGTTGACATTGGTACCTGGACCCCATCTGGTTCTTCTGGTCTTGGGGTCCATCATATCCTTGGACTAATTGTTTCCAGATCTTAGCTCTGGTAGCATAATGCCTAAGGCACTTGACTGCTAACCAGAAGGCTGGCAGTTCAAACCCACCAGCCACTCCGCAGAAGGAAGGTTGGGCAATCTACTTTCGTAGTGATACTGCCTTGGAAATCCAAGGAGTGGTCTCTATGAGTCGGGTCTGACTCAACAGCATGTAACAACAACACAACAACACAACAACAATTGTTTCCAGATGCCTTTGATTTTGTTCACTCTTCTTTCCTTCAGATGAGAGGAGACCAATAGCTGCATCTTAGATGGCCACTCAAAAGCTTTTAAGACCCCAACTACCTGTTATAGGAACTTCTAGTTTGTGACATCAGGACTGAGGAGAATGCATGTTGTTTTAGTACCAAGAGATGCAATGCTGAATAGGTGGGAGGTTGGGAAGTAAAATATCTTGGAAGTGGAAACCACTCATTTCTCTCACTAGTGTTTAAAATTCAATGGATGCTCAATAGTTATTCCACTGCATCTTGTTTTTATCTGCCATTTCAGTGCCTTCATCCTTACCCCCTCCTCACATCCTGTGGACCAATGTTAATTATGAAAATCTTCTAGAAGTATTTTAAGTGTGCTTCTGAGCCAATCTTCCTATTACAGTGCATATATTAGTATATATATACACACACCAAACTCATGGCTATCGAGTCACATCAGACTCATAGCCACCCTTCCTCGAGTTTCGAAAGTGGTATCTCTATGGAAGTAGATTGCCCAGTCTTCCTTCATTTATATCTTAAACACACTGCCATTGAGTTGATTCTGATTCATAGCAACCCCCATTGGGTTTCCAAGGCTGTAAATATTTATGGAAGTACATTGCCTCATCTTCCTCCTGCAGAGCAGCTGGTGGATTTGAACTACCAACCTTCTGGTTAACAACCAAAACACTTAAGCCACTACGCCACCAGAGTTCCTTCACCCCACTCCCTTCTTTTTTCTGATCCAGCTTATCTCTCTTGATCTACCCTCTAGTAGCTGGGCAAACCACCTACTTTGTGTTTCTCTGTCCCCCACTGATATTCTGAAGTCTTTCACAGACCAAAATCATGTTGGTGGTGTACGTTTTCCTCACAGTGCTAGAAAGCATTCTGTGTTCTGTTCAGTAGCAGGAAGACAACTCTCTCTTGCTTTCAGTTTTATGCTTTTCTACATGGCACTAAAGCAGTACTGCTGTGGTCAAAGAAGAACAAATATGTCTTAGAGGGAGTAAAGCTGGAATGCTCCTTAGAAGCAAGAATGGCCAGACTTCAGCTCATCATTTGGTCATATTGTAAAAAATGACCATTCCTGGAGAAGGATATCATGGTGGAAAAAGTAGAGGGCCAGTGAAAAAGGGGAATACACTCAACGAGATGGATTGACACAGTGTCTGTAATGATGTGCTCAAGCATGGTAACGATTGTGAGGATAATGCAAGACTGGACAGTGTTTTATTCTGTTGTATGTAGGGTCGCTGTGAATCAAAACCGACTTGACAGCACCTAACAACATGTCCCTTCAAATACTAAGAATTTGTTAATGAGAGCAACTTATCTTTCAGGTGACTCCATCATTCTTTCAGGAAGTGCCCCATTAATACATCTCAACAGACTTTTGGTGGAGAGTCTTGCATTTATATGTTTTTTTCACTCATAGTAGTGGAGTCAAGCCATATACTGTCACTAATCTCCCTCCTGCTTGTCCCTCCCTCCCCATAAGTCAGTGTAAATTGAATTTCCAAAACTAGTAAGCTCTGTTGTGTGAAACCAACCTGCTACTGTTAAGTCCAGTGTCATGTCAGACAGGTATGCATCAATAGCCATTTAATTCCAATATTAATTCCAAGGACAGCAGGCTAAGTTCACCACTAAGCAGAAAGGCAGGTGAATCTGGGTTAGATCTGGAGCAAAGTTACCTCTGGGAGAGCTAGGAGTAGAGCTGCATGAGGACAGAACTGATAGAATTGGGGGTCCAAAATATAAGAGAAATGAAGCATTATTTCTCTTTCTTGGGTAGTGATGGCAGAGGAATGTTTTTTTTTTTGACACACTAAGAGAAACATAAAACGAACCTTTTAAAGAGGGAGAGTAAATAATTACAAATGTGCAGGAAAAAATTATCATCATACCATGTATTGTTTTCTTTTGTATACTATAAATACTAACCCAAATATATGGAAAACTTCAAATATTACTTGAAATCATTCTATATGCAGATTATGTCAGGGGAAAATCTCAACATTATGGGGATTGACAAACAAAGGTGCATCTGACTCAGTAAAGATTTTTTCAGCTCTCATAAGGTCCAAGGCAAAAATCGAGGCTAATGGGCAGGTAAAAATGAAAAATGAAGTCAATTATTTTCCTTATATTCCAAGGACTATTTTCTTGACCAAGAGAGTATTTCCATCTTGTTGATGTTGAATTGGTCAAGAAAACAAAGAAGTATAGAAAAAATCAGCATGCTGGGAGGAGTTTCTACTAGATTGAGTCTCCTCAATGACTGAAGGCATTGCATCCTCAAAACCCAAGGCTCTAAGCCTTCTCAGAGTTTTCCTTTAGGGTCCTGCTCAGATTTTGGTGGGTGGATTTTATTTCATGCCTCCTTTCCCATCCAAAAATGAGGGAATAGGACTATTGAACTGGTGATTCTTAACTCTGGCTTTGCATCATTCTGGGGAGGAGTCTTGGAGTTTGTATTTTACAAGTGATTTTGATGTGTTGGTGAAGTCTACTACCAGTCAAATAAATGATATCCTGTTCCTTTAAGAGATAGGAATGTATTTGACCTGGGGAAGAAATAAAGGCCATCTGCAGAAAATTCTCTGTATTCTTGCAAGAATCCACCAGTGAGAATGAAATGAGGGAAGTTTCTTTTTCTGACCTGGTATAACCTGGCCTTAGCCTAGCTCACTGACCAGGTCAATATTACCATTTTATGACAAGACACTACTGGCACAAAGTCTTTGATTTATGTTTGTTTATATGAATTAAATGAGTGCCCTTTGCTTACAAATAAAGGAGGAGTTTTATATGAATATAAATTGGTTTAGCATTGTGGAGGGAAAATTGCTATTGTTAATGTTAAGACATGAATTCTCAACTTTCCATGCCCTGCTGGTATTACTGACTAGAAATGGAGTTCTGGCTAGGGTTTGGGACTTTGGCCGAGAGAATATGTGATCATCCCTTCATCATTTCCAGTGCTAATCTCTTTTATTTATTTATGTATATTTTAAGAGCTTGTTTTATATTATGTGTACATTTAGTTGCACTCCCCATTTACCATGTCCAACCCTAACCCAGTCTCCTCCCCTCCCTATCCTGTAACCCTTCCCCTGTGCCCCTCATATTTATGCACTCCTGTTTGTCCTGCATTTCCTCAGTTTGAGGGTTGGTCCTCTGGTGGCCTGTGGGCTATCACTCTAAGGGATGTATTACCATAGAGTATGTGGGTGCCTCATCCTGGGTTGAGTGGTCTGTGTGTACATCTTGTTAACTATTGGGCTGAGAGCCAGCCACTGGGGGTGCGTTTTATTCCAGGCGCAGAATGTATTCCAGGGCCATAGTATTGGGGGTCTCACCAGATTTTCTCTGACCAGTAATTCTGGTCATTATTGAGTTTTTAGATTTTTTTCCACATTTTCCCTCCCACTCTATCCAGGATCTCCAGATTTGATCCTTTCCTGAGTGGTTGGCATTGGTAGCCAGGCACCATCTAGTTCTTTTGGTCTCGAGGGCCGTCGTGTCCTAGGGCTGATTGCTTCCAAATGCTCTTTTTTTTTTGCACCTTTTTCACTTCTGATGCTAGGAGACCATTAGCTACATCTTAGATGGCTGCTTGAACGCTTTTAAGACCCTAATTGCTACTTACCAATGTAGGATGTGGAACAAGGCTTTTATGTATTTTGTTGTGCCAATTGAGTCTGGTGTCCTCCAGCACTATGGTCCTGAGACGGTAGATCCATTGGATCTCTCTCCCATAGGGTCTGGTTGTCTGTGAGGGATTGTTTGTGTAAGGACTGCAGGTATTTTGTATCACTGGTATCTGTGCAAGATTAGCCTCAGCTGAATCAGTCCTTGGTTTAGAGCATACTTCTGTTCACTGTCCCCCATCTGATTGTCTCAGATGTTTATGTGTTTATCTGTAGCCTAGTGTTTGGCATTAATGACAATGCAGTATCATGGACATATTGGTTGGTATTAGCATCTGTTGTCTATCTCTTATATGCACAATTCGGTGTCCTCCCATTTCCTAATGTTATCATGGTGGTCACAGATCCTTTCCATATATCCCTCTCCCTACCTGCGTCAGCGTATGGGCCCCAACTAGTCCGAAATTAATCCTTTCCCTTCCCTCCCCATTCCAGTAACCTACAAAATGAGTTCCCTTTCCCAAGCAAACCCTTCTTTGTCTTTTTTACAGTAATGGGCTCATACAGTACTTGTCTGTGATTGACTTATTTCACTCAGCATAATGTCCTCCAGGTTCATCTCACGTTGTGAGATGATTTGCTTATCCCTCGTTGTTCTTTAATGTAACCAGCACCAATTTCTTAAAACAAAACAAAACAAAAAAAAAACTTGTGCTTGGTGAATGTGTTCAGTTGGTGGCAGCAAAGTTCTTTTTACAGAAAAGAGGGAGGCCCTGGTCTCGGATATTTTGAAGAAAGCCAGAGGGAACAAAGCAACATGTATAATAACATCCATGTTTTCCATTAACCTGCAGAGCTTTAAATTTATTATATGTACTCCAAAAAAGGAAAAATGTGTAAAAGGAAGATTTCTTGTTGTCTCTGTCTAAATCTAATCCCCTAAATATGTTCTTTGTTTCCAAATTCAGAAGTAGTTCATGTGTCTGCTTTGAATGCAGGATTTGGTTGGGTTGTGAACCAAAAAGTGGGCATCTGAATATTTATTGTTCGTTGTCATGTAAATTTATTAAAATGGAAGCTTTGATCTTGAAATACATCTAGACGAGATTAATGATTCAGCATCTGCGGAAATCAAGTATTTGGTGCAATGAATAGATAAAGAAGCTTTTACAATTTTACATTGGCAAAGGTAAAAATTCAGTATGTAAAAGGCTATTTTAGAATTTTAGTTTAATGGGAACTAATAAGTGCCAAGGAACATTAGGTGGTATCTGACTAATATATCGACTAGAAGAGTTTGTAAGCAATAAACAGATGGAAATAAATGAACAAAAATGAAATGATAATTGGAAAGTTAGCACTGTGGATAGATTGTGACATTTTATGGTTTGTGCCCACAGTTCTGCCTATGGTGTCCTGGTGGTAAAATTAATCATTGTGTCTGTAAAATTGGGTGTTAATTAAGGGGCAAATGGATAATTGAACCCTAAACTGGCCCACTGATTGCTTTGCAGTTCTGCTACTAACTTTATCTAAGTGATTATCATCCAAAATGATTCATGCTTTTGGAGGCACTGTCACCAAACTTGGCATCATCACTGTGAGGTGTGTGGGTGGGAAGTCATATGTAAATGAAGAAAACAGAGACTCAGGGAAGGGGTCTGGAAAGACTACTCAAATGCCATCAAAAGAAAATTGACCTGCAAATGGAAGTACACCTATATATGTTGTTGTTGTTATGTGCCGTCGAGTCGGACCTGACTCATAGTGACCCCTCCTTGGGTTTCCGAGGCAGTATCACTACGGAAGTAGATTGCCCCATCTTCCTTCCAAGGAGTGGCTGGAGGGTTTGAAATGCCAGCCTTCTGGTTAGCAGTCAAGTGCCTTAGGCACTACGCTACCAGAGCTGCTGGTAGCGTACTACCAGAGTGATACCGCTTCGGAAACCCAAGGAGGGGTTGCTATGAGTCGGATCCAACTTGATGGCAGTGAGTTTTTTTTTTGTTTGTTAGTTTGTTTTGGAATGAGAGATAACCATATAGAAAAATGATTTAAAAGTGAAAATATTCAAGGTTAGCAATTTAGCAAATATAAATTATCTGATATGGTGTGTGTGGGTATATATATATATATATGTGTGTGTGTGTGTGTAGGTGTGGGAGCTCTGGTATGATTGTGTGTCAGCTTGGCTGGGCCTGGTTGAGTGGCTGGGCAGCTGGTGGTAGTTATTCCCCATGATAAGACTGGCAATCAATTTCATGGTGGGATCTACCACAAGCAGCTGAGTAGCTGCTTTAGAGATGTGGATTGCTTCCTGTATATAAGAAACAGCTTTGGGAATGGTCTCTAGCTTATGGCACCTTGTATCCTGCATGTAGCTGTGTCATTGTTCAGCAGCCTGCCATGCTCTGCCAAACTTGGGACTTTCAATGAACTTAAATTAATGGCCTATTGTGTGGTTTGGTGGGAGCTCTGGTGGCCTAGTGCCTAATGCATTTGACTGCTAACCAGAAGGCTGGTGGTTCATACCCACCAGCCACTCCCCGGAAGGAAGGTAAGGCAATATACTTCCCAATATACTCAAAGAGGTAGCTTTGACTTGGAACTGACTCCACGACTGTGGTGCATGTGTGGTTTGGTAGCATCGGGACTGTCCCTTTTTACTTGTCAACCTTGGGCTTGGCAGCCTCAACAGCCAGCAGCTGAGTGAAGAAAAGCCTCCACTTCAGTGGGCTGGGAGCAGAAGGTAGAGCTGGACCCCAAGGTTGAGGGGCTTTCACCCAGCCCCTAGAGCCTGGCATTTTGAACTTGGACTTAAAGCCTCCAAATTGTAAGAATAAACTCCTGTTTGTTAAGGCCATCCTGTTTGTGTTATATTCTTGTCAGAGCAGCACTTGGTAACCAGAACATCTGATGTGATGCTTTTGTTATAATGCATTACAACATCAGATAATTACTAACAATTATAAATTCAAATTCAACCAAAATCCTTTTAAATCTTTTTCCAACAGTGCTTTGATTACATAAAGTTTTTTTTTTTTTGGGGGGGGGTGCGTGTGAGGGGGACTAATTCTATGTTTTGGTATTAAAATGAGCTTGCTAATTATCTTGTTAAAATTTGTTAAACACTTTAAAATGTATTGTTATTTAATTTCAAAATATTTGAGTGTTGAAACAGTGACTTACAAAAGCAAGTTACTTACTGTAAGCTAAATCAAATAGACACCATCAAAGGAACATTCTAGGTTACAAGTTCAAAGCAGTTTGGACTATAACCACATAAATCCCATTTAAAGAAATGGGTTTCCCAAATTTGTAACTCTATGTGCAGAATTTGAAAATATGTCCTGAAAAAAATATTCTTTCTGTCCCTGTCATCATATTGTCAGTCAGATCAAAGTTTGCTGATTCTTCATCTTCTGATTTTAATAATGTAACAAGGCAACAGAATATTGTGAATATAAACCTTTACTCTTGGAGAATTTAGGACCAGAGAGTTAAAAAGACTGAAAGAAATTTTATAAATGACATTCTTCCTTTTCTGTTATTAGAGGCAATCCTAAAAAAGAATACCCTAAAAAGAAATTCCAAATATATGCCATCAAATTTGAATATTCTACCTTAAAATCAAAGTAGTTGGAATGTAGAATCAACTTTGGAGATCCCATTTCAGGAGGCACTGATATCTGTATTTGAAAAACAATCATGGGTGGTTCTTACGGACATCGGACATCGGGGTGAAAATCACTGTCCTATTGTTTTTAGAGAAGTTAGCATGGACAGAGACTATAGTCTACCATCAGTTGGTTGATTTCCATTCTTCTCTGAGGGTCCTCAGGAGCTCTGGTGGCATAGTGGGTAAGGCATTTGGTTGCTAGCCAGAAAGAAGGTAGTTCAAACCCACCAGCTGCTCCATGGGAGAAAGATGAGGCAACCCATTTTCATGAAGATTTACAGCCTTGGAAACCCAGTAGGGGTTGCCATGAGTCAGAATTGACTTGATGGCAGTGGGTTTGGTTTTGGTGTGAGAGCCCCGTTGGTGAGTTACTACCTCTGTGATTAAGACATCGAAATATCTGAGACAGGACTGCAATCAGGTAAGGGATTTTTCAAACATTTATTTTCTTTTTCTTTTTCATAGTCTCTTCCTCCTCCCCACCCCATCCCAGGTTATCTAACTTGACTATATTGCCTTGCCTCTTCTTACCTGTATATTGAAAGCACATGTAAAACAGTGGCTCCAGCTGGCTTGAGAAAGCCAATTGTTAAATTTTCAGGATTTTTGTGAACAAGTTGTTATAAATGACTATTATTAAAAAAAATTATATAAACTTACAATTAAATCAATTATATTTAAATGGTACTAAACACTCAAGCTATGGAATTTTCAATGCCTCATATGCATGTGAAAGTTGTATAATGAATAAGGAAGACTGAAGAATTAATGCCTTTGAATGTTGGTGAAGAATATAAGTATACCATGGACTGCCAGAAGAATGAACAAATCTGTTTTGGAAGAAACACAGTCAGCATGCTCTTTAGAAGTGAGGATGGCAAGACTTCTTGTCAGGTATGTTTGACATGTTATGGGGGCAAGTCCCAGGAGAAGGACGTCATGCTTGGTAAAGCAGAGGGTCAGCGAAAAAGGGGAAGAACGTCAGGGAAATGGGTTGACAAAGTGGCTGCAGCAATGGCTGAAACAGAGCAATGATTATGAGGATGGTGCAGGACCGGGCAGTGTTCTGTTCTCCTGTACACAGGGCCAGTCTGACTTGACAACACTAAGCAACAACAACAAACACTCAAACTCATTAGTTACTAATTATTTATCACTTTTAAATCTCATCTCTGCTCTTGAGATTAAATGTGTTGTTGGTGAATGATACAACCTCATGTTGGTAGCCTGAAATTAGCCAGAAGTAAGTCTTCACACCACAGAAATCAGCAAATGCTGCCAATCAGGGCTTGATATAATATCTTGTCAATTGTCTAAATTTTAAAAGTGATGGAGAAAATGCTGATTGAACTTAAAAGTATGTAGTGCCTGCAGGTGTTACATTGTGAGTAGCCTAAAACTTGAGAGAATTTTCTTCCATCATTTGCAAACTATTATCCAATTTAACAAAGTTACTCATGTCACTGATGAGTGAATGGTGTTTTGGCATATATATTCCTTATTTCACTTTAGTCTTATTTTTTTTTAATGTAAACAAAAATATTGACCAACACTCATATCACAGTTACACTTATTTTTTAATGATGTGAGGGACTTCTTTGCTGAATCAAATGGTAATCAAGTGTGAATTCATAGTCTGATTTTGTGACATGATTGGTGGTGACAATTAATAAAAACTGATGATGGAATTTTCACTGACATTACATTGGAGTTATAGGCACAGGGAATTTATGATGTATGCATTCATACATCTTTTCTAGGAGAACTGGTTGTTAAACAGTTTACCAGAATACTACTGCATGTAATCCTTGAAGTAGTGTTGGGAAAGTCATTTAGTCCACACTGTATTCAGATATTGACTAGATGGCCATGTAAAAACAACTCAACCTGATTAGATTTTATACAAAAGTGGACAGGCAGTTGCTAACGTGTGATTTCCTTTCCAATATTTTTTGTTCCCATTGAGTATGCATTCAACTTCACTCTTAGTGATTTATTACTTTGGGTTCTAAGGCTTTTTGATCTTCTAGATAGTGGTCCCCAAATGTGAGATGTGAGTGTGAGAGATGGGATACCAGTTAAAATACAGTTTCAAGAGCCCCCCCCCCCCCAGCCCAACTGCCAGAGCTACAAAATCATAACTGTAGGTAGTAGGGTCCAAAGAATCTGTGTTGTTAATGTTTGCCAGGCCACGGTATGGGAACATATCTTTGAATCCATGTTAAATATAAATAGCCTCAGAGGAGCAATAATTTAAGTCAGCAGCTGCCATAGCTAGAAAGAATTAACAGTGAGAGGGAGGCCCTGTGGACACAGCCCTCTACCCCCACCCCATAAACCTCCCCAGGCACCTAAAGCTGAGTGGGATAATGAATCCTAGTAGGAGGTATGCCAGCATAGCCAAGCTAACTATAAATACAAAACCTCTAGATGCTTACATTTAACTATCTGGAAAAATATTAGATAGGAGTCTTTCTTATTCCCTTGGCCTCATTGCTGAGGCAGGAAATATGCTGTGTCTTCAAGGGCAGTGTTATGAAAATCAGTGATTGTTCATCTGTTTTGTGTAGACCAGCTACATGACTTGCCAGCATTGGTGCCCATCTGTCCTGCATTAAAACCTTTAATTTTCTATTTCTGTAGTTTTATAAAACTATTGGCAGAAAATGAAACAATCATGATTCTGTATATCTGTCTAGTCATTTTGAGCCCATATTGCTCTTTTCTAAGATTGGTATGGGGTCCTCTAAAGTGCTTACCAGGTGTCCAATCTAAATCGATGAGAACAATCATTCTTTCTCTAACCTGACACATTGAGTTTGTTGGGAAATCAGCAGGTTTTCCTTCCAACTATCCAATCAACATCTAATTGCCTTTCTTCCAAGGAAAAGGTGAAGGTTGCTAATACTACCATGTAAGAAGTTTATCAAACTTACATTTTGGATATAGGCTTGGGATTGTAAAGAAAAGTTTTGTACCTTAAAATTCTTTTTTTTCCCCCTTACTTGTCTCTACCTATCTAGTACCTTAAAGTATTGTAAGTAATGGATAAGTGATACACATATATATTTCACATTTCTTGGGTGGCTGGGCAAGTGTAATTTTTAAGGAGAGAAAGTAAGACAAAATTCTAAATGATGCAAATATCTCCTTGCTACCTGGAGAAAAGTGAACAAATTTGTAAAAATATATTTTTTACTTAAAAATTTTTAGTTGTATGTTTGATGTTTCTGTTAAATTGTCTTACTGCTTTTATGCTTTTATCTACAACTGTCAATTATTTTGTTTCATGGATTCTCAAAGAGTAGAGACTATAATTAAGTTACTTTGTGTATTAAAAAACAAAAACAAAACCTCACTACCATCAAGTTGCTTCCAACTCATAGCAATCCCCTCAAAGTTTTCGAGGTGGTAAATCTTTACGGAAATAGATTGCCTGGTCTTCCTTCTGTGGAGTGGCTGGTAGGTTTGAATCTCCATCTTCTGGTTAGCAGTCAAATGCCTTAGTCACTGCACCACCAGAGCTCCTTACTTTGTGTAGAGGGGGCCAAACAGTTTAGAAATACAGATAATATTATTTTAATGTGTATTATAATATATCAATAAACTATTTTGTATATGCCTCTGTTTCTAGACTTAGCAGCCACCCTGTACAATCTAGAGTAGTAAGCCACATATAGGGGATATGTATGATTTAAAACAAGGAGAGAGTATTTCTATCAATCTCAAGGTAGCCATCATTCATCTGGGACAGGTAGCAGTGTTCCATGTATACTTGGGAATCACATCAACTATGGATTTAATTTAGGTGAATTTAGCAGGAGAGGTGCAGGAAGAAGAAGAGCAGAGAGTGAAATTTAAACGATAGAGGTGCTTCCACCATTCTAGTCTGTGATAAGTGTGAGAGGAGAGGGGTTAATCTACTGTTAAAGTATTCTTCCAACTGTTCAGTGAGCATCTTACAATGGGGCTGTGCTTACAGTGTTCAATGAGAAATATTTGTTAATACAATTTGGACCCTAAACAGCAGCTAATTCTTTCATCTGATATTAAACCAAAACAATCATCTCGTCTACATTGGAAGAAAAAATGTAATAGACTTACTGAGAGAGAGAGTATATTAGTCTCCAATGTGGGTCTTCTAAGAGAATTTCAAGTGTAATTTTGACCACACTTGACCTTTATTTTGTATTATAAGTTATAAAAATCTAATACCTGCAAGTGTAACTTACCCCAAGAACATCATACTTTCCTTTCCATTTTATCACTATAGCTTTAAAATGAAGAGAGGTGTTAATCACTACTTTCTGAAATTTTAGATAGGATTCATCTCTGGGGAAATTGTCTTTTTGGTGTTATTATAAGGAAAACATAGACTTTCTGAGAGAAACAATTTGTTGTTCCATGTTAAGTGAGAGTAGAGAAGGAGTTGTGCACAAAATGAAGTGTCATGATCTAGTGGAGTTCACAATTAATAGGACTGAAGGATAGATTTTTAAAAGTAGAAAGAGAAGCAGAAATAAAAAGAGAAAATGACAAAAGAGGATATGGAGGTTTAAATGAACACATAGGGAGTCATTGCCAAGAGAGGCAGGATAATGGTTATATCAAAACCAGTGTCTGAACACTGAGCTAGGTGTAATAGACAAAAGTCTATACATCCATACAAGGTCAGTAGCCAACTCAGTAGGCGAGATTTTTTATTTTTAATTTAATTTAATTTATTTATTTATTTATTTTTTTTATTAGGATTTGGGTGAAGATTTACAGAGTAAATTCACTTTTCATACAGCAGTTCACATATACTTTGTCTCATGTCATTG
>NW_006921852.1:2402218-2425534 GCF_000298275.1 Orycteropus afer afer
ACTGTCATTTAAAGCTTGATTTTATCAAACATAAAAAGACATTTTCAGAGAGTTCTCTATCACAGGAAATTAGTAGAAACATCCATAGCTTCATAGGTATAAGCTATATAAATTAAAAAAAAAAAATAATTTGAAGTGTTTTCAACCTGGGAGCTATACATCTAAATCCATGGTGGAAGGACCTCAATGTTTCATTATTTATGGATTATATTCATTTTTTTTTTTTAGGATCTAAACAAAGATTTTGAATATTCAGAGTTCTTTTGCTATAATTTACTATCACTCTACATTCTTACTCAAGCTACTTGACCAAAATATCTACTTTAAGAAGGTATTTAGCTTATAGTAAAAGTTTTTCCAGCTACAGTTACCATCTCCAAAAGAACTGACATTACAGTGCTGATGAAATCTGCTGGTTCCCTTTTGAACAATGTACAATGTTCTTTTTGTGCTAATCTATTTAGCCAAATACATTAACAAGGGGATAGTACCATAATCTCTTCTAATTCATGAAGTCAACTCCATGGATCTTTAAGCAGGTACAAAAAATGGATTATGCACAGTCCAGGAGACATCAAAGAGCAGAGAGGAAGTGTCAGTGCTTTATATAACCTAATCATAAAAGTCACCAACTGACACTTTTGCCATATTCTATTTGTTAAAGTCAAGGCACTAAGTCCAGTCTACATTCAGAGGCAAGAGAATTAGACTCCTCCATTGTGAAGAATTTGTAAACATATTTTAAAACCACTGCAGGAACATTATGTCATTGATAGGATTGTATTAGATAAGGATAAAGTGTATGTCATGTTACTTACTGGCTAAGTGGCTGCTCAATAAATGCTAGTTTCCTTCCTTGATAACTTAGAGATATTTGGAGGGTAGGACAAAGTATTTTTCTTTTGACTGGAATCTAAGTATGTCTTTTTTACTTTTCCTATGTTCATAACAATTTTTGCATCAAGAGAATACCTCTTAAACTATACCTAGCTAATTTAATTAGGCACATGAATTTAATTGTGACTATATTCTCTTTTTCTTTTTGAGAAGAAAATATAAACTTCTGTATGGAGTGCCTGGATGCAGAAACTATTATATGTGCCAGTGATATATTTTCTTTATGTAGAAATTTTTAAGGAAATAAACTTTCACATTAAAAGAATGTACCAATAATACAAGTAAGGAGCTCTGGTGGCACAGTGTGTAAGGCATTTGACTGCTAACCAGGTTGGTGGTTCAAACCCACCAGCCACTTCACAGAAGGACGATGGGGGCAATCTACTTCCTTAAAGATTTGCAGCCTTAGAAACCCAATGGAGGTTGCTATGTGTTGGAATCAACTTGATGGCAGTGGGTTTGTTCTTTTTGGGTATAATACAAGTAAGTGAAGTTCAGTATTATCTAAAAATAGAAAAGAAATTCATAATTAAAACAGCATTTTCAACTGTAGCTTATTATTTTAGCATGTTTCCAGTTGTGGATGACTTTACATATCTTCAGGCATAATCACATATTGGTATGCAAGAAGCGACATTCTTAATGTCCGTTAATTCTCACATAAACTCTTTGCATAAATCTGTACCAATCAAGATGTGATTGGAAGCTTATTGTGCTGCAGAATCTAACTGTATTGAAATGAGATTCAGGAAAGAGTTTTAGCTTTACTAAATTATCTTGTCATTTTTGCTTTTAAAGACATTCATTCTCTGAACTATAGGATTTGAATGAGATGATGGAGAAAATCTTATAAAGTGGGAAACTGACCCACTTTATATTAGGAGGCCATTGTACTGATTTTTTGGAGTCAGCATTTAGTTTGAAGCAAATAATATTTAAAATATTTAAGAAGTTGGAATGACTATAGGATGTGAATATAATTTCTTTCAAGGTAGGACATAATTATTTGATTTTTAGTAGGCAATTAAAAAGAATCTGGGGGAAAACACCACACATTAGACTGAAAAGAAATACTCTAGATCTAGGCAACTCCCCTATTGCTTCAGATCTCAGGAGTAATGCCAGGGTAGACAGATTAAGGTCATTTATATTCGGGCTACATTAATTAGCAAATGTAGTTGTTGTTGTTGTTATGTGCCGGCGAGTCGGCCCTGACTCATAGGGACCCCTCCTTAGGTCTCCAAGACAGTATCACTATGGAAGTAAATTGCCCAACCTTCCTTCTGAGGAGTGGCTGGTGGGTTTGAACTACCAGCCTTCTGGTTAGCAGTCAAGTGCCTTAGGCACTATGCTACCAGAGCTCCTAATTAGCAAATGTGTAACAAGTATAATACATAGATAAATAAAACTTGAGAAAAGAGAGAAAAATTTGAAGATAAATTGCAAGGTTGAGGCAGATAACATAGTATTCACTTGGAGGTATTTTATTACTTTGTCTTACCTGAAGACAGAGCCAACTGTCTTAGGTACATCTGGTTTTTAAGGTTAGTCTCCATTTGGGCAGTTTCTGCATGTTAATTTCTAAGTATGATACTTTGTGTGTGGTTTCCATTTCAAGGAATAGCTTGAGGAGAGTTGGCATAGTGATTGGTGGTGGTGTTGTGGTGCCATCGAGTCTGACCTGACTCATAGCAACCCCTTCTTGGGTTTCTAAGGCAGTATCACTATGGAAGTAGATTGCCCAACCTTCCTTCCAAGGAGTGGCTGGTGGGTTTGAACCACCAGCCTTCTGGTTAGCAGTCAAGTGCCTTAGGCAATATGCTACCAGAGCTCCCAGCATAGTGATACAGGAAGCTGTTTCAAATACCAGCAGGGTCATCCATGGTGGACAGGTTTCAGTGGAGCTTCCAAACTAAGGCAGACTGGGAAGAAATGCTTGGTGATCTACTTCCAAAAATTAGCTAATGAGAACCTTATGGACCACAACAGAATATTGTCTTATCCCCTTGCTTTGGACATGTATCAGGAGGGATAATTGCTGGAAGAAGACATTATGTTTGGTGAAGTAGAGGGCCAGTGAGGGTGAGAGAGATCCTTGGTGAGATGGATTGGCACAACAGTTGCAATGTGGACTTGAACATGCAGGCGATTGTGAGGATGACCCAGGACTTCCCAACATTTTGTCCTGTTGTATATGTTGTTGTCATGAGTCAGAGTTGGATCAATGACAGCGCGCTCTCTCTTTTTCTCATCACCATCTATCTACTACCTATATGTCTTGTCTAGCCATGACCTTTTTTCTGAGATCCTGATCCATAGAGAGTAACTTCTTGTTTATCTCCATGAGGATATCTCACAGGTTATTCAAATCCGGCATTTCCAAAAACACTCTTCTTCTTGACTTTCAAACCTTTTCCTGATCCATGATCTTTTAATTCAGTGAAACCACAGTCATCATTGAAATTTTCAGGCTGGAGACCTGAGTATCATCCTTGGTTCCTCACTGTTATTTTCCCTATTCCCTTCATCCTTCCCCACCACATGCAAATCAATCACTGGATTCTATATATTTTACCTCTTAAATATCTCTCTATTCTGTCTCTACTGCTGGGCTTAGGCTCTTATTATTTCTTACCTAGGCTGGGCAGTCTACTTCCGTAGAGATACCACTTCAGAAACCCAAGGAAGGGTTGCTATGAGTTGGAACAGACTCAGTGGCAGTGAGTTTGGTTTTTTGGAAGGCTACAACAGACGTTTAGCTGGCACCTGGTTTTCCATCTTACCTTTTTCCAATCTTTCCTTTATATTGTGATCAGAGTGATTTTGTAAAGTACAAATCTAATTATGCTGCCCTCATGCATAAAGTCCTTTAATAAATTTCCATTTAGCATTTCAGGTTAAAGGCTAATCTCTAGCATGATACACAAAGTCATCCTAGATTGCACCCTTGCATTTCTCCTGTACCTTAATTTTTTTACTCATTTGTATGTGACTTGTTCTCTCGATATATTGTTATGTTATGCTTGGCACATGCAGTTTCTCTACACCGTCATTCATAGCTTTTGAGTCTGACAGTCTTCTACCTACCCTTCAAGATGTAGCTCAGATGTCACTGCTTATGGGAATATTCCAGATCTGACAAGTAGAGTTAGATCTGCCCTTCCTGAGTTCCCACTTTATTTTGTGTTTACTTCTGCTGCAGTATTTATCAAATCATATAAAAATTAGTTGTACTTGCTTATTTCTGCCATTAGACCACGAGTTCCTTGGAAGAGGGACTATATCTTATTTCTGTTTATATTTCCAGTTCCTAACAAGGAACTTCAAAGATAAGAGAAACTAGGCAAATGCTCATTAAATAAATGAGTAAATCAAAGTGTCTTACTAGCAATATGAATAGCAGCAGCACATAGAAAAATGATTCCGCAAGAGCAAGATGTGTTCATTAGTGAACCATTTCTTATATCTACTCTCAATAAAAGCATCAACTTGCAAATTCATCATTGTTGGGATGATAATAAACAAATTTAGGATTATTACATTCATTTACAATGAACTTTGGTTATCTGATACCCTCAAGCATTTGAGTGGCATTAAGCCCAGAAGTAAGAAAAATAAATGAAAGTGTCTTTGTTTAGAAAAATATTCTAAGTCCATTTGTGCATTAAGCAAGGACAATCTTGCTATAAGAATGATTAGTCCATTATCTGTGTAACTACAGGCAAGGAAGGCTCTACTGGATGGTGATCTTAATAGAAAGCAGGCTTTTCTATGTGAAATCTAAGAGTCACAGGAGAAGTGACAGGTGGCAGAAAGAAAAAAAAAGAGAGAAAAGGGGGAGAGATCAGAAGCAAAAGTGGTGATAACAGCACTGACAGTGTTGAGAATTTTGTGTCAGGTACTGCAACAGTCTGAGAAGAAATTCAGAAATGATGTCAGAACTTAAAACAAGTTTGCTGTTTGTGTCTGTGTGTGCATGTGTGTACATCTACCTACACCTTACAGTTTTAGAACTTAAAGTTTTGGAAGTTTCACTGGTTAAAGTGGGATGCAGAAAACTAGCTTTCACAGAATGACTCATTCATAAGTAGTTCTGGATAATGGAGAGTTTAATGTGGGAGCTCTTTCAGGGCAGAGATTGTTTTCAAAGCCCAGTTTTGTACTCAATGCTAGGTATAGATAAGTCCTTGCTAAGTATTTCCTGACTAAGTGATAGGATGCTGTGGCCCTGAAGGAATATCTATTTTCAGATCCTGTTTTGTCTAATGTGTCTGTCAGATTAGTGGTTCTTGTGTTAGACAGTTTTTGCTTACTGTAGGAAAAATTATAAAAGAGATAAAGTTTATTTTCAATACCTCTAGCCTTCCTGTCACTGAATCCAAAGCTTCTCAGGGATTTCATTAGACTGTAAACACCAATGTGAGAGCTCAAAGCTCTGCCCACTGGAAGGATTTCTCCTCTCCACTGCCTTTCAGAGCCATCCTTACTGAACTCATTGTACTGCTGCAATATTTTAAGCACAAACTAATAAATCAAGCAGACTTATTTGTGAATCAGACTCAGAATTTTCCCTCTTCCATCATTTGGTCATAGGGAACCCCACAAGGCCATGGATGTGAGTTGAGAGTTGGAATCAGCTAGGTAACATAAAGTCTAGGCCACCTGTTTGTGTAATTTATTTGTATCTTTTGGATATGTTCTAATCTAATCCTGAAAGTAGCTTTACTATCATATGATGAGTTGCTGCTGTGTCTTTTCAATCTTATCACTTGGTGGCTGACAAAACCCAGTTTATGATGGGCATCTCCATTTGCACAGTGGTTTGGTGTATCCTAGTCAGACACTGAGTTTTATTATGCTGAGAACCTCTTTTCAAATGGAAATTGTTGCCTAGTACAGACAGTATATCCTGGCTGTAGAACCACAGAGGTCTGCACTGTGTTTCTGCTGTTCAAGTTGTCCAAACAATCTACATGGCATCCTCATGGATTGTGGGCACCTCTGGTACCTTTGGATCTGCTGCATCATATAGTCCAAATAGCAGAGCTGTTTGTGTCATCATTGGAACCTACTGCAGAGCCATCTGTTGCTGTGGATCCCACTCAAAACTGGCAGGCTCCTTAGTCACCAGTAAATGGTAGAGAACAATTTTGCCAAATGTGGTATGTAATTTCTAAACTCCAAAATGATATACTTACCACTCTGCTTATATCTCAGTGATAGGAAATCAAGGTGCAATAACTTTTCCTTTATGTTGGAAGGGATGTCCTGGCATGCCCCTGACCACTAGACCCCTATATATTTTACCAATGTAGCAGACCCTGTAATTTTTGTAAGATTTATTTTCCACTTTCTAAGTGAATAGGTCTTACTAGAGAATCCAGAGTATGTGTCACTCTCTGTACATCAACTCAGATAACATGATATATTGGATCATTTGATGTAAATTTGAATGTTCAGCAGGTTAAGGCCTTTTCAGACTCTACTGTTACAGAGGGTAGGAGATGTAACATAGCCCTGAATCAAGACCATGAATGTGTACTGCAATCTATTCCAAGTGAAAGTGAATTTCTTTCGATCCTCATGTCTAATGTGTCTTTTAGATCAGTGATTCTCATGTTAGTTTGTGCTGATTGTAGGAGAAATTTATAAAAGAGATAAAATTTATTTTCAGTCCCTCCAGCCTTTTTGGCGCTTCCTGTCACTGAATGCTAATCTTCTCAGAGTTTTGATGGTGACTGAAAAGAATGTAAATGCCAGATCAATAGTTGCAGACCAAGTGCCAGAGGCTGTGCTGATTTGTGCTAGTAGAGATACTACATCCAGCACAGCAGCTGCAATTGGGGCTGCCATTTAGTTAGGTTTGTATTAATCTACCATCCTCAGAACTTTGCAGGAGCCTGAGTAGTGAATTAAGTAGGAATGTGATGAAAACCACCTTCCATGTGTCCTTTATATCTTTGAAGGTGGCATTGATATCTGCCATCCTACCTGGGCTTTGGCATTACTTCTAATTTATTGTTATCTTGACGAGAACTGGATGTGGGTATATGTGTGCGTGTGTAGGGAGCAGTATCAAGATTTCTGCTGTTCTTTGTAGCCATTATGGTACTTTTCCACAGATCATGGAACCACTCTGAGTGTTCTGCCAACCATTAAGTATATTAATCCTGAATATGCATTCAGGATTAGGGAAATGACCACAGGATAGACCTCCTGTGAAATGAATTTGGGTCAAGACTTCTTTAGTTCCTGGCTTCCATACATTCCTATTCTAATAAGGTAGAAATATGATGACATTTTAGCAGCTCTGGTGGTGTAGTACCTAAGGCACTTGACTGCTATCCAAAAGGCTGGAGGTTCAACTCCACCAGCCACTCCTTGGAAGGAAGATGGGGTAATCTACTTCCATAGTGATACTGCCTTGGAAACCCAAGGAGGAGTTGCTATGAGTCAGGTCCGACTCGATGGCACATAACAACAACAACATGATGCCATTTTGTGTGGCACAAATATTAGGTACGTGACTGCTAACCTAAAAGTTGGTAGTTTGAACACATCCACACGTGTCTTAGAAGAAAGGCCTGGTGGTCTGCTTCTAAAAGGTCAGAGTCTTGAGAATCTTATGGCGTACACTTCTAATCTGCGCACACAGGGTTGCCATGTATTAAAATAAACTTGATGATAACTTTTTTTCTTTTTTTTTTTTTAAATCAGTGTTGGCTCAGATCCTATATTCTTTATGCCTTCAAAGACCTGGTTATTCCTTTTCCTTAGTATACAGTTTCACAAAAGATTTGGTGAATTGCTATTTTATATACTCTCTCAGGCTTCTCCCTCAAATGAACCTTGTCTACCCTTCCACTGATATGCCTCCCAGTTCACCACTAGTCCAAGTTTTAGAAAATAAACACTATAGCATGCTCAGCATTATCACCACCCTACTTAGACCTAACCATGGGTTTGTACCCTAAAGATAAAACGTTGCCCTCTGTAGGCAAGTGATCTAATTTTAGAATCCCATTCTGATGATCTGCTTTTATTGATGCCCATTTTATTGGCTGGGATCTATAAGAATCAGAAACCAAAACAACAATTCATGTGCAAGTGATTTATTTGCAAGGTAAAGGAAATGCTGGCAAGGAACTAGAAAACTGAGACAGGGAGAAGAAGGCATCCCGTAAATTATATATTATCAAGCCAGTTATTGCTGCAGGTAGTTGAATTTAATATCACCAGGGAAACTCTGGGTAACCGTGTAGGCACATGCCTCAGAGTAATCTCACTGGAGGAGAATGGGAGCTGGGATATTTATACAATTCCCTTCAGTCACTGGAACTCTGGTAGCATAGTGTCTAAGGCACTTGACTGCTAAACAGAAGCCTGGGGGTTCAAATCCACCAGCCGCTCCTCCGAAGGAAGGTTGGGCAATCTACTTCCGTAGTGATAATGCCTCGGAAACCCAAGGAGGGGTCACTAGGAGTTGAGCCCGACTCGATGGCACATAACAACAACAGCAACCCTTAAGTCACTGATTGAAAGTTTCTGGGGTAGGGTGATCATTAATTTCCCCACACTCTGGCCTGCTGCATGTGTGGGCAAAGTGTATTTCAGAGAAAATGGTGTCCAGACAACACCCTCAGGTGCTAGAAGTTGGAAATAGAGTTAATGTGTGTTTAAGTAGAAAGATTATAAGTAAGATACTGATTATGTCTTTTAGGGTGTCCAATTATAACTGTAGGAGAAAGCTTTCTGATCTATAAAGTTTGGACTGTGAAAGTACAACATTCTAATAGATAAGATTAAATTGGTACAGCATTATCCATTTCTCAACTTATGTAAAATATCTCCACAATCTTACCGAATCCTTCATGCTCTACTACACACCGTGCTTCCCTTTTATTTTATGATCGGCAAGGAATGTAGCGGTGACCAGATCAAAGAACTATGCAATATAGTTTGTCAACAGAAGGGGATTATTGTAATGCCATGCTAATGAATCAAATTGATATGATCATAGGGGAATTTGAATTTTGTACTGTTTTCACTGAAATCAAAATTCTAGTTGTTTTTATCTGTAAACTGCTCCAAATGTTTACAGATATGTCTGTAAAACTTAGCATATGTTAGGCCAATTCTTCATCATCTAAATAGTTCAATTCATTTAAAGAGTTCTGAATTTTCTTTCACTTTGCTGTAAATTAACATCCCCACAGTAGGACTTTAATTAAAGTAGAACTTTAAACTTAGTTTTGTAATGTACAAACTGCTACAATTATCTCTAAGTATTGCTAAATATTATAGTGGTCTTCTAAATACTATTTTTATAGTTTCTGCATTGCCAAGAACGTTTCTAAGGATCAGAATTTGTATTTTATTCCAAGAAGAAGGCACTTTTTTTTTTTTTTTTTAATATAGAAATATTTAGATATTGTTTTTGGCATGAATTCTCCATTCTTTTTTTTTTTTTTTTTTTTTTAATATAGAAATATTTAGATATTGTTTTTGGCATGAATTCTCCATTCTTTCTCAAATGGTTTTATAAACACTCATTGTTTGTCTTAATGATAAGTATGAAAGTGTTACATTGGTTCTACTTTAGAAAACAAAGCAAATGGCCAGTAGTTTCAGAGTGAAGCTTTTTACAAAGATTTCTTTTTAACAATTAATATGTTAAAGAACTTTTAAACAAAAGATAAATTCAAATTCCTGAAACAATTAGTATGTGAGAAAAACGTTTTAGACAAAAGATACATTGAAATTTGGAAAACAAGGTTAGCAAGGCTCTAGATTCACCAACCACCTAAATATTTAAATGTCATTTACTAAAACATGTAATAGGAGCTCTGGTGGCCTAATCCCTAAGGCATCTGACTGCTAACCAGAAGGCTGGCAGTTCAAAAACATGTAATGTTACCTTAATCTTCAAAAGTTCTTTAATCAGTTAATACATGAGGTGAAGTCCAAAGTCTAAAAATTCAAACTATGTAGCTTCGTGAATAGAGAAATTTGGCTAGTGTTTAGAAGATTTTTTAAAAAAATTGTTTCTGATTATATATATCACCATGGGAAGCAAGGAAAGGAAAAGGTATCAGAATACTGTTATAATTGTCTCTCTTTTAGGGTAAAAGCTATATTAAAAATTCTTAAGTTTAGAAACCAAGTATGCCCCAGTTTAGATTTTACAAAAATTAGAGGTAATTTGGTATAGGTTAGCATGACCTAGTTTTATTCTATTAGTAAAATTTGTCTTCCTAAGCAAGACAAAGCAGAGTTAAACATAATTCTCTGAATTTGTCTGAAGAGTAAACAAGCTGAAGAGAAACAAATCCTTTCTTGAAACACAGTTGCCTTGAGGGATCTGGTGAGAAGCATGGAAGGAGACCATTCTAAGAACAGTAAGCCTTGGTCAGGAGATGGGACAGCTTTGAGTTATTTTTAACTCTTTTGATGATAGTTTTACACTGATACTGGTGGTCCCCACTCTTAAGACTTTCTGATTTTTTTTTTTCTGCTTTGAAATTTCACAAGCATATGTCTTTCAAAATCCTTGTTATGTAAAATATAGTTGCAGCATTGGTATCACTTGGGAGCTTGTTAGAAATACAGGATCTCACATAGATGAAATCAGAATTTGCATTTTAATGTGCTCCACAGGTGATTTATATGCACATTAATATTTGAGAAACATTGGTCCGTCTCTCACCTTTTCTCACATACTTTCCATTCCTATTTTTTCAACTTTTTCTTCTAGCTCTATTTTTGTTTTAATTTTTGTAGATGCATTTTAACTTTCCAAGGCAATTTAAAAAACTTCTCTGATTGCTCCATTTGCATAGAATTTTATATGAGCTCTGGTAGCATAGTGGCTAAGTCACTTGCCTGCTAACCAGACGGCTGGCGGTTCAAACCCACCAGCCACTCCTCGGAAGGAAGGTTGGGCAATCCTACTTCCGTAGTGATACTGCCTCGAAAACCCAAGGAGGGGTCGCTATGAGTTGGGGCCGACTCGACGGCACATAACAACAACAACAGATACAGTATGTTTTCTATCCTGAGAAAAACTAAGCTTAAAAATTAAAAGTTGTTCTCTATTTTCTGTCTTACCAGTTTCTTTGAGTTAGTTGTTCTGACCTTTCATTTCACTTTTGTGTGTCGGTCCCTGAAATATTTGGAAATTCTTGTTTGCCTACTCATGTGCATGGAGAAGGTATAAGTTGATTAGTAGCTGGCATGCATTTCTTCTGCTCTTGGTTAAGTCTGGAGAGCTCATTATGTAGCTTTTGAATTAGGCATAGAGGGATAGCCTGCAATGAACCCATAAGAATATTTTCCCAAAAGACAGGCCAGAAGGGAATTGCAGTTAGCTACTTCGTATTGAGTTGGCCCTTAACCCATGGTGACCCCGTGCACAACTGAACAAAATGTTGACTGGTTCAGTTGTGGTTTGGACTGTGATGCACAAGGTTTTCTGTGGCTGATTTCCAGAAGTAGATCACCAGGATTTTCTTCTTAGTCTGTCATAGGTGGTGGCTGTGTATGATGTCCATTGGCTGCAAATTGAACCTGGATTTCTAGCCTGGAAGGGAAGACGTCTACCACAGAACCACCACTGCCCCATTGGACCAGAGATAGAATGACCAATTTCTTTAGAATAGATCTTATGACTATGAATAGGAGTAAACACAACACCTCTCAGTGGAGGGCCTGGGGTGATGGAGAGAAGAGAGTGGGAAAGCAGGAGGGGAGATGACATAAAGTTACCAACTCAGGACTGTCCTATGTGTGTCCAAGTAGAACTCTGCTCCACAGGCCTGTCAGTGGTAGATTTTTCAGAAGTAGATCTTGAGTTCTTTCTTCCTAGGCACCTCTGGGTGGATTTGAATTTCCAAGCCTTAGTTTAGCAGCCAACACTTAACAGTTTGCCCCATTCAGGAGTGCCAAATTCCTTAGGGAGACCTTAATAAATCTTCCAGATAAATGTTTCTCTTCTCATCATCCTTCTCTTTACCTGCTGATTTTGATCCTGATCTTGGGCCCCTTAGAAAGACCAGCAACCAGAACTTTCTGGGCTGCTGCTTTTTTTTTTTTCCCCCCCCACTTCAGAAAAATCATTAAGGTTTCTGCTCAGTTCAAAGTTCTTTCTCCCATTATCAGTACTTTTAAAGTTTATTGTAATTTATATTTTTAACTCTCACTTCATTGGGAATTTTGGAGACTGGGAGGTAAGCATGTGTGTTTGGTCCATGATCTTTACCAGAAGATCATATTTTTGATGGGGACAATATTTTCACTGCAGATTTTATCCTGCTTAACTGATGGGGTAATCTCTTAGAAATTTTTCTAAAAATGGTAAGTTCTATGTTGACATAATTTTCAGACAATCACCCGTAGTAGAAAGAAATTACAGTTGATCCTGGCCAGAATACCAAGCAATTGAAACCAAGTAAAATGATTTTGTCTCTGCATCAGTGTGTAGACATCACACACACACACACACACACACACACACACACTTTCTGTGGGCAGAAGGGCAGGCATAATACAAACTGAACTATAGTAATGACTTGATTGATTCTTGAGTGATAACAAAATGATTATATTGTAAATTTTTATTGAAGAAGTATAATTTTTATAATGTCTCAGAATAGGTCTATAACTTATATTTTATAATTTATGGGATTGCTTTTATATACTTTGACAGTTATTTTATATTTCTGACATGGCAATTTATTTTTCCCTTGTGAAGTCATGAGTAGATGGGATATTTCCTCTTTCCAACATGAATCTCCCCAATCCGACCCTTAAGCAAGAGATTTTTTTTCTTCTGTCTTGTGACCAATTCCTTGAGTGATTTACCATATGAACTCTCATGAAACCAAACCAAACCAAACTCACTGCCATTGAGTTGAACCCGACTCATAGCAACCCCTCCTTGGGTTTCCAAGGCAATATCACTATGGAAGTAGATGCCCAACCTTCCTTCTGAGGAGTGGCTGGTGGGTTTGAACTACCAGCATTCTGCTTAGCAGTCAAATGCTTTAGGCACTACGCCACCAGACCTCCTGAGTTCTCATGAGCTGGTCTTTATTCTTCTCTCCACCATTCAGAGTTATCTGCCTTTAGTGCTATTCATATTGCCTTCTTATAAAAGCATACTAGGTCTTTGTAGAACAAACAAACAAACAAACAAATAAATAAAATGTAATTAATTAATTTACTTTAAAAATTTTTATTTTAAGAGTTTGTTTTACATTCAACATTTTATGTACATTTAGTTTCTCTCCCATTTACCATGTCCAACTCTAACCCAGTCTCCCCCCCTCTCTGCCCAGTAAACCACCCCCCCAGGTGTGTCCCTCATGGTTACACACTCCTGTTTGTCCTGCATTTTCTCTGCGTGAATGTTGCCCCTCTGGTGCCCCATGGTCGATTGCTCCAAGGGATGCATTTCCATAGAGTATGTGGGTGTGTCACCCTGGGTTGAGTGGTCTGTATGTACATCTTGTTTACTATTGGGCTGAGAGCCAGCCCCTGGGATTGAGCTTTATTCCAGGTCCAGAATGTATTCCAGGACTATAGTATTGGAGGTCTCACCAGACTACATCTGACCAGTAATTCTGGTCATTATTGAGTTTTTGGATTTTGTTCCACGTTTTTCCTCCCATTCTATCCAAGATCTCCTTTTCTGAGTGGTTGGCATTGGTAGCCAGGTACCATCTAGTTCTTCTGGTCTCGAGGGCCATTGTGTCCTAGGGCTGATTGCTTCCAAATGCCCTTGTTTTTTTTGCACTCTTCTTCGCTTCTGACGATAGGAGACCATTAAGTGCTTCTTAGATGGCTGCTTGAAAGCTTTTAAGACCCCAGTCGCTACTCACTAATGTAGGATGAGGAACAAGGCTTTTACGTATTTTGTTGTGCCGATTGAGTCTGGTGTCCCCCAGTACTATCGTCTTGAGATGGTAAATCCATTGGATCTCTCTCCCACAGTGTCTGGGTGTCTGTGAGGGATTACTCTATGTCTGTCTTCTGTTGTTTCTGTAAGGATTGCAGGTATTTTGTATCATTAGTATCTGTGCAAGATTAGCCTGTGCTGAATCTATCCTTGGTCTTACAGTATACTCCTGTCTGTTTGTACCCCATCTGGTCCTCTCAGGTGTTTATGTATTTACCTATAGCCTGGTGTTTGGTGTTAATGGTAATGCAGTATTGTGGACACACTGGTTGGTATTAGCATCTGTCGTCTGTCTCTTAGGTGCACAATTTGGTGTCCTCCCTTTTCCTAATGTTATCATGGTGGGCACAGACTCTTTCCATACATCCCTCCCTTTACCCATGTCAGCATGTGGGCTCCAACTAGCCCGAAATTAATCCGTTTTTTTCCCTCCCCACCCCAGTATCCTACAAAGTGAGTTTCCTTTCCCAAGCAACCCCTCTTTTTTTCTTTTTTAACAGTAATGGGCTCATATAGTACTTGTCCTTCTGTGATTGACTTATTTCACTCAGCATAATGTAGAATATTTTGACTGGGGCTCCTTCAGTTTTCCTTCTTACCCCTCTAGCTTTGCTATAAGTTTCCCATAGAGAAAATAGTCATTCCGATTTTGATATCTACTTCCTTCCTTCTTTTTTTTATTCCCTAGGCTCAATTCTTTGTTGTAAGCATTCAACATCATGCTTGGTTTTCAGGCTTCAGATAGGAAAAAATTGATGTATTTTTTAAAAAAGGCAGTTCAGTTTCCTTCATTAAAATTGATGTTATTAAAGTCAATTCTGAGTAAAGGCACTACAGGTCTTTAAGAATATGATATATGCTATGTTTATTTTATATTATTTTTTCCCTGCTTACCACATCAAGAGCACTGGATTAAGTGCTGGGATTCAAAAGTGAATAAAACACAGTCAGTATACTCCTAAAAATCAAAAAACAAACAACAACAACAACAACAAACCACCAAACCCACTGCCATGGTGTCAATTCTGACTCATATCAAGCCCCACTGGGTATCTGAGGCAGTAAGTCTTTATGGAAATAGATTGCCCAGTCTTCCTTCCATGAAGTGGCTGGTAGGTTTAAATTGCCTGCCTTCTGGTTAGCAGTCAAATGCCTTAGGCACTATGCCACCAGAGCTACTAGTATTGTCCTAGGAGTTTGCAATTAACTGTGTGGGTATGTGTTGGGAGGAGAGTATGACAATGTTTATATACGTTTGTTAGAAATGATGAATTTGACTATGGCAGGCCATCCAAAATCGTGTTGTCACTTCTATCAATCTTGTGCCATTTTCATTTTTTTTTTTTTTGTATAATTTCTTTTTTTCCTCCTACGTAATAGATGAGAGATCATGGCCAAAAGTTTGTGTTTGAAAATAGTTTCTCTGTGATATATTTTGCCAATAAACAAATAAGCTTAATACCAAAAATTTTTGTGAATTGATTTGGGAAACTTACAAGATAGTGTCCTGAGGTTACATAAATGCCCCATGGACAGGACACTGAGGTTTATACCTATTTCCTGAGCAGGGGAAATTGGTTATGGTCATGGTATGGTTGGTTCTCTGACTTCTTCTTTATGACATTCAACAAGTTGTAGTTTGATTTTATTCTATCAGTAAAGTTTAATCTGAATGCAATACAAAATTGCTTGTATGTGCATAGCCTAAAAATGAATTGATAACATTATGGTGATATTTACAAATTTAAATATTAACATTCATTTAGGCTGAATTATTGAGAATTATTTAGATATGTATAGTGATTGAAAAATCAACATTTCTTGAAAGTAGTAGGAGGAGCAAGAAGACAGTTGAAATAACCATATACACGAAGTAAGCTATGGAATAAATTACTTATAGCAGGGTGGTGAATTAACACATTATTATCCAAACATGCAAGGAAAATAGTTTTTTTTCTGTAGTCTTTTAAATTATGAACTTAATACAGAAACAGAAAAATGCATTAAATATTAAAAAAACAAAACAAAAAAACCCTCACTGCCATCAAATCGATTCCGACTCAAAGCAACCCCCCTTTGGGTTTCCGAGGCAGTAAATCTTCACAGAAGTAGATTGCCCAATCTTCTTTCCATGAAGTGGCTGGCAGTTTTGAACCACCAACCTTCTGGTTAGCAGTCAAGTGCCTTAGGCACTATGTCACCAGAACTCTTAATGACATATTTTAAGATAAAACTATGTAACTACCTCTTAGGTCAAGAATAGGATGTTATCAGTACACCAATGTCCCTGGCCTTTCCCAATCACAAATTGGAAAAATAATCATCCGTAATACTTGAGTTTTGCTTTGCCTGTTCTTGAATTGTATATAAAGGGGATTATACTGAATGTAGTCTTTCATTCAATGGTATAATTTGTTAGATTCATCCATGTTGTTTCTTGATATTGTTTATTCATTTTCATTATAGTATAGTATTCTGTTGCATGAATATACAATTTGCATGATGATGAACAGTTAGGCTATTTCTAGCTTTTTATTTTTATAAGTAATGCTGCCATAGATATTTCTTTACATGTGTCTGGGTGCACAAATATAAACATTTCTATTGGAGGTATACCTAGGAGAGGAAATTGCTGGCTGTGAATATCTTCTGCTTTGGTAGTTAATCACAAATTGGTTTTCAAATTGGTTACACCAATCTGAAATCTGCATGAGGTTTCCTGTAGTATGATATATGATAGCCTTATCAAAACTTAGTAGTATCTGTCTTTTTATTTTAGCCTGTTTTAGTAGGTATATAAACATATTTCATTGTGATTTTAATTTGTATTTTTATGATTGTAATGAGGTTGAGCACTTTTTTATGTGTTTATTGGCCATTTGGATTTCTTTTCTGAATTTCATATTAAAGTCTCTTGGCTACTTGTTAAATTGAGCTATATCTTTTTGATATGTAGTATATTTTGCATACCAGTCCTTGGTTAGTTTTTGTGTTGCCAAACTATTCTTCTACTCTCTGGCTTACTTTTTAACTTTCTAATAGTGTATTTTTAGGAACAGAAGTTTTAATTTTAATTTAGTCTAATTTTTCAGTTTCCTTTATGATCAAAGCTTTTTCTGTCCTTTTAAAGTAATATTTTCCTAACCTGAAATACAGAAAATATTCTCCAGTACTACACTGAGCCTAAAGCTGTCCATTGGAAATATAATGGGAGCTACCTATGTAATTTTGTTTTCTTATAGCCACATTTTTTTAAAAAATAAAAGAAATAGGTGAAATTAATTTCAATATTTTATTTTATCTGATAAATATTATTATTTTAAAATATAATCAACAAAAAGAATGATCAATGACATATTTTACATTTTTTATACTAATTAAAATCTAGTATGTATTTTATCATAATAGAACATTTTCATTTGTACCAGTAACATTTTTTTTTGGTTCCACAATCAATGCAAATGGAAGCAGCAGTCAAGATATCAGACAATGTATTACACTAGGCATATCTGCTGTAAGGACCTCTTTAAAGTACTGGAGAGCAAAGATGTCTCTTTGAAGACTACCATGGCACCTGACCCAAGCATGGTATTTTCAGTTACCTCATATGCATATGAGAGCTGGACAATGAATAAAGAAGACCAAAGTAGAGTTGTTGCTTTTGAGTTGTGGTTTTGGGGAAGAATACTGAAAGTACCATGGCCTAGCAGAGAACTAACAAATGTGTCCTAGAACAAGTGCAGCAGGAATGCTCCTTGGAAGTGAGAATGGCCAGACTTCATCTCACTTACTTTGATCATGTTGTCAGAAGGGATCATTCCCTGGAGAAAGATACCATGCTTGGTAGAATAGAGGGTGAGTGAAAAAGGCCCTCAATGAGTTGGATAGACACAGTGGCTGTAACGATGGGCCCAGGTATAGCAAGGATTGTGAGGCTGGCACAGGACCAGACAGTGTTTCGTTCTGTTGCACATACGGCTGCTTTGAGATGGAGCCAACTCGACGGCTCCTAACAACAACAACAACACCCACACGTGACTAGTGCCTTCTGTGCTGGGCAGCAAAGTTTTAGAAGGCACCTGATTTTTCCACCTGAAACTAATATCTGGGTATAGAGCAAATTAAGGGTCAAATTTCATTTCCCCCATATGTTAATTTTGGGAAAATTACCAGCTACATTGTTTTGTGGAAAAGAACATCTTTCCAGATGTTTCAGAGCAGTACCAGCATTGTCATAAATAAATCATGTATGAATGGGTATGTTTTTGAACTTAATAAATGTTTTGTTTTCTAAAAGGGATCTATTATGAAATTCACTGTGCTGGCTGATGGGGAGAAAAAAGGAAAAAAAAAAAAAAAAAAACCACTATAATTTTCCAGTCAAAGTAATCCACATTGCTGAGAATTTAAACAAGACCTTTTAGGAAATTTACTTTGGGGAAATGTTCAGAGTCTGAAATTTTATCCTGTTCATCTTACTTCTCTCTACCATGGTGCCTGGGTATATGAGAGTGTTAACATGATCGGGGGTGCTGGAGAGAAAGGACCTTGAATCTGCCAGCAGGTACTTTGCCAGCCTTAAGGCACTTTTTGGTCCCGACTGCAGTATGTACAGCATGCTATAGCAACTGGTCCCTTGGGTCTTCTGATGTATTGCAGACAAAATTACATTTTGTTTTCTTGTATCAGGCATAGTCTGGCCCACCTTGTGGATTTGGCATCATCATGGTTCTTACTGAGCTGCAGTCCTTTCTGTGCTTCCTGCCTAGCAACTGACTATTGAGGTCACAGCCTCTGGCAGGGTCATATTGCTCATCACTAGCATGGTTGCATGAGAGTTCCACAGGCTTTAACTCGCTCCTTTCCCAGGGCTTGCAGTAACTTTGAGGTTTCTTCTGTACCACATAACAGCCAAGGGAGACTAAGGAATGCTAACTCAAGCCCTTTCTCTACCTGATTATGCCGTATAATGAATTTTCCTTTGATGTAGCACTTTACATTGCTGTGGGCCATCTTGTGTTCTGGTCTCCTCTCAGAATTCCAAATAGGGTATACAGAGAAGATCCTGCAACTCTTCAAATATACCTTCTCCCTAGAATTTCTCCTCTTTTCCTCTGTTTCTGTCTCCCTGGTTTTTCCTGCAGTCCACCGGGCTTTGACAGACAGGATTTCCTGCCTTCTGTGTGGCAAGGACAGTCTTGATATCACAGCCTGAGCTTGGTTCACAAACAGGCCCTTGTGGGCCCTTAATGTATTAATACAGGAGCTTAAACAATATGTAAAATGATTCTCTTTCAGCTAAGACTGTCTTTCAAGACTGTTCTCTGGTTAGAGATTTTAAAAAATCTGATTTGACACTGAACATTGAGCAGTGGATCTATTGTTCTAGCTGGTGTCAGTCCTTTCTTGGGCAAGGAGTAGGGAGGGAGTCACAGAGCAACATGATGTATAGGATAGGAATATAAATCAGGAAATACTTAAAAATATATTAAAATATATTATCCCCATTCCAAAAAAAAAAAAAAACCCCAACTAAACAAAACCCACTGCCATCGACTCAATTCCAACTCAGGCACAAGGCAGTAAATCTTTGCAGTAGATTGCCCAGTCTTGGTTCCATGGAGTGGCTGGTGAGTTTGAACCACTAGCCTTCTGGTTAGCAGCTAGATGCCTTGGATACTGTGCTACCAGAGCTCCTTTACACTACTGAAGAAGAGAAAAGGAGACAAAAACTTGACCCTCCACATGTGAGTGGCAAATAAGTAAAAATGAATGCCAAAAGGATACCTGTATGGGAATTCATTTTCCATGTGAAGGCAGCTGCAGAGTGTTAAAGTCCTAAGGAAGAGAGAAATCATCTGAGCAAACAGATCATTTGATCTGATTGTAAAAGAGGTAAATATCAAATTACGCATAGGTATGAAAAAACAGCACATGGTCTGAGCTCAAGAAACATTGGAACATGAGACATGATAACTTTTAAAATGTGTTAGTTGTAGAAATTTGAGAAAATGCAGATAAAATAAAGACATAAAAACTACCCATAATCTCTCCCAGTCAGAGAAATTTGTTTGGTATATAACCTTCCAGTGTAATTTTAAGCATAAATATAAATGAAAAAAATGAGACCACACTGTGTATTTGCTCTCTAAATTTATTTTTCACCCACTATGTTATGACTCTTTTTAAAATCTAGCTTATTATGACTATTTTGTATTATTAATTTTTTTCTGCAACATCATTTTACATAGTCTGTCATTTGGGTATGTCAGAGTTTATTTAAACAATTCTCTATTACTGAGCATTTGCTTGCCATTTTTGGAAAGCATTCTTATAGCTAAATTTTTCTATATATCCATGATTACTTCTTTAGGGTATATACCTGGAAATAAAATTTCTAACTCAGAAGATGCCCAATGATCTAAGACTTTTGATAAATATCGATATGCCCACTAGTAAGAATATATCATTGTTATACCAATTTTACGTTCTTATTGTCAGTGTTGGAGTATCAGTTTAAAAGTAAAAATTACCTGATTTAATAACTGTAGATTAAGTCATGCTGCAGTAACAATGATCTCCACATTTTATTGCCTTAAAACAACAAAGATCATTTATCCCTCATGTAACATTTCCGACAGGCATTAGTGGAAACTGAGTGGGCTTCAGTTAGCCACTCATCATTTTATGCAGTTGTATTTATCTCAGCAGTATTTATCTCAGCAAGGGAAGAGAGGCAGGAGAATGGAGCAGAAGCTTTTCTTCAGTATTAAAGTGGTACACAATACTAGTACTCACCTCTTTTGGCCAGAACTAATCATGTGACTGCCTGATGGCCTATAGGGGCTAGGAAGTATAGTGAAGTAAATGAAATGTTTGGTGAGTAGTGTGCCGTCTGCCACAATACTATTTATTAAAAAACAAAAACAAGCAAACTTTAGTTTATTTGAAAGTGAAAAACAGGTATTAGGTTATTATAATCTCTTTCTCTGATTACTATAGTGTTTAAAAGTTTTCTCATTTATTGGTCATTATGTTTCAGTTTTCTGTGAATTATCTATTAATATTCTTTACCTATATATTTTTACTTCTTAGTTTTACTCATTTATTAGCTAAATATAGAATAGAAAGGTGTTGGTCAATATAGTGAAAGAAATCTTCATTATGGATATGTCTCATTTCCAACTGACAATTATATAAGGAATAGTGCTAGGAATTTTGGGGTACATGAAAAATATTTGTCATCGTCCTTGCTTTCAAGATATATGTTATTGAGAATGTAAGACACATACCCACAAATACTGTTAACAGTTCCTGTTGAGTTGACTCTTAACTCCTGGCAATTCCATGTGTCTCAGAGTAGAACTGTGCCCCATAGGGTTTTTAATGACTGATTTTCTGGAAGTAGATTTCCAGGCCTTTCTTTTGAAATACCTCTGGTGGACTCAAATTGCCAACCATTCTGTTAGCAGTTGAGTGTATTAACCATTGTTCCACTGAAGGACTCCATAAATTGTTGTTGTTGTTGTTGTTATGTGCCGTCGAGTCAGCCCTGACTCATAGCGACCCCTCCTTGGGTTTCCGAGGCAGTATCACTACGGAAGTAGATTGCCCCATCTTCCTTCCGAGGAGTGGCTGGTGGGTTTGAACCGCCAGCCTTCTGGTTAGCAGTCAAGTGTCTTAGCCACTATGCTACCAGAGCTCCATTAACCATTGTTCCACTGAAGGACTCCATAAATAGATAATTAAATAAATTAGGAAGACAATAGTCTGTATTACAAGTAAATGGAATTCAGAGAAGAAATAAAGACAAGTTAGAGCAGGGAAGCCAGGAAGCCTCTATGGAGTATATGAGCCTTGAGTTTTCTCCTGAAAGATTAGAGAGTTTCCTCTTAGATTTACAATGATTTGTTGTTGTTGTTTTTGTTGTTATGTGCCATTGAGTCAGACTCGACTCATAGCAACCCCTCCTGGTTTCCAAGGCAGTATCACTACGGAAGTAGATTGCCCCATCTTCTTCCGAGGAGTGGCTGGTGGGTTTGAACCGCCAGCCTTCTGGTTAGCAGTCAAGTACCTTAGGCATTACGCTACCAGAGCTTAAAATTTATTCATTATATTTCTCTAGATTTGAAGAAAAAACTTAGTGACAGGTTGTGCCTGTTATTATTAAGTTTCATTAGCTTCTTGACTGAGTAACTATCAAATAAGTAAAGGAATGTGTTTACATTGTAAATGAGACTACAAATAGATTATTATTTCAATATCTGAGAATAACATTTCCCAAAGCAAATTCCATGAATAACAGTCTTAAGAATGGTCTGCATCAATAAGGCTCATAATCAAATAATTTTGTAAATTACCATTATTAACACCTCTCTTGGAGATCATAATATACATTAGCTTAATGAAGGTTCTGAAAAATCCTTTAGTAAAGAAATGTAGTTAACTTTATTTTATGAATGTAGCTTTAAAACATGTCTAGAAATCTTTTGATACTACACCTAGGACTAGATAAAGTTCATAGCCCCTTGTCTTGAATTTGGGCATGACTTTGTGACTGTCTCCATGAATAGAACACAATGGGAGCAGCAAAGTACAACACCCAAGGTGCATTATAAAAGCCCTGTAGCTTCTACCCAGAAATAGATCCATTGACCTATGGTGAGCTGATCTTAGACAGAAAGCTGAAATCCATTAAATGTGGAAGAGATGGTCCTTTAACAAATGTGCTGGCAAAACTTGGTATCCATTTGCAGAAGAATAAAACAAGATCAGTACCTCATACCATACACAAAAACTAACACCAAGTAGATCAAAGACTTAAATGTGAAACTTAAAACTCTAAAGTTCCTCAAGGAAAGAATAGAGGCAAATTTGTTGTTGTTGTTGTTGTTGTTGTTGTTATGTGCTGTTGAGTTGGACCCGACTCATAGCGACCCCCTCCTTGGGTTGCCGAGGCAGTATCACTATGGCAGTAGATAGGGGCCCTTATACATGGCATAAATAGACTATAAAGCATAACCCAAAATGCACAAACAGCAGAAGATAAACTGGATGAATGGGACCCTCTAAAAATTAAATTTTTATGTGCTTCAAAAGAGTTCTCCAAAAGGATAAAAAGAGAACCTACAGATTGGGAAAAAAATATTCAGCAGTGACATATCTGACAAAGGATTTATCTCTAAAATTTATAGAAAACCTCAATACCTCAAAAACAAAAAGATAAACGATCCAATTAAAAAATGAGCAGAAGAATATAAATAGACACTTCACCAAAGAAGATATTCAGGTGGCCAACAGACACATGAAGAAATGTTCACAATCATTAGCCATTAGAGACATGCCCATCAAAACAACAATGAGATACCATCTTGCCCCAGCACTAATAGCAAAGTTCAACAAGACAGAAAATAACAAATGCTGATGGAGGATGTGGAGAGATTGGGACTCTCATGCACTGCTGG
>NW_006921852.1:2425754-2435379 GCF_000298275.1 Orycteropus afer afer
TAAAGAATAATGTAGAATCTACAAAACACTGCATAATATGGATGAACTTGGAGGACATTATGCTGAGTGAAATAAGTCAATCACAGAAGGACAAATATTTTATTAGTCTGTTATTGTAAAAAGTCAAGGAAAGGTTTATATATGGAAGGAAATTTTCTTTGCTGGTTACCAGGAGTGGGATAGGAGGGGAGGGAACACTGCCAGATAGGTAGAGACAAGCATTGATTTGGGTGAAATGCAATGTACCAAATGTGAGTGATTAACACAGTGACATTGAGGAAGAGGAGGACATGGAGAGGTACATGGGAAGTATAGACAACAAAGATGAACCCTTTTCCACATACAGTACTGTGTTGTCAGTGATGGCAAACATTGATCTATGGGTGGATAGATGGGTGGACAGGCTGAAGGATCAGGTGTATCTAGTCAGGGAGGTGTGTGCCCATGACTGTGTATATGGTTGGCAGATGATGTTTCTACAAGTGTATTTGTGCTGTAATAATGTCCACGTATATAGTGGAGCTGACAAGGGACAAGATTGTGGTGACTTCTTGGCCACAGCCAGTGTGGTAGTTAAGTTTGTGTGTCAACTTGGCTAGGCCTGGTTGAGTGGTTGGGCAGCTGCATGTAGTTATTCCCCAAGGTAAAATTGGTAATTATCTCCATGGTGGAATGTATTGGAGCAGCTGAGTAACTGCTTTAGGGATGTGGTCTGCTTCCCGTATATAAGAAAGAGCTTTGGGAATGGTCTCTAGCTTATGACATGCTTAGACACTGCATGTAGCTGTGTCGTTGTTCAGCAGCCTGACATGCTTTGCTGACCTTGGGACTTACAATGGACTTAAATTAATGGCCTGCCATGTGGTTTGGTAACATTGGGACTGTGCCTTTTTACTTGTCAACCCTGGACTTGTCAGCCTCAGCAGCCAGCAGCTGAGTGAAGAAAAACCTCCAGCTTCAGTGGGCCTGGAGCAGGAAGCAGGGATGAAGCCAAGGTTGAGGGGCTTTCACCTAGCCCCTATTGCCTGGCACTTTGAACTTAGACTTAAAGCCTCCAAATTGTAAGAATAAACACTTCTTTGTTAAAACCATCCCATCTGTGGTATATTCCTGTTAGAGCGGCATTAGGTAACCAGAACAACCAGCTACCAAGAGGGAGCGAGTAGTTGGACCTGTGGGCTCAAGACCATGGTTGAAGGGGACATCCAGCTCAATTGGGATAACATAGTACACGAAAACATTCTTCCGCATCCTACTTTGAGGAGTAGTGACTGGGATCCTAAAAGCATGCATGTGGCCATCTAGGTGCAACAATGTGTCTCTCCTCACCCAGAGAAAAGAATGAAGAAAACCAAAGATGCATGGAAACAATTAGTCCAAGGAACTGGTAGACCATGTGATCCTCAGCCTATATGACCATGAAACGAGAACTAAATGGTGCCCAGCTACTACTGTCAACCACTCAGAGGGGGATCAGTGCAGGAGATTCTGGATAGAGTGGGAGAACAATGTGGAACAAAACTCATAATAATAATAATAACAGTGAAAGACCAGGTTTACTGGTCTGATAGAGCCTGGTGAGATCCCTGAAACTATGGCCTCTAGGTACCCTTTAGGTCTGGAATTGAACTCACTCCTGTGGCTTCCAGCCAAATAATAGGCACATGTGCTGAACATTTACATCCGGTAGATAAAGTCTTTGGAGAGATCATTCATGGGAGACCAGAAGGCTAATGTATGCACAAGAAGACAGCTCAGGGGGCAGGAATGCATGGGAGGGAAGGACACAGGAAAAGGTAACTATGGGGAGGAAGTGGGGAGAGAGCTGTTACATTGTGGGAAATTGCAGTCAATGTCATAAGACAAAATGTGTATGAACTGCTGTATGTAAAATGAATTAGCTCTGTAAACTTTCACCCAAATCACAATAAAAATTAAAGGAAAAAAAAAAAAAAAATCCCTGCAGCTTCTGGTGTCTCTTGAAACCCTCACTTTGGGAGCCTTTAATTGCAGCTTTGTAGGGAGGTGGTTTTCCTAAGGCAGGCCATGTGGAAGAACCAGGTAAATAGACTACCTGAAGTGAGAAACCCCAGATGTTTGAATGTTTCCAGCCCAGGTACTGGACGTGTGAAGAAGTCTTTGAGATGACTGCACCCCCAGCTACTACCTAAGTATAAACACATGCGAGACGTGGAACAGATACTTCCTAGCTTAGCCCACTCAACCACTAGATTTATGAGCAAAATAAGCCATTGCTCTTGTTTCAAACTACAATTTTGGGATTAGTTATCTACGTGACGGTGTTGTTGTTAAGTGCTATTGAGTCAGCTGCAACTCATAGCAACCCCATGTACAACAGAATACAACCCTGCTTGGTCCTGCACCAGCCTCGCAATCCTTGCTATACTTGAGCCCATTGTTGCAGCCACTGAGTCAATCCATCTCGTTGAGGAGCTTCCCCTTTTTTGCTGACCCTCCACTTTACCAAGCATGATATCCTTCTCCAGGGAATGGTCCCTTCTGACAACATGACCAAAGTAGGTAAGACGAAGTCTGGCCATTCATACTTCTAAGGAGCATTCTTGTTGCACTTCTCCAGGACAGATTTCTTCATTAATCTGTCAGTACATGGTGTTTTCAGTATTCTTTGCCAGCACCACAACTCAAAACCATTAGTTCTTCTTTGGTCTTCCTTATTCATTGTCCAGCTGTCACATGCATATGAGGTGATTCGGGTTGGACACACTTAAGTCTTCAAAAAGACATCTTTGTTCTTCAGCACTTTAAAGAGGTCTTTGCAGCTGATTTCTTGACTGCTGCTTCCATTGGTGTTGATGGTAGATCCAAGTAATATGAAATTATTGACAACTTCAATCTTTTCTCCATTTATCATGATACTGCTTATTGGTCCAGTTGTGAGGATTTTCGTTTTCTTTATGTTAAGGTGTAATCCATACTGCAAACTGTAGTGTTTAATCTTCCTCAGTAAGTGCTTCAAGTCATCTTCACTTTCAGCAAGCACAGTTATGTTGTCTGCTTATGATAGGTTGTTAAAGAGTGTTCCTCTATCCTGATGCTGTATTCTTCTTTGTATAGTCCAGCTTCTTGGAATATTTTCTCAGCATACAGTTTGAATAAATATGGTGAAAGGATACAACCTTGACACACTCCCTTCCTGATACCATGCAGTATCCCCTTGTTCTATTCCTCTTGGTCTATGTACAGGTTCCTCATGAGCACAATTAAGTATTTTGGAGTTCCCATTCTTCTCAATATTATTCATAATTTGTTATGATCCACCCAGTTGAATGCTTTTGGGTAGTCAATAATACGCAAGTAAACATCTTACTGGTATACTTTGCTTTAAGCCAAGATCCATCTGACATCAGCAATGATGTCCCTCTTTCTATGTCTTCTTCTGAATGCAGCTTGCATTTCTGGAAATTGACTATCAATATACCGCTGCAACCATTTAAAAATTATTTTCAGCAAAATTTTACTTGAGTGTCATATTAATGATATTGTTTGATAATTTCCACAATCTGTCAGATTACTTTTCTTTGGAATAAGTACAAATATGGATCTTTTCCAGTCAGTTGGCCAGATAGCTGTCTTCCAAATTTCTTGGTGTGGGTGAGTAAGTGCCTCCAGCACAGCATCCGTTTGTTGAAATCGGTATTCCATCAATTCCTGGAGCCTTGTTTTTCACCAATTCCTTCAGTTCAGCTTTGCTTGATTATATGACATCTCCTCAAATAAATGAACATCAACCAATTCTTTTTGCCACAGTGACTCTGTGTGTTCCTTCCATCTTCTTTTGATGTTTCCTGCATCATTCAGTATTTTGCCCATGGACTCTTTCAGTATTGCAACTTGAGGCTTGAATTTTTTCTTCAGTTCTTTTAGGTTGAGAAATGCTGAGCATGTTCTTCTTCTTTTTTTTTTTTTTGGTTTCCTAATTCCAGGTTTTTGCACATTTCATTTTAATAACTGACTCTGTCTTCTTGAGCTGCTCTTTGAAATCTTCTATTCAGCTCTTTTATCTTGTCATTTCTTCCATTTTCTTTGGCTACTGTCTATTGAAAAGGAAGTTTCAGAGTCTCTTGTGACATCCATTTTGGTCTTTTCTTCCTTTCTTGTCTTTTTAATGACCTTTTGCCTTCTTCATATATGATGTTCTTGATGTCATCCCACAATTCCTCTGGTTTTTGGTCATTGGTGTTCAATATGTCAAATCTGTTTTTCAGATGGTCTCGATTGATTGATTGATTGATTGCAGTGTTCCCTCCTCTCCCCTTCCACCACTGGTAACCAACAAAGAAAGTTTCATTCCATATATAAACCTTTCCTTGACTGTTTACAATAATGAACTAACACAATATTTTTCCGTCTGTGATTGACTTATTTCACTCAGCATAATGTCCTCCAAGTTCATCCATGTTATGCAGTGTTTTGTAGATACTACATCATATGGTCTCTAAATTCAAGTGGGATATAATCAAGGTCATATTTTGGCTCTTGTGGACTTGTTTTAATTTTCTTCAGCTTCATCTTGAACTTGCATGAGCAGTTGATGGTCTGTCTGTTCCACAGTCAGTTCCTGGCCTAGTTTTGGCTGAATGTATTGAACTTCTCCATTGCCTCTATCCACTGATGTAGTTGATCTGATTCCTGTGTATTCCATCTGGTGAGGTCCATTGGTATAGCCACCATTTATGTTTTTGAAAAAGGTATTTGCATTGAATAAGTCGTTGGCCTTGCAAAATTCTGTCATGCAATCTTTGGTGTCATTTCTATCACCAAGGCCATATTTTTCAACTACCAGTGATTTTTCTTAGTTTCCAACTGTCTCATTCCAATGATCAGTAATAATCAATATATTGGTAAAAATCTTCCATTTCCTCGTCTTTGGCTTTTAGTGTGTAAATTTAAATAATAGTGGTATTAATTGGTCTTCCTTGTAGTCATATATATATTAGCTTATCACTGACAGCATTGTACTTCAGGATAGATCTTGAAACATATTTTTGTGGCAATGAATGCTGACCATTCCCCTTTAATTTGTCATTCCCAGCATTGTAGACCATATGGTTGTCTCATTCAAAATGGCCAAATCAGTCCATTTCAGCATACTAATGGCTAGGATATTGATCTTTATGTGTTCCATTTCATTTTTGACAATTTCCACTTTTCCTAGATTCATACTTTGCACATTCCATGTTCTAATTATTAATGGATGTTTGCAGCTGTTTCTTTCCATTTTGAGTCATGCCACATCAGCAAATGGAGGTCCCCCAAACTTTACTCCATCCACATAATTAAGGTTGATTGTATTTTGAGGAGGCATCTCTTTCCCCAGTCATATTTTGAGTGCCTTTTGACCTGAGGGGCTGATCTTCCGGCATTTTATCAGACAATGTTTCTAGGCTATCCATAAAGTTTTCCAGTAATATATATGACAGTGTTTCATTGCTATTCATAAGGTTTTCACTGGCCAATTCTCTGAGAAGTGGATGGCCCCTTCTTTCTTCCTAATCTGTCTTAATCTGGAAATTCCCCTGAAACCTATCCACCATGGGTGACCCTGGGGGTATTTGAAATACTGGTGGCATGGCCTCCAGCCTCACAGTAGCATGGAAGTCACCACAGTATGACAAATTGACAGATGAGTGGTGGCTACAGATACCCAAAATTCCTTCTAGTCCAGAATTTCCCAAACTTATTTAACTAATGATTTTATTTAACATTTAGGGAATTGGAATTTTGCAAAATACTATGTAAGAATTAGCAAGGCCCTATAGCATTTCACACTACCATGTCTCTGTCAGTGTATTAGACTGTAGTGGCTTGCATGTTACTGTAATGCTGGAAGCTATGCCACAAGTATTTTAAATACCAGTAGGGTCACTCATAGTGGACAGGTTTTAGCAGAGCTTCCAGACTAAGACAGACTACAAAGTAAAACCTGACAATCTACTTCAGAAAAATTGGCCAGTAAAAACCTTAACATTGTAAGGGATCATTGTCTGATATAGTGTAGGAAGATGGGTCCCTGAGGTTGGAAGGTACTCAAAACATGAAGGAGGAAGAGCTGCCTCCTCAAAGTAGAGTTGACCTCAGTGATGTGGTTGGAGTGAAGCTTTTGGGACCTTTATTTGCTGATGTGGAATGACTCAAAATGAGAAGAAACAGTTGCAAACATCCATTAATAATAGGAACATAGAATGAATCTAGTATGAATCTAAGGAAATTTGAAGTTGTCAAATATGAAATGGAACACAGAAAGATCAATATCCTAATCATTAGTGAACTGAAATGGACAGGTATTGGCCATTTTGAATCAGGCAATCATCAAGTCTACTATTCTGGGAATGACAAATTGAAGATGAATGGTTTCACATTCATCATCAAAAAGCACATTTCAAGATATATCCTGAAGTACAATGCTGTTGGTGATAGTTTGATATTCATATGCCTACAAGGAAGACCAGTTAATATTACTATTATTCAAATTTATGCACCAACCACTAAAGCCAATGATGAAGAAATCGAAGATTTCTACCAACTTCTGCAGTCTGAAATTGGTCAAATATGAAATCAAGATGCATTTAATATTTACTGGTGATTGGAATGTGAAAATTGCAAACAAGGAAGAAGGATCTGTAGTTGGAAAATATGACTGTGACATTGACATCATGACAGAGATCACATGATAGAATTTTGCAAGATCAATAACTTATTCATTGCAAATTGCTTTTTTTTTTTTTTTAACAAGATAAACAGTAAATATAAACCTGGACCCTACCAGAGGAAATACACAGGAGTAAAATCTATTAGATCTGTGGAAAGATAGAGAAGCTCATTATCATCAGTCGGAATGAGAGCCAGAGTATGACCTTGAGTATATGCCACCTGAATTTAGAGACCATCTTAAGAATAAATTTGATACATTGAACATTAATGACCAGAGATGAGATGAGTTATGGAATGACATCAAGGCCATCCTGTATGAAGAAAGCGAAAGGTCATTAGAAAGACAGGGAGAAAGAAAAGACCAAAATTGGTATCAAAAGAGACTCTGGAACTTGTTTTTTAATAAAGAGTTGCTAAAGTGAAGGGAAGTGATGAAGTAGAAGAGCTAAACAGAAAATTTCAAAGGATGGTCTGAGAAGACAAAGTGAACTATTATAATGAAATGGATAAAAACCTAGAGTTAGAAAACCAAAAGGGAAGAACACACAGCATTTCTCAAGCTGAAAAGACTGAAGAAAAAATTCAAGCCTTGAGTTGCAATATTGAAGGATTCCATGGGCAAAATATTGAACACTGCAGGAAGCATCAGAATAAAATGGAAGAAACGCAGAGTCCTATACTAAAAAAAAGTTGGTTGATGCTCAACAATTTCAGGAAATAGCATATGATAAAGAACCAGTGGTATTTATGGAAGAAGTCCAAGCTGCACTGAAGACATTGGCAGAAAACAAGGCTTCGGGAACTGATAGAATACCAACTGATATGTTTCAACAAATGGATGCAGCACTGCAGGTGCTCCTCGCCTATGCCAAGAAATTGGGAAGGAAGCTACCTGGCCAACCAACTGGAAGCGATCCATTCCAAAGAAAGGTGATCCAACAGAGTCCAGAAATTATCGAACAATATCACTAATATCACGTGTAAGTAAAATTTTGCTGAAGGTAATTAACAAACTATTATATAGGGAACTGCCAGAAATTCAAGCTGGATACAGAAAAGGATAGGAAATGAGGAATATCATTGCTGATGTCACATGGATCTTGGCTGAAAGCAGAGAAAACTAGAAACATATTCACTTGTGTTTTATGACTGTATGGATCATAACAAATTATATATAACATTGTGAAGAATGAGAATTACAGAACATTTAACTGTGCTAATACAGAAACTGTACTTAGACCATGAGGCACTCATTTGAAGAAAACAAGGGTTTAAAATCAGGAAAGATATGTGTGAGGGTTGTATCCTTTCACCACATTTGTAAAATCTGTGTGCTGAGCAAATAATCTGAGAACCTGGACTATATGAAGAAGAATATGGCACCAGGATTGAAGGAAGTGTCATTAACAACCTGTGATATGCAGATGACACAACCTTGCTTTCAGAAAGCTAAGAGGATTTTAAGCACTTACTGATGAAGATTTAAGACCACAGCCTTCAGTATGGATTACACTTCAACATAAAGAAAACAAAAATTCTCAAAATCGGACCAATAAGCAACATCATGATAAATGGAGAAAATATTTGTCAAGGATTTCATTTTACTTGTATCCATAATCAATGCCCATCGAAGTGGCAGTGAAGAAATCAGACATTGTATTGCATTGGGCAAATCTTCTGCAAAAGACCTTTTGAAAGTGTTAAAAAGCAAAGATGTCACTTTCAGGACTAAAGTGCACCCAGGCCATGTTTTTTTCAGTTGCCTCATATACATGTGAAAGCTGGACAATGAATAAAGAAGACTGAAGAAGAATTGATGCCTTTGAATTATGGTGTTGGTGAAGACTACTGAATATACCATGGAATGTCAGAAGAACAAACAGATCTGTCTTGGAAAAAGTATAGCCAGAATGCTCCTTAGAAGCAAGGATGGCGAGATTTCATGTAATGTACTTTGATGTGTTACCAAGAAGGACCAGTCCCTAGAGAATGACAACATGCTTGGTAGAGTGTCAACCAAAAAGAGGTTCCTTAAACCTGTGTATAAGGTTTTCCATTACATCTTTCAAATTTGACTGTATATTTCTACATTTTCTTTTATGTGGTTAAGCCTTCAAATGCTAGAAACAAAGGTTACCCTATTTTTGGATATTTCTGTTCTGTCACTATAAACTCAGTTGGTATTTTTCACTAGCCTGTGAATCACTGTGTGAGTTTCTCCTGAATTAATATCTTATGTTTAACATATAATTGAATTGATTTTTTATATTATTTGAAGGCTTCAGTTTTAATCTGTGATTTGTCTTCAAGCTAGGACTTTGGCTTAGGAATATTTTTAAGGATTTAAAAATATTATTATAAAATTAATTTAATAATACTCAAACAGTAAATTAATGGGAACATGGGGACATCTCTCATAGTGAATTTATTCTTAATTTTCCCACCAATTTAATACTTCATGTTCTTAATTTTTATATTATTCTCGGAGTGAAAGCCACAAATTAGAATTGGCAAAAGGAGAGTATATTGACAGACTTCCAATAGCATTCTCTTCTTTTCTTTTCTTTTTTTTTTTTAAGAACTAAACAATATAATTGACTAACTTGACTTTATAGACATCTACAGAATACTTCACCCAAAACTGCACAATATACATTCCTTTCCAGTGCACATGGAACATTCTCCATGATAGACCACATTTTAGGACATAAAATAAAATAAATAAATAAATTAAAAAAAAAACCCCTAACTCATTGCAGTCAAGTTGAATCTGACTCATAGTGATCCCTCATTGCATTTCTTTTTTTATTTTTTTTTTCCTTTTTTTTATTTTTATTAGGATTTGGGTGTAATTTACAGAGTAAATTCACTTTTCATACAGCAGTTCACATATACTTTGTCTCATGTCATTGACCAAAATTTACAATGCAGC
>NW_006921852.1:2443964-2467524 GCF_000298275.1 Orycteropus afer afer
CCATATTGCTCCGCCTCCCCTCTCTTCTTCTTTTCATGTTAACCAAATTTAAGTATTTTCTTCCATACTTAAGTGGTTTTGTAATGTCCACGTAGCTGAACCGTGATTGGCCTGGTCTCATTCTGCTGCTCTCCCGTTGTCAACTTATTCCTGGGAAGAGTTTGTAATTTTGGAACACTATACAAGAGGAGAACTATTCATGAAAGATGTCTGGGGGAAGCGTTCTTTCTTCTAAAATTTGGCCCATTACAGGGAAACAGGAAATTATACCTCTATATGATATGATTTTATGTGAAAATGTATCTAATAGGGCCCCTTTGGGGCTATTAGGGATAGACAAGAGAAATGTAGAGAAACAATACTGGTCCTGTGACTTTGTTGAGCTAGTCAATTTATTAGCCCTTGAAGTTACCTCAAGGTTTTTTAGTTGGTGAGATGATAAATGTCCTCATTCTTTAAGTCAGTTCTGGTCAGATCTTATTACTTACAGCCAAAGGCATCCTCACTGATTAAGGATGGCAAATTACAGCAGAAAAGAAAGAATCATAGACTTGGAATAGGCCTTAGAAATAATTTTCTCCAACTCTTTTCCCTACTGTGAATCATGTGCTTAACAACTGGCAATCTGATAGTCAGGCAGAAGCCAGAAAATTATCTAAAAAGGAATAATAATCAAGACACTGGGGTCATTTAGAGTAGATGTAAATATCCATATCCGTATCAGTGGGCCCAGAGAGCATCTTCTTCCCCAAAAAGTCTAAACTAGTAAATGGTAAATTAATATCTGTCTATTTTATGTAAGAAAGGAGCTCTGGTGGCTTAGTGCCTAAGACACTTGACTGCTAACCAGAAGGCTGGAGGTTCAAACCCACCAGCCACGCCTCAGAAGGAAGATGAAGCAATCTACTTCCGTAGTGATATCGCCTCAGAAACCCAAGGGAGGGGTCTCTATGAGTTAGATAGTTCTCAATGGCAGTGAGTTTACTTAAGAAAGGAGCTCTGGTGGCATAGTGGGTAAGGTATCTGTCTGCTAACCAGAAGGTTGGTGGTTGAAACCAGCAGCTTCTCCATGGGAGGAAGATGAGGCAGCCTACTTCTGTAAAGATTTACAGCCTTGGAACCCAATGGGGGTCACTATGAGTCAGAATTGACTTGATGGCAGTGGGTTTAGTTAAGAAGGCAAAGAATGGCTCTAAAAAGGTTTCCATTCCAGATGATAAAACCAAAAATAATTTGACTTTAGAGCTATAAATTTAACTCTTTAGGATGACTACATTCCTGAGAGTTAACTGTATCACACATTTTAGAAATAGAATTAAAATATAAATGCAAGGTACAGGAAATTTCCAATTTTTAAAAGTCTGTAGTCACAGAGCAAAAATTTGAGTTAGTTGTTTGGCATTTATTATACACATTTCTGAATATATCGGGATATAGAGTTTTCTAGGTAATCTCATGAAATATACTTACTCCAAGGGAAATATGCATGATATATACACACATACACACAAACACATCTCTACATTTTAGTAACAAAAACATTATTGCTAATTCTATCTTATCATATTTCTATCTTACTATATAATGAGCACCCTCCAGCTCATTTCTTATTTACCTTTTACTTCTTGATTTTGGCTCAGTCATTTTTTACTTAAATTTTAAAGTTCGACTTACGTTGGCCTTATTCTCTATCCACCCATACATGTTCCATACTGCACAAGAGTAGCAGAAAAAGGAATATGATATACAAATAATTGCTTCTCAGTCCACTTGGTTATTCTAAATTTTTTTAAGTCAATTGATGTTTGTTGTGACTCTTCTTTAGTTTGGTAAATATTATTTAATTAGGAAAAAATAATTCCCTAAAATACATGATTTAAATAGATTTGTGGCAGTCATAAGATTTTGTTTTGTTATTTAGCTACAAGTAATTACTAAGGAATATTTTGGAAGAAGCACTTCATTAGGAGGCTTGAAACTGGGCTGCACTATTATCTCCTCCCCTTACTAACTCTTTGACCTTGGGGGAGTTACTTAACTTCCCTAGTCCTCAGTTGCTCATCTTGAAAGTGGGATGCTATCTTATTTGCTGAAGCTAGGAAATTTTGTAAACTAATTTCTTCCCTTGAAGTTGTAAGAGCTATGGTTGCCTCAATGTCCTATGGTTTTGAATTTTATGAATAAAGTCAGTAAATAGATATCTGTATCTCCTGTATATTATTTTTCCAGAAATACACATGTTCTATAAGGTGTAGTCCATCTGCACTTGTATGAAAATTTCTCTCTGATAAGATACACATTTTCAAATTTTTGTTACATTTCAAGCAAAAGGATTTTAAAAAGCTAGTTCATGTTTCAAAGAGAATATAACCTTCAGACTTAAGAAAGTTGAAAAACAGGTATTTGACTTAATAAATACTATGTTATCTTTTAATTTTTTTAAGGGATGATTAACTATTTTGTTAGTTACCTACCTGGGCTTACAATAAGAGAGCTGGGTCCATATAAAAGAGCAGATAATCCTTTCTGTCTGAATCTGTGGGAGAACAATGAAGGACAAACCAGAGCTGTCTGGGTGATGTTAATTGTGCAAGGTCTAATTCATGGAGGAACTGTCAACAATAGCAGGGTTTGGCTTTGGGTTAAGGGACATTGTCTTTGCCACTTACCTGTTAATGGTTTTTGTTGTGAATGAGTGAAACCAGAAACCAAACCCACTGCCATTGAGTATATTCCGACTCATAGCAATTCCTGTTGGGTTTCCAAGGCTGTAAATCTTTACAGAAGTAGATTCTCTTATCTTCCTCCCACGGAGCAGCTTGTGGGTTTGAATCACTGACCTTCTGGTTAGCAGCCAAATGCCTTACTCACTACACCACCAAAGCTCCTTGTGAATGAGTGAAGTGCCACTTTGAACGATTTGCCTAGATGACTCAGAAGAGGAGTGATGATTAATGTGAAAATTCCCAGTCATCCTAGTTCTTTATCTCTCATAGAAGTGTCTTTCAAACTCTTACCCTGTGTCCCAAAGTCCTCTTTAAGTGGCCCTTGTGCTCAGAGCCCAGTGAAGTGCATAGGAGCATGGCCCTAGGTCCTTGGGATATCCCAAATACTTCAAGGAATTCTGAGATGGAAAAGAAAGTCAAGAGGAAGTAGAGACAGACACTAGAACCCCAATTTTTAGTGAAAAACTTACAAATAGGTGTTTTTGGCATGGAGCTCATTTAAAAAAAAAAACAAAAATAACTTTGATTGGCTAGTCTCATTTGCTAGGAGAGAAATGTCCTTTTCACAATCTCCTAAGGAAGCCACAGAGGAAATTATTTTTTTTCCCATTAGGACTTTGAAAACTATTTTATGCAAATGACAAACATTATTCTTTAAAGAAAATTATAGATTATTTTTACAAGGACATTCAATCCTTTGAATGAAAACAAAGTTACCTCACAGATGGAAGTAGAAGACTAAAAAAAAAATTCCCAAGTTATTCTGAGCAGAGACATCTTCAGCCTCTTCATGTATGTCTGAGATGTCTTGGCACTCTTAATAGACCTTCCCTACACATTGCCAGAAATCACAGGTGCTCTGAAAAGGGCATCCAGGTATTCAGAAAGGCTTAGGGGACCATTTAACTCCAAACTCCCATTTTTTCCTTTCTACTTCAATTTTCTCTAATTTGATCTAACATTTCTACCTAACACCTGGCCTCTGCCTCTGTGCCAAGTCCCCTTGGGACACTGATACCTCAACCAGACTGCCTGGACAGGGTCTCTTGATAAACCTTCATCTACACTCTGGTCTTTACTTTGAGGTTGCCCTAGTCCACCGGACTCCAGCTCATATTAGCAACAAATTACTTAAAATATCAATCATTATTTATGGCAATTGGAAAACATTCCCATTTCTCAAGGAGGATGTTTATCAAAGCTGTGCTATCAGTACCCTATTATAACTAGAAGACAAATAACTAAAATTGTGATCTTTCATCACTCTATTAAGCAGAATTCATTCTTGGAAAACATTTGTACACATAACATACGCAAAAGCATTTGACTCTTTCAAAGAAAAGAAAGAGGTTTGACCACAGAGAGGTATACTAAAACTTCTAAGCTGTTATCTCTTTTCCAGAAGACTTTTCTTTGCTCTTTTTCAGGAAAGATAATGTTGTTGTTGTTAGGTGTCATCAAGTGGGCTCCAACTCATAGCAACTCTGAGCACAACAGAACAAAACAATGTCCTTGTCCTGCACCATCCCATGATAGAAGTATTCAGGAGCCCATCAACTATTCTTGAGCGCTTCGTCATAGCCACCATGTCAGTCCATCTTGTTGAGGGTATTCCCCTTTTTTTTGCTTACTCTCTACTTTACCAATATCTTTCACCAGGGCCTGGTCCCTTCTAACAACATGACCAAATTACATGAGATGAATTCTGTCCATTCTTGCTTCCAGGGAGCGTTACGGCTGCACTTCTTCCAAGGCAGATTTATTCATTCTTCAGTAGTTCATGGTATTTTCAGTTTTCTTCATCAACACCACAATTCAAATACATCAGTTCTTCTTCCATCTTCCTTATTCATTGTCCAGCTTTCATATGCATATAAGGCAATTGAAAATACTATGGCTTTGATTAGGACTACTTTGATAGTTCAGGTTATGTGTCAACTTGGCTGAGCCTGGTTTTGAGTGGCTGGTCAGCTGGATGTAGTTATTCTCTCTGGTGAGATTGGTAATCAACTCCATGGTGGAATCTACTAGAGCAGCTGAGCTGCCACCTTAGAGATGTTGTCTACTTCCAGTATATAAGGAGAAGCATTGAGACAGGTCTTCAGCTTTTGGCACTCTTGAATTCTGCATGTAGTTGAGATGTTGTTCTGTAGCCTGCCATGTTGTCTGCTGACCTTGGGACTGTTAATATATTTGGATCAGTGGCCTTCCATGTGGTTTGGTAATATTAGGACTGTGACTTTTTACTTGTTGACCTTGGGTTTGTCAGCCTCAGCAGCCAGCAGCTGCTTGATTGAAGAAAGCCTTCATCTTCAGTGGGCTGGAAGCAAAAGGCAGAGCTGAAGCCCAAGGTCAAGGGGCTTTCACCCAGCCCCTAGAGCCTGGCACATTAAACTCAGACTTCTAGCCTCCAAAACAGTAAGAGAATAAGCTCCTGTTTGTTACAGCCATTCACCTGTGGTATTTTTCTGTTACAGCAGCACTGTTGTTGTGTTGTTGTTAGGTGCCATCCAAAACACACACCTTAGTCTTCAAAGTGACATCTTTGCTCTTTAACACTTTAAAGAGGACTTTTGCTGCAGATTTGTCCAGTGCAACATGTCCTCTAATTTCTTGACTGCTGCTTCATGGGTGTTGATGTGGATCCAAGTAAAATGAAATCCCTGACAACTGCAATCTTTTTTCCATTTATTGTATTATTGCTTATTGGCTTATTATTGTGTTATTTTTATTGCTTATTGGTGAGAATTTTAGTTTTCTTTATATTGAGGTATAATCCATACTGAAGGCTCTAGTCTTTGATTTTCATCAATAAGTGCTTCAAGGCATCTTCACTTTCAGCAGGCAAGGTTGTGTAATCTGTATATCACAGGTTGTTAATGAGCCTTCCTCTGATCCTGATTTCATTTTCTTTTTCATATAGTCCAGCCTCTTGGATTATTTGCTCAGCATACAGATTGAATAAGTATGGTGAGCTCTGGTAGCATAGTGGCTAAAGCACTTGACTGCTCACCAGAAGGCTGGCAGTTCAAACCCACCAGCCACTCCTCGGAAGGAAGGTTGGGCAATCCTACTTCCATAGTGATACTGCCTCAGAAACCCAAGGAGGGGTCACTATGAGTCGGGGCCGACTCGACGGCACATAACAACAACAACAACAAGAAGTATGGTGAAAGGGTACAACTCTGATGCACATTTTTCTGGTTTTGTGTCATGTAGTATTCCCTTGTACTGCTTGAATGACTGCCTCTTGTTCTGTGTACAGGTTCCTAATGTGCACAATTAAGTGTTCTGGAATTCCCATTCTTTGCAATGTTATCCCTAATTTGTTATGGTCCACACAGTTGAATGGTTTTGCATAGTCAATAAAACATAGGCAAATTTCTTTCAGAAATTCTTTGCTTTCAGTCAATATCGATGTGTCTTCATCCATGATATCTTTCCACATCTTCTGGATCTGGCCTGGATTTCTGGCATTTCCCTATCAATGTACTGCTGCAACTTTTTTTGAAATTTCTTTGGCAAAATTTTACTTGCATGTGATATTTATGATATTGTTCAGTAGTATCCACATTCTGTTGGCTCATCTTTCTTTGCAATGGGCACATTTATGGATCTCTTCCAGTTGGTTGGCGAGGCAGCTGTCTTCCAAATTTCTTGGCATAATTGAATGAGCACCTTCAGTGCTACATCCATTTGTTGAAACAACTCAATGGATATTCCATCAATTCCTAGAGATCCTGGAGACTTTTTTTCCCCAAAAAATCCTTCACTGCAGCTGAGATTTCTTCCATCAATACCATTGATTTGATCATATGCTACTTCATGAAATAGTTGAACATTGACCAATTATTTTTGGTAAAATGCCTCTGTGTATTCCTCCCATCTTCTTTTGATGCTTTCTGCATTATTGAATATTTTGCCCTTTGAATCCTTTAACATTTCAATTTGAGGTTTGAATTTTTTCTTCAGTTCTTTTAACTTGAGAAATGATAAGTGTGTTCTTCCCTTTTGGTTTTCTAACTCTAGGTCTTTGCACATTTCATTATAATGCTTTACTTTGTCTTCTTGAGCTGCTCTTTGAAATCTTCTGTTGAAGTCTTTTATTTAATCATTTCTTCCATTTGTTTTAGCTACTTTCCATTCAAGAGCAAGTTTCAGAGTCACTTCTGACATCCATTTTGGTCTTTTTAATGCCTTTTGCTTTCTTCATGTATGATGTTCCTGATGTCATCCCACAACTCATCTGGTCTTTGGTCACTGGTGTTCAATACATCAAATCTACTCTTCAGATGATCTCTAAATTCAGGTGGGATTTAGTCAAGGTTGTGCTTTGGCTCTTGTGTACTAGTTTTAATTTCCTTCAGCTTCAGCTTGAACTTGCACATGAGCAATTGATGGTCTGTTCCACAGGCAGCTTCTTGCCTTGTTTTGAAATGATGTTATTGAGATTCTGCATTGCCTCTTTCCGCAGATGTAGTCAATTTGATTCCTGTATATTCTACCTGGCAAGGTCAACATGCATAGCCACTGTTTATATTGTTGAAAAAAGATACTTGCAATGAATAAATCATTGGTCTTGCCAAATTCTGTCATGTGATCTCCAGTGTCATTTCTGTCAAGTCCATATTTTCCAACTACTGATGCTTCTTTGTTTATAACTTTTGCATTGTAGTCAACAGTAATTATCAATGCATCTTGGTTGCATGTTTGGTCAACTTCAGACCACTGAAGTTGCTAAAAGTCTTCAACTTCTATAGACTATAGAGGCAAATACTAGTATATGCACGATACTGCATTACCACTAACACCAGGCTGTGGATAAATGCATAGACAGGTGAGAAGATCAGGTGGGGGTAAGCAAACAAGGAATATACTCTAGACCAAGGATAGATTTGGCTGAAGATAATCTTACATATGCACTTGTGCTACAAAATTAGCCACATACATTACATAAGCAGCAGAAGACAAGAGTTGAAGTGACTTCTCAGAGACAACCAAACACCTTGAGAAAGAGAATCACCAAACACCTTGAGGAAGAGAATCATTAGGCCTATAGACTTGGGACCATAGTCTCAGGGGGGACATCATGCTCAATTGGCACAATATAGTACATAAAAATCTTGTTCTACAACTTACTTTGGTGAGTAATGACTAGGGTCTTAAAAGCTTTCTAGTGGCCATCTAAGATGCAACTATTGGTCTCCTCTCATCTGAATCAAAGAAAAGTGAAGGAGATCAAAGGCATCTGGAAACAATTAGTCCAAGGAGAAGATGGACCACAAGGACTTCAGCCTTCAGGATCTCAAAACCTGAACAACTAGATGGTGCCCAGCTACCAATGCCAACTACTTGGAAAGGGATCAAAACTGGAGATCCTCCATAGAGTGGAAGGAACATGTGGAACAAAGTTCAAAAGCACAAAAATGACCAGAATTACTGGTCAGATAGAGACTGGTCAAACCCTTGAGACTATGGCCCCAGGTTATCCTTTGGGCTAGAAATGGACTCATTCCCATGGATTGGCTCTCAGCCCAACAGGAGAAAGACCTACATGCAGAACACCTACCTTAGGGTGATGTACCCACCTACTCTAGGGATATGCACACCAGAGCAATCAGCCATGAAACACCAGAGGGGCAGCATTCACATAGAGGGAAATCTGGACAGACAGGAGCGCATAGTTAAGAAGGGCACAGGGAGGAGGTAGTCACAGGGATAGGAAGGGAGGAGGTATTTTTATGGTTTGGGATGGTAATTGGGACATGAAATCAAATGTGCATGAAATATTGAATGTAAAACAAAATTGTTTTGTAAATTTGCACCCAAAGCAAAATAAACTTTAAAAATAAAATAAAAAACAATGAAAATCTTCAACTTCTTCTTCTTTGACTTTAGTGGTTGGTATATAAATTTTAATAATAGTGATATTAACAGGTTTTCCTTTTAGGCATATGGGTATTATCCCACCATTTTCAGCACTGTACTTCAAGACAAAGCTTGAAATTTTCTTTTTGAGGATAAATGCAATGCCATTCCTTTTAAATTTATCATGCCTGGCATTGTAGACTGTATGCTTGTGTGATTCAGAATGGCCAATACCAGTCTATTCCAGCTCACTAAAGCCTAGGATATTGATCTTTATGAATTCTATTTCATTTTTGACAACTTCTGACTTTCCTAAGTTCATACCTCCTACCCTTCTACATTCAGATTATCAATGAATGTTTGCAGGTGTTTCTTCTGATTTGAGTTGTGCCACATCAGCAAATGAATGTCCTGAAAGTTTTACTCCATCCATGTCATTAAGATTGACTCTACTTTGAGAAGGCAGCTCTTCCTCAGTCATACTCTGAATGCCTTCCAACTGGAGAGACTCATCTTCTGGCACTATCTTAGACATTGTTTCAGGGCTATTCATAAAGTTTTCCAGTAATATATCTGACAGTGTTTCACAGCTATTCATAAGGTTTTCACTGACCAATTCTTTGAGAAGTCGGTGGCTCCTTTCTTCTTCCCAGTCTGTCTTAGTCTGGAAGCTCCTCTGAAGCCAGCCCACCATAGATGACCCTGCTGATATTTGAAATACTGGTGGCATAGCCTCCAGTCTCATAGCAACACACAAGCCACCACAGTATGACAGACTGAAATAAGTGGTGGCAGGAAAGATATAGGGAGAGATATCTTGAGAGTGAATATATTTTCTTCTTAAAAGACAATGTATTTAATTTTATTAGTAAAAAGTCAGAAATGAAATTTGTCAAGACTCCATAGTTTATCCAGTAATAATGACTATGTGAAATATTTTGCAGCTTGGAACGTAGAACCAGTTTTCTTACATTATTTTTTGTTCTAAATAAGGAAAAAGCTGATAAAGTATTTCACCACGTAAGTAAATTCTTTTACTTGAGGAATAGTAGAGGTAATCATGGTGGCATTTAAATTAATTACACTTTATTTGGGTTTAAATTAGATAAAGAAGCTATACTTAAATGGGATTTAAAAAGCTTTGTTTTCTTGATGGATTTTATGAAATTTTGCTACATATATTATTTCTCATTCAGGATTCAGGATGGAGAAACTCATATGAAAGTGATCATAAGGGCTGTCACATAAACAAAGATAAAAGGAAATTTAGTTGGATGTCATGGTTTCCGTGTAGACAACTGCTTATCTTGATAATACTCTCTTTTCAAAACTAAACCATATCCTTCTTTAACATAGGCATTTGCTTTATTTTTTCCCTTTAGAGGTCTTTTGTTTTCAGTGTAGGGTTTTTGTACAGTTTGTTTTAGGTGACAAAATGTATTTTACATACATAATACTATTAATTTGTTCCCTTCTAGGGGAAAAAAAAAATCCCCTTGAGAGATTGAGCCAGAACATTTAGCTGTATTAATTACTGTTAAAATAATCACTGTCATAGCTCCCTACTGAGCATGTTATCTGTGCAGGTCAGCACCACAGTGATAAATGTTACTATTCGTTTATGAAGAAGGTAGAATTGTACTCTGAGGCCCAGATACCTATCACTGAGGAAAGTGTGAACATGGAGTCCTGAAAGGCTGCTGTGCTAAAAAATGTAGAGGGGTTTATTTTACCTCTATCTGGACTTGTGTATCCCTTTTGGATAAAACAGTGAATCTAGAATACCTGGGTTATAGAATGCCAGTGGATGGGGCCCAGTACTCTGTGTTTGGAGAAGTAAGAGTATTAAATATTTAACAGTAACTAATGGTACCTGACAAAAGGGTATGGGGAGGCATCTGACCTTCTTAAAATTCACAAGGGGGAGAGAGAATCAGGATGAGCGTCATCTGCCCAAGGGTGGTCCCTATGAGGTGGAGGTCAGACATGCCTCCACCTTCCAATACTTTTTTTTAATTCTAACACCAACTGTCCCTCCCATGGCACTCTTCCCTGCAATGCCCACACAGAACTGACAGACAATACATGCTCACAATTATGGGGTTTATTAGGGAAGCAACAGTTTATAATTCAGAATCAGAAACAACTCAGGACATAGTTCTTTAGCAAGGACAGCTTCTTCTCAGCTATGCTGCAGGCACGGTTCTCTCTGGCCTTGACATCTGCCCTGCTCAGGCAAGTGTTACAAAGCTCTTTTAGCTCTGCAAATAGGTGCCCAGAGAAGCACCCCATTCCACCAGCAAACCTCCTGCCCAAAGGCACCCAATTTTCTTACTCCATGGGCTGGGAATCCCACTGCTCTGTCTCATGCTCGTCTCTTGGTTCTGTTGGTTCCGTTGCTACCTTCTCGCTGCCATCTCAGTGCAAGGACCTTGGGTCCAAGGACATGCTCCACTCCTGGCTCTTCTTTCTTGATGGTAGTGAGATCCCCTTTTCTGCCTCTGGGATGGCTCATTTTAAGCCTAGTGAGGTGGCAAAACTGACCAATCCCACATTAGGTTTCCATATAACTTATTTGCACAGTCCCACCCACACAAAGGCACCAGGTACATTATGTACATTATTAGAAAGCTATCCATTCTCCTTGGTGGGTCACAACACTGTACATGTGCATAGTCCCACCCAGTCATTTGGTGGCAGTCACAAAGACTATGGCTAGCAGAGCCATATTAAATAATTCATTGAACCATTGTGCCATTTTCTCCTTTTAACTCTGGTTCACAATTGAAGGTTGCCTCCTCAGTCTGTTTACATCACGGAATATGAAGGAGGAATATAAATTTGCTAAATTACATGGTATATAAGGGAAGAATCTGGAAGATGGTGGCTAGAAAGAAAAGGCCTGGGTTATTTTGTGGATTAAGGAGTGATATTAATTTACAGTGATTTGTTGAAATGCGGGGGATTGTCTGGCCAGGCTGTTAGGATTGCGTAGTGGACATTGTGGTTGTCTCCTCATTATCTCCTCTTCCTCTCTCCCATTTTGTAGCAGCTTTACAGTTTAGGGTAGGTGAGAGGGATGGAGAATGACTACAACCACAACTCCGGAGGTAGGTCCTAATTCTTTTAACTTTAAAAGACTAATCCTATTCTCCTTGTCCTGGTGTTTAGAGAAGAAAAGTACAAGCCAATCAGTGAATGGCTTCTCCAGTGGTTTAGAAAAGAACATTTGACCTGATTTAGGCTGATTTAGGTGCGATGTGAAGGCAACTGAAGTATACACATTCTTCACTTTTTTGCTGTTCACAGATATTACGTTTTTCACAAATTGAAGTTTTGTCATTACCTTGCATTGAACAAGTCTGTCAGTGCCATTTTCTAATAGCATGTGCTCACTTTGTGTCTGTATGTCACATTTTGGTAATCCTCACAGTATTTGAAACTTTTTCATAATGCTGTTGTACATATAATGGACTATAACAAGGACCAAACCTAACCCACTGCCATCAAGTCAATTTCAACGCATAGTGACCCCCATTGGGTTTCTTCTTTATGGAAGTAGATTGCCTTGTCTGCTTTTTGCAGTGTGGCTGGTGGGTTTGAACCTCCAACCTAGCAGTCAAATGCCTTAGGCACTGTGCTACCAGGGCTCCTTATTATAGACTATAGTGTAGTGTAAACATAACTTTTATATGTGCTGGGAAACCAAAAAATTCATGTGACTTACTTTTTTGCAATATTCATTTTATTGCAGTGGTCTGGAACTGAACCCACAATCTCTCTGAGGTATACTTTACCAGCCTTTGTCTTCTTCTGGAAAGTGTGATTTGAATATGTAGAAATGCTACAAGAAATGTTTTTTGTGAGCACCAGAGAAGACAGGCATTGGATGATTTTGACAGAAAGAAAGGCAGAGGGGAGAGAGAAAGAAACCAGGTGTTTGATGTCATCTTTGTGCTGCTGAATCAAACCAACCCTGAAGACTTCCATTCCTCTGAACTTTCCAGTTACATGAGCCAATACATCCTCTTTATTGTTTAAGCCAGTTTGAATAGAATTTTCTATTATTTATAACATGAGGAGTCTAGGCTGATACAGAATGGTGGTTTTGGGAAGACTGGAAAAAGAAATGACTTTAACCATTTCAGTGTACTTCCTCAACTCTGTTATTTGTATGACACCAATCATTTATTATTGTATTCATTTTCTATTGCTGTGTAACAAATTACCACAAATTTAGTGGCTTAAATTAACACCCATTTCTTATTTTACCACCCTATAATCAGAAGTTTAGGCAGGCTTATCTGGGTTCTTTGCTTATTGTCTCACAAAATCAAAATCAAGGTGTCTGGAGACTGAGTAGTTTTCTGTAAGCTTGGGGGGAAAGAATCTACTCCCACACTTATTCAATATTTCGTAAGGAATAAGAGGCAAAACTAGTATTCTGCATATATAGCCCTGATAATAACACTGAATGAAACTTAGAAATATAGAATAGAGAAGTAAACAGAGTCCTGCCTTTTAGTTTCTGGTCTTTTAGTTCAATTTAAAAAGCAGAAATGAATAGCTTGCCAGATGAAAGAGTATAATAGTCATCACTAAAAGGCTCATATTTGTCATTTAACCATATGGAAATTTCTCTTTATTATTTCCAAAGTCTTGTTTTGGAAGTATTCCTTTTAGAGTAAATTCTTTTTTATGTTCTGAGTCTTTTAGGAACCAAAACTAAATCTTTCTTTAGAGAGTCTTAGAAGACTGATTTCTAAATGGATTCTCAATATGAACATGGTCCAGAGAGATGATAATATCAATAGAAACTCAGGGCATCTGGTCCTATGTGTGTCTAGGTGTGATGTAAATGAAATGTTAAACAGGCTGGTGAGTTAGAGAAGAAGGGAGTTTATTCAATCAAGGAAAAGATAGAAACGATGAACCTAAAAGTTAGACTCCTAAAATTAAATGTTTTATATCAGCCCTAGGGAAGTCACTTTTGTTTACTTCCTTAGAAAGCGTTTATTAAGTGTACATTCTGTATATAGTCTGTGCTCAGTGCTACATCGAATAGCCGTCTACCTGAAAGTTACACCTCATGATGAAACTCAACATCGCTGCTTCCATGAAGCCTTCCCTTCTTGGTCCAAATTCCTTTTCCCATTCATTGCACTTTTATAAAGTACCGCATCATTTGCTTCTGTTATATACTGTCCTTTATTATAATCTAATATATACAAAATAGAACATTGTAGGGCTTTTGTGTGAATCTTAGTTCCTCCACTTATTAGCCATGTGACTTTGACAAATCCCTGGCATTTTCTGAGTGTTTGATGCCTCAATTGTAGAATGAGGATAATGATTCCTACTTTTCAAGTTGTGAGAATAAATTACATAAATGTAAATATCTTCTCATAGGAGCTAAATGCTGATTAGCATACATAATAATACTTAAAATTAGTCATAATAGATTTTATATCAAGAAGTGGGTTTTTATTTTAGGTTAATCATGTTGAGTCATATTTTACTGTTAGTTATTCAGTAAATATTTATTGAATAGAATTCAGTTTTGAGTTGGACTTTAAGGTAATATAAGATTTTGAGATAATCTCAATTTATTAATAACTAGGTGCATGTTATTGTTATGTGCTGTTGAGTAGAATTCATAAACTACTTTGCTACTTTAGAGTCACTTTAATGTCCTAGGCATAATTTGACTTTCTTTGTCAGATTATCTCTGGGGTTATCTCTGCTGGGTAGGTACGATTATCTCTATTTTATGGAGGTGCTAATTGGTGACCTGGAAGGAGAAAGGCTGGCAGTGTCAGTAAGTGATTGGAATGAACTAAAACCCAAATCTTCTGATTAGGATCTATGGCTTCTCTTTATTAAAATGACATTGGAGTCACCCATTCTTGACTGTTTTCAATGATTTATCTTTATAAATATACGAGCTATTGCAAACTCTTTTAGAGTAGCCTTAAATTTCTAGAAGGGGAGTACTGGAGGATGAAGCAAAAAACAAAAGAAAAACAAGAGAAAGTGCTTCAAAAAGAAAATAGAAGAGAGGTATGCTTTGTGAGAGATGATTAGAATCGCTTTCAGACACAAGAAAATTTTTGAGTGGGATTTATATTGGGGTGTATAAATCTAAATTTGGAAGATTTTTGGAAGAATATTCTTTGTTTTTAAACATTCTCTGCTTTTTAGCAATAACTATTTTTTTATTTTTAGAGACAATTGTTTTTCTGCAGATATTTATCTTGTGAAGAGCTAAAAGGGGAAAACAAAACACTAAATCACTTGAGGACAGGACTGCAAGAAAGAGAGAGAAAAAGTTTATTTCATCCTCAAACAATGGGTTCAGAAGACCATAAATAAACTGATTGTTGCCTGACCAGCAGCATAGCAACAGAAAATAAATATTTCTGCGCTAAGGCCTTTACATTCTGAGAAGTAGATGAGGCCACTGAAATAATTTCTCAAAAAGTAATTGCAGCAATGCTAAAAATAGCACCTTGGTATAAGGCAACTGTTGATATGAATCAACTGAGTATTTAAGTTTTTATAGCAGGAGCATTTTATCATCCAGTGTTTTCAGGGAAATTGAATATGTGGTCAACACTACACACATAAAGCCACACATGCAGAATTATTTTAAACCATGATTCAGAAGGAAAGAAGTTTAGGTTTTTAGCATAGAGTGTAACGGGAAAAAAGAAATAGCCTTAATTTTCCTTTAATTAAGGTGAATATAAAAATTCAAGAATTTATTCAAGAATTTCTCTGCAGAGTATCCAGAGCATATTACTAATTAGTCAAATATTTAATAATAATTTATTTGGCTATTTGAGGATATGAAAAGAGAATGGAGCATACATTGAAGGTTGAGGGAAGAGAATATATGGAAAAATTGACTCAGTAGGAAATTATTCAGAAACATTTGGATATTCCTACACTTGTGTTCCCACAAAATACATATTGAAATCCTGGCTACTATCCCTATAAATATGATCCTGTTTGGAAATAGTTCTTTTTTATGTCAATCAAGTCATACTCAGTTGGCAGCAGTTTCTAAATCTAATCATTTCTAAGTTATGAAAATGAAGAATGGACACAGAAACACACAGTGAGAAGAGAAAGACAGATGACAGAGTTAGATGCATGTACAAGGATGGTTGGCAGTGGTGTAGTGCCTAAGGCATTTGACTACTAACCTGAAGGTTGGTGGTTCAAACCCACCAGACACTGTTCAAAAGGACTGGGCAATCTACTTCCATAGAGATACCGCCTCAGAAACCCAAGGAGGGGTTGGTATGTATCAGAATCAACTTGAGAACAGTGTTTTTTTTTTTTTTTTTTTTTTTACTAGAAGTTGAAATAGACAAGGAAAGACTTCTCCTAGAATTATACTCTGAGTTCAGACTCCTAGCCTCTTAACTGTAAGAAAATAAATTTCTGTACCTTAAAGCCACCCGCTTGTGGTATTTGTGTTATGGTAGCGTGAGGAAACTAAAATAGGAAATAATTATGACTTCAACAAGCGTTCATTGGTGAGAGATAGCATTATAGACTAGAGATGTCAGAGAAGGTACCAGCAAAGAAGTGAGTCTTATGTTGATGGATAAACCAAAAAGTGAAGGAAACTGGAGGCAGAAAAGATGCAATATGCAAAGTCACAAGGGTAGGAAGAAGCATGACACAGAAAAGAATAAGAATACTGTCCATTTCAGCTATGTTAATCTTTCCTTTCGTTATATTTCAGTATACCACAGTTTCATGCAAATAATAAGCACATTATACAGTTTTTCAAACCATGCAACCAGCATGGAACATTAGTTTTCAATGTACACAATGTGCATTATATGTACAGGTGTATTATTTATGTGCACGTGGTATATCAAAAAAATACGGTACTTCCTCATCTCTGTTATTCATTTGGCACTAATTGTTTATTGGTGTATTGCTGAGTAACAAATTACCACAAACTTGGCAACTGAAATCAATACCAGTTTATTATCTTATAGTTGTGTAGATTAGAAGTCTAGGCAGGCTTATCTGAATTCTTATGATCTCACAAAGCCAAAATTAAGGTGTCAGTTGGGCTGGGTACTTACCTGGAGACTTTGTGGAAGAATTCCCTTCCAAGCTCATTCAAGTTGGTAGAATTAAATTCCTTATAGTTGTAGGACTGAGGTCCCCATCTCCTTGCTGGCTGTCAGCTAGGGGTCTCTTACAGCTTCTAGAACACTTACATTCCCCAGTACATTGCTCTCTCCACCTTTAAGTCTGCAATGATGTGTCAAATCCTTCTCACTCTTAAAATTTCTCTGACTTGCTCTTCTGGGACCAGTGGGGACAAAACAAACAAACAAAAAAACCCAACTCTCTGCTTTTAAAGGTTTGTGTGATTGATTATGTTAGGTCTACTTGGATAATTTCTCTATTAAGCTCAACCAATTACTAACCTTAAGTACACCTGCAAAATCCTTGTGATATGACATAATTAGAGGATTAACAGCAGGGGGTAGAGATTATGAGGGCCAATGTAGACTTCTGCTTACCACAATTATATCATTGTTTAGCCAGTTCATGAATACATATGTTTTCTCCATACAATTTGATTGTAAGCTGTCCAAGGGTAGGAAATTATCTCCTATTTTGCCAAAATCCTACAGCATTTAAAACACATTCATGTATTAAGTACTTCTTAAATACTTTTTGAATTAAATTTCATTGTACTGGAGGAAGAATAAAATGTGTCTGTTGTCATGAAGGCTTTTTATTAATTAAATGTGTGTCCTCGGATCTAAAGCTAAGTGACATGTCACTCAGTTGTCTAGAAGCATTCAGACTGATCCAGCTAACCTGTCCAGTTATTTCAGGCAATCTGCTTTTGTGATTGGATGGTGATTGCTGTGGGACATTGGGCTTTAGAATGTAAATTCCTGAAATACAAGGAAGAAGTCACACATGTTCTGTAGAATGCCTTCTATTGTTAAAGCTCATAAAGAAAGCTGCAATGGAGTAAAATGATACGTTTATGAGTTTTATTTTTCCTTTATCTTACTATTTTAGACTATACAATTCAAAAAGGCCCAGGCTATCTTTCCAATTTTTCAGATGATGTAAATATTTAGAAAAAAAATTTAAATTGGACTACTAATAACAGTGGATTAAATGTATTTTAATGACATATGGTAGACATTTTCCTTCTACAAGAAGAAACGTGTGCATAAAACCTCTGGTATTAGCAGAAGTTAGGTGTCTGATGTTGTTGTTGTTATGTGCCGTCCAGTTGGCTGTGACTCATAGCGACCCCTCCTTGGGTTTCCGAGGCGGTATCACTATGGAAGTAGATTGTCCAACCTTCTGAGGATTGGCTGGTGGGTTTGAACCACCAGCCTTCTAGTTAGCAATCAAGTGCCTTAGGCACTAGGTGTCTGATAAAAGTTCTAAATTCTGAAAAAGAGAAATTAACTTTAAGACATGCTCTTCTTTATGAAGAGAAAAGACAGAAGATTATAGACTATGGACAGAAGCATCAGAAGAGTTAAGTTAGTTCAACTGGTAATTATAAACAGTATTGGAGAACCATCTCAGAAAGATTGGAAAAATAATAGCATCCTGTTCCATCAGAAGTGAAAATTGTCCAGAAGGGATTTTAGTTTTCTTTCATACCTCTGGGTGGGTCATCATTATTTTTCATGGTCTTTATTTGAAAGTAACAAAATCTCCTGCTAAAAGAAATTTATATCTTCATATGACTGTACGTATCTTATCTTAACCAGAAATCCAGTACTATCACTGTTTGAACTCTTCATAACAAACTCCACATGAAGGCAGCTTAATGTGTTTTAAACTTCTCACAGGGCTGTGCAAACTGGTACTGTGTTCTTTTTTATAGGAGTAAAAATGACAGCCAGACGTATCTAAAATCCCTTAGCAATTTTATGCTGGAGTTGGCAGGTTCTGTAGCGTCCCTGTCACCTGGCTGCCATTTCTCTAGTCTTTAACTTCCTTTATGATTAGCCCTAATAATTATCTTTCTCTAAGGAACAAAAGATGGAATAATCACCTTTCATATTTGAAGGGGATGCTGCCAACATTTATTGTCTGCACTATATTTATCATCACTGGAAGACTGGTGCTTGACTTGTTTATAGTGATGAGAGTTTGAATCATGCTGCCCTCAGTTGCCTTTTTTGGACAGCAAAAACAGAGAAAGATAGCAGAGGGAAAAAAGGATAGTGTCATAACTGTGGAGAGAGCAGCTCTCTGTTGTTTTCAAGAAGAAAATATTAAACAATTAATTTTAGTATTACAAAGGCTATATTAAGTACAATTGCAATATTTTGTGACATTACTTGTTTCCAGATAGCATTTGTTGTTGTTGTTATGTGCCATCAAGTCAGACCCGACTCATAGCGACCCCTCCTTGGGTTGCCGAGGCAGTATCACTATGGAAGTAGATTGCCCAACCTTCCTTCTGAGGAGTGACTGGTGTGTTTGAACTGCCAGCCTTCTGGTTAGCAGTCAAGTGCCTTAGGTACTATGCTACCAGAGCTCCTATATAGCATTTAGGTCTCTCTAAAGATCTTTTCACTGTTGAACACACCAAATAACATAAACTTACTCACTTTTTCATATTTTTAATGAAACCTTTCAATAAATCACTTTCTCTGAACAGGAGCATATTTAAATTTAGCAGTGGCATCTAATGACACACAAACAGTTCTTTTTCTTCACTCTGGTGCAACTATCTAGAACAGAATAAGAACAAATGTAATAGCAAGAAGTTAAGTTCTTCAAGGAATTTTCATTAGAATTGTAGAAATAGGCAAGCTGGTGTGTTTGCTAAGCTGAATTTCAAATAGCTGACTTGGGACAACAGTTAGACTCTGCTGTTGCCTTGCAATCTTACTACAGAAAGGCTGTAGAAATGTCACTGATTACTTGTGGGATCATTAATATTTTAAAGTGTGCCATTATAAAATATTTAAATGTAAATATTTTGATGTGAGTGTCTTAATACAGTTGCAGCACAGTAAGATTAGAAAGGTCTCATATGCAGCATTTTAATTAAATCCATAAAGAACACTCCTTTAACTTCTATGCAAGCTCTTGTTTAAATCCAATATAAAGCTGGCGTTTCATTGATTGCTTCCACAAATTATGTGTCTCATAGTCCCACTTTTTTGCCCCTTTTTTCAGAGACAAATGATAATTCTTGGGGAGTTTTCCCCAAGCAATTTATTTATAGTATTAAGTTTGCTAGGCCTTATTACAAGAACCTTACTGAACATATTCCTTTGTGTATTCAGAGGGGCAAGGTTCCTTTCATGTCGTGTTTAATGAACAAACCTTTGTGTTTTAAGGGCGCCAATGAAAAGAATCTACCTGCTCCTAGTATGATTACTGTATTTAAATGTCAGCACTGCAATTTTCCACAGGAAAGTGCCTTGGAGAGAGACTTTGACTATCATGATCAGCAGAATCATTTACTGAGTGTCTAAGGTGGCAATAGGAGCTCTGGTGGCGTAGTGTCTATAGCACTTGACTGCTAACCAGAAGGCTGGTGGTTCAAACCCACCAGCGACTCCTCAGAAGGGAGGTTGGGCAATCTACTTCTGTAGTGATACCACCTTGGAAATCCAAGGAGGGGTCGCTATGAGTTGGGTCCAACTCAATGGCACATAACAACAACAACAACACAACACAGAGGTTTCAGTAAGATAACATTTGTTTAGGAGTGCTGGTGGTGTAGTGCCTAAGGCATTTGATTGCTAACCAGAAGGCTGGCGGTTCAAACCCCTCAGCCACTCCTCGGAAGGAAGGTTGGGCAATCTACTTCCGTAGTGATACTGCCTTGGAAACCAAAGGAGGGGTCGCGTGAGTCGGGTCTGACTCCATGGCAGTGGTTGCGTTTTGTGTAAGGTGGAAATAGACTAGAATATTTTCATAGAACGCAGGTGTGTTCAAAGTCTGCATCATGTATTTTTATCATATGCTATTCTTGTTAGTTATCATCAAGTTGGTGCTGACTCATGAACAATAAAACAAAACATTGTCTGGGCCTTTGCCATGTTCACAAGTATTGATATACTTGAGTCCATTGTTACGTTCACTAGGGGGCTCATCTTCCAGTATTATATTGGAAAATATTCTGTTATGATCCTTAGGGTTTACATTGGCTTATTTTCATAAGTAGATTGTCAGGCCTTTCTTCCACGTCTGTTTTAGTCTGGAATATGTGCTGAAACCTGTCCACCATGGGTATCCATGCTGGTATTTGAGATGCTAGCTATATAGCTTCCAGCATCATGGCAACATGTAAGCCACCACAGTACAACAAACTGACAAAGAGGTAGTTTTATATCCTTATATAACTATGAACAGTAGTGATGGATATCTGGGAATTTAGTATCTCACTCATTTGTTTCTTCCTTTCTTCCTTCCTGAGATATTCACTGCTCTGAGCCAGGCACTGTGGTAGCTCTGGGGAATAAAACTGTGAAACTGATATAATCTATTTTTAAGAAGCTTACTTCCACTTCTGGAACTAGATTAATATGAGACTCTTTAGTTCTATACTCAATATCCATTTTCCACTTCCTTCCTTGCCCTGGGGTGCACACAGCCCCAGAGAGTGGATCATGATCAGGCCAAGGCTTAGACATAAATCATTCACAGCTATCCCCTATTATTCTGAACTTCCTTGCAGCTAGGGCTAGCCATGTGACTGAACTGGCCAAGGAGAAATTCGAGAAATAAACACTTTTGTTGTCCTAGTAAATGAAACACAATGAGAGCACTACCTTTCTCTTAAATGTGAACCTGAAGCTGTGGCAGTTACCTGGTGACCATGAGGGAAAGACCAAGACAATCCCAGAGACAGCATTGAGTCCGTGAACTAGTTAGTGTCAGTAGTATCCAGTCCCAAGACTTATTTTCAGTGATAGAAATCTATGATTTGAATCGCTATTAGTTAGATCCTCTGTTATTTTAGAATTGAATGCCTCCTACTTTATATGTAATTGTTCATACAAAGAATAAGTAGACAATTACAGTGCAGAGTAGTAAATGCTATGACAAGATGAATACAGGTGTGATTGAAACATAAAAATGACACCCCTGTCCTTTGGGTTCAGAGCAGGCTTACTGGAGGACTGATGCCTCAGATCCCCAGTTTAATTAGGACCTTTTGCAAATTCATTGTAGTGATCATGAAGATTGTAAGGCTGATGATTACTAATCATTTTTGTTTGGAATATGTCAGTTTCTAGGTTTTATCACTAGACAGTGGTACCTTTTTTTTTTTTTTTTAATGTGTCTATATTCCTAAGAGGATTTTATTATCTTCCAGCTTACTAGTGAAGATGATAGTTTAATATTGTCCTGGGGAGAGTTGGTCACAATACCATCAGGGACTCAGCATTGTTGGCTGAAAAAAAAGTAGCTTTAAGCAACTTTACTGGAGGGAGGGCACTTAGCACTCCTTTAGCTGGCTTGTGCAGGAGGGAGATTTCCTTTGAATCAAGTCCTGTTCAGGCACCCTCCATCTCATGAGGATGGCAGTATTACCCCCTGGCTTGGCTGACTGTTAAAAGCATATGGGGCTTTACTTAGCCTGAAACCTAGAATAAATATATTTTAGATATCATCTAAACCTGGAGAAAGGCATTATCTGGAACTCACTGTTCTCAAGCTTGTTTGAAAGAAGAGTATATGCAGGGTTGACCAGAGGATTTACAGTTCATCCCAGAAATTGATTGCTCGTTCATGCTAGGAGGGCAGAGGCTTGGAAACCATACTCCATCTCTGGTCTCTTCCATAAAATTGTTTTTGCCAACTTGTATGGTGACATTATACTATTCAACTACTTTGAGGGGTGCTAAAAGAAATAGTCCTATGAAATGCATTGCCACATTTACTCTAAGGCTGCTCTGGAAGGTGTTGTTTACTATCTTACACAGTTAATACCTCTCAGACCCATGTGAAAACATCTATTTGTTCTTAGTATCAGGAGGAGTTGTACCTCTTCTGAAGAACTAGTGGATTTTAGCTTAGGGACATGAGAAGGATGTAATTATTCATGTTTTTATTTCTGGTTTGACTGATGTAATTCCCAAATTTTTACTCATTTCTGGTAAATGTATAGACTTTAAACACACGTGTATATACATATTTAAAAAAGCTAATCTCAGTCATGGGTTCATCATATGTTTCTTACTTGCATTTTCCTTTCTTTCCGCCAATTAACCCTATTTTTGTATTTGGCTTTATTAGTTTTTATTGTGTTATGTGGCTTTTTGGTAAATATCTCACAGCCTTGCTAGGATAAGGTAGGATATATGTGTATACATACAAACACGAATATATGAGAGGAAGCATTTTGCCTGTAACAGTTTACCATCAAAACATTTTTGATATAAGTGAATTTATAATAGAATATGTGTTCAAAATATGTGTTCAACATGACTCTTAATATTAGAGGAAATGCTTCTAGTTCTCCCCCTTCTACCCTCCCTTGAGTTAACTTTATTTTTGCTTAAAAATGTCTTGGGTTGAGAAAAAGAGTCTGCAATTGATAGTTCTCACAGCAGTGTTTGCAATTAAAGGAGAAGCTTGGGGAGAGAGGTTGGGGAATGACTGAGGAAGATTTTACTTTTTCTTTTTTCCTCTTTAAATTTTAGCTCCAACTCAGATTTTTCCTGACTTTAAAGTGTTGGTTTTAAATTATCTGGCAGTCTAAGAGTTATCACTTAAAAATACTTTTCCTTTATATAGTCAGAAAATTAATAGTAATCCAAATCTGAGCTAGCACATTTAGTATTTTGTTACCTGTCCTGTGATTTTTCTCTCCTTTTGAACTTAATAGTGTATTAATTTAATGCTAACCATATAATTAATGACATAGAACTTGTTATAAGAGAACCTGGAGAAGATGGAGAATCATTTAAGAAACTGGATAT
>NW_006921852.1:2467624-2523061 GCF_000298275.1 Orycteropus afer afer
TTTTTTCTGTAAGTTTTAGTGATTGCTGTAAGACTTTGAAGAAATCTGTGTATTTGGAACAATAAAGGGATAAAGGGGTGGAATACAGTAGAGGAATCCTCCAAACCAAAATGAACTCACCCCATCAAGTCGATTCCCACTCATAGCAACCCCCTTTTGGATTTCCTAGTCAATTAGAAATTTGCTCCCCTGGTATGCAGTGAGACTCCAAAAGAATCTATAGAGATTGTTCTTTACAAGATCTTTGGCTTTCTTACTGGGTTGGTGAGCAGTTATGGAAGGTTTCTGTTGTTCATTGCTTGTCATTCTACCTCACAGAGGTGAGATGAAGGTGGGGAGCATGACAGAGTTTTGTAGAGGAAGAAGGTGTGGCTGGACACTTGGGAGGAGGAACCAGCCCAATTTCCTTGACAAAGACAGATGGTCCACCTTTATTTAGTTATTTTTTTAAAGGTCCGTGGAGGGCTATGTAGAGTCAGGACCAGGGATTCCTTTACCTGTGGCTGAGGTCCCTGTTGGATGGAACAAGTGCTGGTGGGGAGAAGAATAACTGAAGGAGGTCACATGGTCCCCCTCCGAGCCCAATACATACACATACAAACAAACACATATACTGGAAAGAAGAGAAATTTGTCACATTAGGCTCACCTACTTGACCCTTGGGGAACCTGGGAGAAGATCTCTCTCTACCCCAGACACTGAGAATGTAGGAGGTGGAGGCTGAGAGTGCTGGAACTGGCAGAAGTAGCATGGATGAGAAGTACCTTTTATTTGTAAGGATATAAGTTATTTATTTAGGAAAGAAAATTGCTGCCATAATGTTCTGAGATATTAATCTTTTTTTTTTTTTTCATCCCGTATTTTCAATTTTTTATTCCAAAAAGTCAAGTGGGTAATGGTCTCTTTTGTGCTCATTGTTTAGGGGATGTAGTAAGTCTAGCAGAAAGTTGCATGCCACACATTCCCCTTCCTGACTTTTGTTTTCTAGACTCACCCCCTAAGTTAGGAGAGGATTTTCTGGTGCAGATAGTGTCTCAGCCAGGAGAGAGGAGAGCAGGGCTTCACCTTAGCTAGAGAGTTGTCCTGTGTCCCTGCCATAGTTCTAGTCAAGTCATAGCAGACGGAGGTGGGAGGTTCTGGGGTACTTAGGCTTTTCTCGTCCAGCTCACCACTGAGATATTTATCCTCCATGTCTGCAGGGTTTGTGAGTCTAGAAGCTTACTCAGGCCTTCGGAATCTTTTGTAAGGCTGCCTGTAGGCCTTTATATTTCTATACCACACACAGGTGTTTACTCTCTGGAGACTCGCTGTTGGCTTGGTTGTCCTTCTGAGAAGTAGGACAAAGCTCTTCTGTGTTCTCCAGACCTGTAGACCTCTGTCTCTTTTTTTGTCTCTCCATCTACATCTCCTTCTCTTTCTCTGCTTCCCTCTTTGTCTGTTTCTATTTCCATCCAGGAAGAATCCCTTATTATTGTTATTATTGTTTTCTGGGGAGAATACTTTTTTCCCCTTCATGTTTCTAGCTAATACGCTGTCAATGTTGAAGAATCCTCTTCTTTTTTTTTTTTTTTTTTTTTTTTTTAATTTGATTTGAGTAAAAGTTTACAGAGCAAATTCACTTTCCATACAGCAGCTCACATACACTTTGTCTCATGCCATTGACTACAATTTAGCACAATGCACCAGCTCCCCTCCCACTTCTTCCTCATAGTTATCTCTTCCCTGTGTCCTTTCCTCCCATACACTCCTGCCTCCGAGCTGTCTCCCTGTGCATACACACCACTTCTATTCTCCCATGATTGATCTCTCCAAGGAGTGTATCTACCTATTGTAAATGTTCAGCTCATATGCCTGTCTTTTGTTTGCTGGAAGCCACAGGAGTGGGTTCAGTTCCAGACCTAAAGGGCAACTAGGGGCCATAGTCTCAGTGGTTCCAGCAGGCTCTACCAGACTAGCAAGCCTGGTTTTTTTTTCTTTTTTAAATGATTCTGAGTTTTGTTCCACATTGTTCTCCTGCTTTATCCAGGATCAGGATCTCCTACAGAGAACCCCCTCTGAGTGGCTGACAGTGGTAGCCAGGCACCATCTAGTTCTGGCCTCATAGTCATATAGGCTGAGGATTGCATGGTGTATCTGTTGCTTGGACTAATTGTTTCCATGTGTCTTTGGTTTTCTTTATTCTTCTGTTCTCTGAATAAGGAGAGATTCATAATTGCCTCTAGATGGCCACCTGCAAGCTTTTAAGATCCCACTCACTACTTGCCAAAGTAGGATGTGAAAGAATGTTTTTGTGTAGTATGTTATGCCAGTTGAAGAATCCTCTTCTTTTAATGTCCTCTAGTGGTGTAATGCATAAGGAATTTGACTGCTAGCAATCTTCCTTGGAAGGAAGATTGGGCTATCTACTTCTGTAGGGATACTACCTCAGAAACCCAAGGAGGGGTCAGTATGAGTTGGATCTGACTCGATGGCAGTGAGTGTTTTTTTGTTCAGAATGCCAAAGCTTAAGCTGTAAAAGATAATAGACTGTAGGTTACTTTGCACCTTGTTACATATTTGCCTTGAGCAAACAGCACACTCTGCTTGTCTACTTGATTAAGAGAAATGAAAAAAAGAGAAAAATGCAAGAAGAAAAAAAATTCAGACTAATATTTCAAAATATTATTCTAGCCAAACTGAAACTGGGCATTGTGGGGTTTGTGTTTGAGATGAGCAAATACATCACATTGAATTAGTAAATATTTAATGACCCCCAAATATATAAGCCACCACTCATCTGTCAGTTTGTTGTACTGTGGTGGCTTGCATGTTGCTGTGGGGCTGGAGGCTATGCCACTGGTATTTCAAATACCAGCAGAGTCACCCATGGTGGACAGGTTTCAGCAGAACTTCCAGACTAAGACAGACTCGGAAGAAGGGAAGGGCCATCCACTTTTCAAAGAATTGGCCAGTGAAAACCTTATGAATAGCAGTGAAACACTGTCTGATATATTACTGGAAAACTTTATGAATAACCCTGAAACACTGTCCAATATAGTGCCTGAAGATGAGCCCCTCAGGTCTGAAGGCACTCAAAATATGACTGGGTAAGAGCTGCCTCCTCAAAGTATAGTCAACCTTAGTGATGTGGATGCAATAAAGCTTTTAGGACCTCCATTTGCTGATGTGGCATGACTCAAAATGGGAAGAAACAGCTACAAACATCCATTAATAATCAGAACATGGAATATACAAAGTAAGAATCTAGGAAAATTGGAAGTTGTCAAAAATGAAATGGAATGCATAAAGATCAATATCCTAGGCATTAGTGAGCTAAAATGGATTGGTTTTGGCCATTTTGAATCAGACAACCATATGATCTATTATGCTGGGATTGACAAATTGAAGAGGAATGACGTGGCATTCATTGTCACAATGTTTCAAGATCTATCCTGAAGTGCAATGCTGTCAGTGATAGGATAATACCCATAGAGCTACAAGGAAGACCAGTTAATACTACTGTTACTCAAATTTATGCACCAACCACCAAAGCCAAAGATGTGGAAATTGAAGATTTTTACCAACTTCTGCAGTCTGAAATTGACCAAACATACAATCAAGATGTATTGATTATCATTGGTGATTGGAATGCAAAACTTGGAAACATAGAAGAATCACTTACAGTTTGAAAATTTGGCCTTGGTGATAGAAATAATGCTGGCTATCACATGACAGAATTTTCAAAACCAATGACTTACTCATTGTAAATACTTTTTTTCAACAACACAAATGATGGCTATACACGTGGACTTCACCAGATGGAGTACACAGGAATCAGATTGACTACGTCTGTGGAAACAGGCAATGGAGAAGCTCAATGTCTTCAGCCAAAATAAGGCCAGGAGCTGACTTGTGTTTTATTGACTGTGCAAATGCATTTGATTATGTGGATCATAACAAATTACAAGTAACATTGAGAAGAATGGGTATTCCAGAACACTTAATTGTGCTCATGAGGAACCTGTACATAAACCAGGAGGCCATCAGTAGAACAGAACAAGGGGACACTGCATGGTTTAAAATGAAGAAGGGAGTGTTTCAGGGTTGCAGCCTTTCACCATACTTATTCAATCTGTATGCTGAGCAAATAATCCGAGAAGCTGGACTATATGAAGAAGAATGTGGCATCAGGATTGGAGGAGGACTCATTAGCAACCTACAATATGCAGATGACACAACTTTGCTTGCTGACAGTGAGGATGACTTGAAGCACTTACTGATGAAGATTAAAGACTTAGTGCACTTTGGATTACATCTCAACATGCAGAAAATGAAAATCCTCGCCCCTGGGTCGATAAGGAGCATCACAATAAATGGAGAAAAGACTGAAGTTTTTAAAGATTTCATATTACTTGGTTGCATAATCAACACCAATGAAAGCAGCAGTCAAGAAATTAGACAACATATCGCACTGGGCAAATCTGCTGCAAAACACCTCTTTCAAGTGCTGAAGAGCAAAGATGTCTCTTTAAAGACTAAGGTATGCCTAACCCAAGCCGTGGTTTTTTCAATTGCCTCATATGCATTTGAGAGCTGGACAATGGATAAGGAAGACTGAAGAAGAATTGATGCTTTTGAGTTGTGATGTTGGCGAAGAATACTGAAACTACCAGGGACTGCCAAAAGAATGAACAAATCTGTCCTGGAGAAAGTGCAGCCGGAATGCTCCTTGGAAGCAAGAATGGCCAGACTTTGTCTCACTTACTTTGGTAATGTTGTTAGAAGGGACCACTCCCTGGAGAAATATATCATGCTTGGTAAAATGGAGGGTCAACAAAAAAGGGAAAGGTCCTCAATGACCTTGATCAAGACAGTGGCTGCAAGGACAGGCTCGGGTATAGCCAGGACTGTGAAGCTGGAACAGGACTGGCAGTGTTTCCTTCTGTTGTGCATAGTGTTGCTGTGTGTCGGACCTGACTCTACAGCACTTTAACAACAACAACATGTCCAAGAAATATTGGAAATATAGACTGTCCTTTCTTCCTACCAGGGCCTTTTATTGTGTTATGATTTTTTTCAAGTTGGGTGATGTATGGATACTTCAATCCCTTAATAAGTGTACATAGAAGTTACTACCTTCTAAACTATATAGAGCTAGAATATGATTCACATATTCCTCACATAGGAGACCATATGATAGTCCAATTCAAAATGGCCAATTTCAGTTTATTAATGCCTAAGATATCAATCTTTATGTGTTCCATTTCACTTTTGACAATTTCCAATTTCCTTAGATTTGTAATTCATACATTCCATGTTCTGATTTTTAATGGATGTTTGCAGCTGTTTCTTTTCATTCTGAGTCATGCCACATCAGCAAATGAAGATCTCAAAAGCATTACTTCATCTGCATCATTAAGATAGACTATGCTTTGAGGAAGCAGCTCTTTTCCAGTTCTATTTTGGATAACTTCCAATCTGAGGAGATCATCTTCTGGCACTATATCAGATAATGTTCCACACTATTCTTAAGATTTTTACTGGCCGGTTTTTTGGAAGTCAAGTGCCAGGTTCTCCTTCCTACTCTGTCTTAGTCTGGAAGCTCCATTGAAACTGGTCCACCATGGGTGAACCTGCTGGTCTTTGGAATATTGGTGACATAGCTTTCAACATCATAACAACAAATAAGCCACCACAGTATGACAAACTAATAGATGAGGAGTGACCTTGCTGAAAGTAGAGAATACCAGAAAGATGGTTACCTGTGTTGCAAAGACATTTGACTGTGTGGATCATAACAAATTATGGATAACATGGTAAAGAATGAAAATTGCAGAACACTTAACTGTGCTCATGCAGAATCTGTACATAGACCAAGAAGCAGTCATTTGAACAGAACAAAGGGATACTACCAGGTTTAAAACAGGAAAAGTGTGCATCAGAGTTGTGTTTTTCAATCTTTATGTTGTTGTTGTTGTTAGGTGCTGTCAAGTCAGTTATGACTCATAGCTACCCCATGTGCAACAGAACAAAACACTGCCTGGTCCTGTGCCAGCCTCACAGTACTTGCTACACCTGAGCCCATCATTGCAGCCACTGTGTCAATCCATCTGGCTGAGGGCCTTCCCCTTTTTCGTTGACCAGCCACTTTACCTAGCATGATATTCTTCTCCAGGGAATGGTTCCTTCTGACAACATGACCAAGGTAGGTCAGACGAAGTCTGGCCATTCTCCACCACTTATCTGCTGGTTTGCCATACTGTGGTGGTTTGTGTTTTGCTGTGAGGCTGGAGGGTATGTCACCAGTATTTCAAATACCAGCAGAGTCTCCCATGGTGGACAGGTTTCAGCGGAGCTTCCAGAATAAGACTTGGAAGAAGGAAAGGGCCATCCACTTTTCAGAGAATTGGCCATATGAAAATCCTATGAATAATTCAATCTGTATGCTAAGCAAATAATCCAAGAAGCTAACTATGTGAAGAACATGGCATCAGGATTGGAGGAAGGCTCTTTAACAATCTATGTTATGAAGATAACACATTTCTTGCTGAAAGTGAAGATGACTTGAAGCATATACTGATGAAGATCAAAGACTACAACCTCAAAATACATAAACCAAAAATTCTCATAAGTGGACCAATAAACAACAGCATGATAAATGGAGAAAATATTGAGGTTGTCCAGGCCTTCACTGTACTTGAATCCAAAATCAATGCCCATGGAAACAGCAGTCAAGAAATCAAATGGCATATTACATTAGCTTAATCTTCTGCAAAAGACCTCTTGAAAGTATTAAAAAAAAAAGTTATCATTTTAAGGATTAGGTACAATTGACCCAAGCCATAGTACTTTCAATTACTTCATATGCATGCAAAAGCTGGACAGTGAATAAGGAAGAGCAAAGGAGAATCGATGCATTTGAATTATGGTGTCGATGGAGAATATTGAATAGACAGTGAACTTTCAGATGAGAAAACAAATCTATCTTGGAAAAACATAGCCAGAATCTTCTTTAGAAGCAAGGATGGTGATACTTTGTTTCATGTACTTTGGACAAGTTTTCAAGAGGGAGCAGTCCCTGGAGAAGGACTCTAAGCTTGGTAAAGAAGTGAGTCGGCAAAAAGAGGAAGATCTTCAATGAGATGGATTGACAGTGGCTGAAGCAATGGGCTCAAACAGTAACGATTGTGAGGATGGCTCAGGACCAGGCAAAATAATGTTCTGTTTATATAGGGTCGCTATGAGCGGGAACTGACTTGAAAGCATCTGACAACAGAACATGATTGCAGGTGACAGTTTGGGTTTTCTGGTAGCGTAGTGCCTAAGGCACTTGACTGCTAACCAGAAGGCTGGGGGTTCAAACCCACTAGCCACCCCTCTGAAGGAAGGTTGGGCAATCTACTTCTGTAGTGATACTGCTTTGGAAACTCAAGGAAGGGTCACTATGATTTGGGTCTGACTTGACGGCACATAACAACAACAACAACAAGTTTAGAAATAATGTGTGGAATCAGGAAGGGGCAGGAACAGAATAGATAAAGTCTGTAGAAGAATGCTATTCCCTCCATACCCTGTAAAGAAGCAAAACTTGTTAGTTGCTATTGATTACATTTTGACTCCAAGGTTTAAGAGCTCAACAAGTAGCCAAAAGTCTACCTGGTGATCTGCTTTCAAAAGATTAGAACCTTGGAAATCCTATTGAGTAGTTCTACTCTGCATATGTGTGGTTGCCATGCAGAGTTTAGTTCTTTCTTAATGTGAGGGAGCTACTAAGTCAAGCCTTACATTTACAAGCATAATTTATGAGTGTCCTTATAGCACCTCACTATTTCTGATCTGTACTTTCTGTGTTTAACTTTTGATATTTTTTTTCTTTTTGATTCTGCACTTCTATTAAATCAAGGTTTCACATATACTTGAGAGCTTTCGATTTAGCCCTTTACCTGAGGATAAGCTTTGATGTAAAAGCTGAGCTCTTTGTGGTGTATCCCTCCCTCATACATCTGCTCCTTTTGTTTATACTTGGGCATGAAATGTGACTGATGACCCACTGAGCCATATAAAGGATCTCTGAAAAGTAGAGGAAATGACTGTGCAGGCAGGTTCCTGATGTGCTCCCCTAGATCTTGGTGGAAGCAATTCAAAACTTTCCAATCACACAACCCATAACTGATGTATTCCAGGAGGTCTGTTATCCTAGGGACTGCCTCTTGGTTCTGCTGTGGTTTGGGCTAATATGGCGTAGGTGAGGAGGCGTTGCTGTTTTTCAATGTCCTCAATTCCTGCTGCATTCTAAAAGAGGTGAGGGATATCTATTGATTGGTTGGATCCGAGAGGGGGCTTTGACAAAATGACTCCATCGGTGCTCCCAGCAGAGCCCTGTATGTTTGCCTTGTGTGGTGGCCAGGCGCACCAATCCCTGGGTGCTTTTTAATTGGAATGGCTTTTCAAACAGTTAAGTGTGATTTCACAGATTTTTTTTTTTCCCCCTTTAACTATACTCTAAGCTTTTGCTTTTTAACTAGGAAGAAGAAAGGTTTATTTCTCAATATTGAATTGTCTTTTCTGTTTGAAAACAGCACATTGACTTATAGGATGTTTTAAAGTGTACGTAAATAAGAATGGTTGACTTAATTATGTACACTAGAGTAAATTAGCAGATTATTAAAAACAAAGGAAACTCTTCTGATCCTTATTATTATAGGAAGCTGGTTCCTGGTGACTAGCAACCCTACCTTCTCCTTTTACACAAAACCTTGTCAAGTAAGTAGATTTCATTTGCCTCCCAAGCATGCAGGAATATTTTAAGAGAAAGGGCCTATTGAGAGGGCTCTTTGAAAGAAGATACAATGTCTGAGTTCTCCACCCATCCTCACTCCAGGCCTATGCCTGCCTACTATAGAAGCTGTTTCATGTGAGTCTTAGGAGTTCAAATTCTGGGAGTCTGACTCTTACTACCTGAGTCATCTTGAGCAAGTTGCTTAACCATCCTGTGCCTATTTTCATCTGTAAAATGAGAAGAATAAGACCTATCTCTTAGAGTTCTGTGATGATTAAATGAGGTACTGTAAAGAGTTTGAAAAATGCCTGGTACAGTGTTAAGTTTAACCACTGTCGGCTACCAGAATTATCCTTTAGATGGCCTCTTAGTTCTGGAGCCTCTCCCTATATGATCTCATTCTTGTGTTTCAGATCCAGATGAGGAGGCAAGAAACCATCCAGTATGTTTTTATGATTTCTCTTACTGCTTTCTTGAATATTTATATATACTATTATTAATTAAAATGTGTACAGACCATAGCATTTACAAAAAAATTTCTCTTTCATTAGAGGATTCCAGTTCCTGGCTGGAGCAAATGGTTAAGCACTAGACTAGTCACCAAAAAGTTGATGGTTCCAACCCACCCAGAAGTGGCTTAGAAGTGATTTGTGATTTGCCTTTGAAAAGCCACAGCCTTGAAATTCTATGGAGTATAGTTCTGCTCTGCACACATGAGGTCACTATGAGTAGGAATCAACTCAACAGCAACTAACAAACAATAAAAAATCCTTGTAATAAGTCTCTGGGTGATGCAAATGGTTAGTATGCTAGCTGCTAACTGAAAGGTTGAAAGTTCAAGTCTACCCAGAGGTCCCTGGGAAGAAAGGCCTGGTGATCTACTTCCAAAATACCAGCCATTGAAAAACACTGTGGGTCACAGTTTTACTCTGACACACATGGAGTCATCATGCATTGGATAGACTCATGGCTACTGGTTTTGCTCTTGAAACAGTCCTGTGAAGTTAAGAATTGGTAGGAAGTGTCTAGCTAGATAGTATGGTATGCTCATGCTCTGACACTCTTCCCGATAAAATCACTTATAATGATAAATGAGCTATAAAAGGAGACTACAAAAAATATGAAACTCAAGTAAAAAAAAGATCAATATTTTCACAAATTAGACACAAAATAGAAACACAAGGTGGGGCTAATGCCATAGAGGCACTGGGTTCTAGAAGTAGAAGCAGACAAGGGGCAGCAGGAACTTGATTTCTGAGGGGAATAGGGACTTACATGCTTTCATGTGTAACAAGGAACCTGAGCCAGGCTCATAGTTTATAACTAGGGACTGGATGGAGCATCCTGCTCAATGAAAGAAGCTAAAAAAACTCAAAGTGCTCACGATTGCTCTTTGGGGCAATGGATCATAACTGGCAGAGTGCTTAAAGGGAAAATGATCTAAGTCTCAGCCTTATCTCTTTCATAACCTGTGGTATATACAAGTACTGCTTACATTTTCCTCCTTTGAGATTTCCTGGGAGGCTTTTTTTTTTCCCCCCACATATGTTAGTGTGTGCTAGTGTTGGGGTCTGAGACTTGTGTAACTGTGTAAATGAGAAGGAAAGTCATCAGGGATATATTGCTATGTTGAGAGGTTATTGTATGAGGTGGTGCATCCTAAGGAGTGATTGTGTAAAGCTTTTGTCTCTTTGGGCTTCTGTAGAGTAAGATAAGGCTTGTAAGTATATTTACTGTTTCCTGTGTGTTATTGGGAAGATGCCATGTTTTATTTATTTATTGTGATTTGGGTGGAGATTTACAGAGCAAATTCACTTTCCATACAGCAGTTCACATATACTTTGTCTCATGTCATTGATCACAGTTTACCACAATGTAACAACTCCCCTCCCACTTTTTCTCCATAGTTACCGCTTCCCAGTGTCCATCCCTCCATACTCTCCTGCCCCCTGAGCTGTCTCCCTGGGCCTAAGCAGCCCTCCCTTCACCCATGATTATTTTCCCCAGGGCATGTGTCTACTTGAGGTAAATGTTTAACTCACATGCCTGTACTTTGTTTGGAGATGCCATGTTTGAGATTGGTAATATTCAAGTGAATATTTTTTCCATGCCTTATCCCATGTATCCCACTACCAGAGTCCATCGAAACATATGTATTCCACATACTATTTATCAAAATCTGTCATACCTAACAAAATTTTAAAAACACTCAATGATTCAGCATGTATTCCATTGTTGTTGTTGTTGTTATATGCTGTCTAGTTGGACCCAACTCATTGCGACACCTCCTTGGGTTTCCAAGGCAGTATCACTACGGAAGTAGATTGCCTCATCTTCCTTCCAAGGAGTGGCTGGTGGGTTTGAACCACCAGCCTTCTGGATAGTAGTCAAGTGCCTTAGGCACTACACTACCAGAGCTCCCATATATTCCATTAGTGAGAAGATGTTATAGGTACAAAATCTTATAAACAAAGAAAAATTTGGTAATGAAAGGGATAAGAGCTAACCCTTACCTTCCTTGTCTTTCCAGACATGGATAGGCAATATTCCTAGTATCATAGTAGGTCATTCTTTCTGGAATAGGACCCTAGTGGGTAGAGAGGGACAGAGAAGCACAGATACAGAATCACTTGAGAAGGAGAAATAAATTTCCATTGATTTTCCCTACTTGGGGAGTGTTGATAATCTTAACCTTAGCACCCATTGTTAGGCATAGTGAACATAGATAATCTTTTCAAGAAAGGTGCCTATGGAGAGTCAGTTGGAGGGAATACTGAAGGGGCTTTACATGTTTACATGCTGAACTGTGTGCGTAAACACACACAAATTGCCTCAAAATTACAAACAGTGGTAAGTCTGCGGGGGCAAGGACTCTTCAATCCTACCCTGTTGAGTTGTACAAACAAGATGATTTACACAGTATTGGCAATTAAAAGTCATTATTATTTATAAAAGATAAACAGTTAACAATAAGAACAAATTACTTATGGAAAGAAAACAATAAACAATAGGAACGGATTTGAGGTGAGCCAGTCACCTCCACCTATGAGTTCCTGGCTCAGCACCGTACCAGAGGAACCCACTGATGTTTAAAGGGACACATTCACCCTTCCCAAGTTACCCATGCCCATTTCTGTGTCACCGTGCAGGCATGTTGTGGACCAGGCGTTAGCAGGTCTCCCTCTCTCTCAGGAAGTATGTCATCAAATCAGGTTGAGTGTTGTGTGGCATGGCTGTATTCATGTTCTCTCTCTCTCTGTGGCTTTTTTTTTTTTTTGGCTCACTCTGGCCTTCTGTGCTTGCTGGTCCAGATGTTAGCCAGCAACTTTGGGACAACTCTAGGCCAATGCCAGAGTTAGGCCAGCATTTTGATAGCTCTCAAGGAAAAACTTGTATAGTATGTGTCCAAGCCTCTGCTTCATTGGCAATGCCTGCCCAGGTGCCCAGCTCCACTCTGGGAGTTGACTCTACCCAACACTGCCCATTGTCCTTTGGGCTGACTCTGTCTACTGCTGCCATCTGTTGGTCTCCTAGTTCCCTATGCTGTCATTTCTACTGCTCTGCTCTGCAGGGCTTGTCAGCATTTCTCTTGGTCTTCAGTGTTCTAACTCAGTGTTACAACCCTTGGCCTTTATTAAAGATCTTCAAGGAGTTCTTAACACAGGATTCCTAGTCCATAGGATGTCCTCCCATCCCCTCCTGGTTCTTGTAGATCAGGAAGCCCCATCTAAGGATCCATGTTCTAGGGTTTTTATAGGCTAGCCCATGTACTCCTTGTTAATTACAAGATGGGCTATCTAACCAATCTAGGTAAACCACACTGGGTAGGGCCCCCAGCCACTACCTAGGTCAACTATAGGGTTGGTAGTAATCTGACCAGTCACTTGTAAGCTGGTTATGTGGACAGTAAACCAACAAATCCCTTGCAAGGTTTCAGTGTGGCCAATCATTTTGGGAGAATTACAAACTCTAGGCCAGAAAAGCCATGTAAGAGAGAAGCCATTGTACCACACATGTTAACAGAAGGGCCAGTAGAAAGAGAATGGTAGATGGGAGAGACTGAAAGCATGCAGAACAAGATCTCAGAGAAGAAAAACCAGGGCAACATAGGTGTTTTGTTTATTCCCCCCCCCCCAATCCACAGGAGATGGCTAAAATCTTGGGAGGCCAAGAGGACTGGGATGAATTGACATGAATTTATGCCTTAGTGGGGAATCAACACCTGTAAGGAGGAAGGGCTCTGAGTGATCATGGCAGTGGGTGAAACACAGAGGGTGAAGAATAGAGCAGGTAGAAGCATAGACCTTTAAGGCCAATACATTTAAGGCCAATACATTTAAGGCCAATGCATTTAAGGCCAATGCTGGTGCAATGGCTAAAGGCAGCATGGGCCTATGGCAGGAAGAACTTATAATTATTTTGAATATATGCAGTGAATGTATGGGATTTCAAAGACAAATTTTATGGGTGGTGGGATGAGAGAAGGGATTCTAAAAAAGCTAGACTTCCTTTGTGAATAAATGGGACTTGAACTGACAAGATTTATGTACCTGGGTTTGGGTGATCGTCAAACTTTTGTTTGTGTTTGGGGGTGTATATTTATTTATATATCTGTCTCCCTCTTTTAGACTGTACATCGGGAACACATGGACTATGTCTTATCTACCATACTTGATATTTCTCGTTTACGGAAAGAATGGTGTAAATTACATCCAAGCTAATTATTCAAACTTGAAGAATTAATATAAAAGACAATGCAAAATCTGCAAATAAACCTTTGCACTTGGTATTAAATCTTTGAAAGCTTTAGTTAGGCTTTTGAATATAAGCTTATTCTTAAATTTTTTATAGAATCATATTCTCAAAGTATTATCTTCTGTTTCATTGGTATTAGAATAGCGTCAGATTTTTACTGTAAAATGGTACAACCTCTATGGAAAATGGTAGGATGCTTCCTTAAAAAGTTAGAAATAGGAATACCATTTGATTCAACAATCCTACTACTAGGTACATATCCTGAAGAAGTGAGAGCCAGGACACGAATAGATGCAAGATGCCCATATTCATCACAGCACTATTCACAATAGTGAAAAGATGGAAACAGCCTAAGTGCCCATCAACAGATGAATAGATAATCAAACTATGGTACATACACACAATGGAATACTATGCAACATTAAAGAATAATAAAGAATCTTCGAAACACCTCCTGACATGGATGAACTTGGAGGACTTTAGGCTGAGTGAAATAAGTTATTAACAGAAGGACAAACATTGTATGAGTCCATTATTATACAAAGTCAAGGAAAGATATACACAGGGAAAGAAAGTATCTTTGTTGGTTACCAGGATGGAAGGAGAGAGGAGGGACAATTTCTAAGTAGGTAAGAGACATGTATTGATTTGAGTGAAGGGAAAGGTAATATACCAAAAGCATGTGACCAGCACAATATCACTAAGGAAAAGGAGAACACAGAGAGGTGCACAAGAGATATAGAAGACAAGGGTAAATACCATTATGTACACAGTACTACATTATCATTAATCTATAAGTGGATACATAAGTAAACAGGTAAGATGATCAGGTGAATAGGAATATACCTATGACCATATATAGGTTTGGCAGATGATATTTCTACATATGTGCTTGTATGTGCTATAAACATGTCCATATATGTAATAGAGCTAAGAGGGGGCAAAGTTAAGATAACTTCTTAGCCACAACCAAACACCTTGAGGGAGTAAGTCACTGGGCCTGAGGACTTTGGACCATGGTTGCGGGGGACATTGAGCTCAATTGGAACAACATAATACACAAAAACATCCTACTTTGGTGAGTAGTAACTGAGTCTTAAAAGCTTGCAACCCTGTGTACAACAGAACAAAACACTGCCTGCTCCTGCACCATCCTTACAATACTTTCTATGCTTGAACCCATTGTTGCAGCCACTGAGTCAATCCATGTCATTGAAGGTCTTCCCCTCTTCTCTGACTCTCCACTTTACCAAGCATGATGTCCTTGTCCAGGGAATGGTCTCTTCTGACCAAAGTAGTTGAGATGAAGTCTGCCCATTCTTGCTTCTAAGGAGCATTCTGGTTGTACTTCTTCCAGGACAGATTTGTTTGTTATTCTGGCAAATACTCAATATTCTTTGCCAACATCATAATTCAAAGCCATCAATCCTTCAGTCATCCTTATTCATTAGCCAGCTTTCACTTACATATGAAGCGATTGTAAATAGTATGGCTTAGGCACACCTTAGTCCTGAAAGTGACATCTTTTCTTTTTAACACTTTAAAGAGGTCATTTGTAGCAGACTTGCCCAATGCAATACATCATTTGATTTCTTGACTGCTGTTTCCATGGGTGTTATTGTGGATCTAAGTAAAATGAAATCTTTGACAACTTCAATATTTGCTCCTTTTATTATAATATTTCTTATTGTTCTAATTGTTTTGTTGAGGTGTAATCTATACTGAAGGCTGTAGTCTTTGATCTTCCTCAGCAAGTGCTTCACTTGCTCTCAGCTTTCACCAAGCAAGATTCTTTCATTTGCATATCACAGGTTGTTAATGAGCCTTCCTCCAATCCTGATGCTGTGTTTTCCTTCATGTAGTCTTGATTCTCAGATTATTTGCTCAGCATACGGATTGAATAAGTAAGAAGACAGGATACACATCTTTCCTGATTTTAAAACACACAATGTTCCTTTGTTCTGTTCAAACAACTGCCTCTTGGTCTATATACATGTTCTCCATGAGCACAATTAAGTATCCTGGAATTCCCATTATTTTCTTATTTTCAATTTTATTCCTAATTTGTTATGATGATTCATACTAAAACAAAAATGATAGTATTCAGTATATTAAATAAGCTACAATATTTATCCTATCCCTTGCCATTTGAATGTGAATATGAATTTTAAAAATGGTTTGACAGTGTGGCAGATTGAATTGTGTCCCCCAATGGCTAGGCCATGGTTGCCAGTTTCATGTAGTTGTTCTTCATTTGATCATCTGATATAATTATCCTTCATTTTAATGAGGCAGGATGAGTGTGGGGTTTATTTTGAGTCACAGACTTACAAGAGAGCATGACTCAAGTCATACATTTACTCAAGTCACACCCTTATTTAAGTCACACTGTTACTCATGTCACAATCTTGCTTGAGTCATACCTTTTATTTCGTAAGAGACAGAAGGACAGAAAAGTAAACAGAGAGAAGAGGAACTTTACAACCACCAAGAAAGAAGAGCTGGGAGCAGAGTGTATCTTTTGACCTGGGATTCCTGGACTGAGAACCTCCTAGACCCAGGGGAAGATGGATGCCAAAACACATGGAGATTTTGAAAGAACCAGGAAGCATAAACTGAAGAGTCAAGAACCTTCCTCCAGAGCTGAAACAGAGAAAAAGCATTCCACTCAAGGCAGCACCCTGACTTTGGACTACTAGCATCATAAACTGGAAAAAATAAATCTGTTTGTTAAAGCCATCCACCTGTGGTACTTCTGTTACAGCAGCACAGACAGATATCTCAGTATGAATTATATTGGCCATAATTTTAAATAAAACCAAACTCACTGCCATCAAGTTGATCCTGACTCTTAGTGAACCCTCCTTGGGTTCCGAGGCACCATCTCTACGGAAATAGATTGCCTAACCTTTCTTCCAATGAGTGGCTGGTGGATTTGAACCACCAGGCTTCTGGCTAGCAGTCAAATGCCTTAGGCACTATGCTATCAGAGCTTCTGACTTTATAAACTCCTTGAATTTAATACATGAAACAAGTGGGTGATCAGGGTATTCTATAGGTTATGGGGAAAAATATATATATGGTAGCCACCCTCCAATATGGTCCCCAGTAGTCTTCACATTCTAGTATTCACAACTTGTGTAGTTCTCTCCCATATTGAATAGGGCTAAGCTATGTAGCTAAGACAATGTGAAATGACAGTGTGTGAGTTTTGAGGTAATGTTGTAAGAGACTTGGCTGGATCTCTCTTGGATTATTTACCTTGGGAAAAGTCAGCTACTGTGTTGTAATGACACTCAAGAAACACTATGGAGTGGCCCAGGTAATGAAGCACTAAGGCCTCCTGCCTACAACCATCACTAACTTTCCAAGTGGAGAGAGAACCACCTCGGAAGTAGATCCTCCAGTCCCAGCCAAGTCTTCACATTACTACATCTCCATCTGACATCTTGACTGCAACTTCATATAACACCCTGAGCAGGAACTACACAGCAAGTGGAATTCACCTGAATTCTTGACCCACAGAAACTGTGTGAGATAATAAATGTTTATTGTTTCAGGGCACTAAGTTTTAGGGTAATCTGTTACACAGCAATAGATAACTAATTTGACGTTGTTGTTGTTGTTATATGCCGTCGAGTCGGCCCCGACTCATAGCAACCCCTCCTTGGGTTTCCGAGGCAGTATCGCTATGGAAGTAGGATTGCCCAACCTTCCTTCCGAGGGGTGGCATTATCAGGGAAAATTTCTATTTCTTCTTTGCTCTTCCAATTAAATTATCACTGCTTGCTGATATTGCTGGAATCCTTAAAACCACAAGATTTGATACTATCATGAGGGATTTGTTCAGAGAGAGTTCCTGCTATTGTTCTGAGGCCAAAGCAGGGATAGAGGAGAAAAATATAAAAACAAACCAATAATATGAACAAACATCAAACAAAAACACTTTTTACTGTTACTGAGCCAGTAATTGTGAGGTGTATATGTGGTGGTGTGGCTTTCAAGCTATAATTTCCATTTCATTTTCTCAAGAAACAATGCTAGAAATGATACACCTCCTGTCTTTCAAATCCATTGCTATTGTTGTTGTTATATGCCGTCGAGTTGGACCTGACTCATAGTGATCGCTCCTTGGGTTTCTGATGCGGTATCACTATGGATGTAGATTGCCCAACCTTCCTTCCGAGGAGTGGCAGGTGGATATGAACCACCAGCCTTCTGGTTAGCAGTCAAGTGCCTTAGGCATTATGCTACCAGAGCTCCCTTCAAATCCATACAGTAATTAAAATAATATCAATGTATGGGGACAAAATACTAAATAGTAGAACAGGATACAAACTTCTGTTTATACCATTGTTCCTTTGTGAGAACTCTCAGGACTTGACCAGTTACTTAGCATTCTGGATAACTTAACATTATCCTTTGAAACACAACTTATTTTTAAGTTGGGGCTTGCCTTTAAGTTATTATCAGCTTTAGTTTGGTGATCCTAGCTGTTTAAAAAATAAAGTATTACCCCATTCTTAATTATTCCATGTCCAGATGATGCTTCCAACTTTATGGCAGTCCCAAAAAGTCCGCTGCCATTGAGTCAATTCTGACTCACAGTGACCCTCTAGGACAGAGTAGAACTGCTCCTTCAGCTTTCCAAGGCTGCACATCTTTATGGAAGCATACTGCCTCATCTTTCTCCCGTGGAACAGCTGGTGATTTTGTACCACTGACCTTTTTATTAGCAGCCAGATGCTTTAACCACTGTGCCACTAGTGCTCCTTTCACATGGCAGTAGAATATTACAAAGTTACAAATCAAGAAGACTTCGCCTTGGCTTGTCACATTCTAGTTTGAGAAATGACATCTCTCTTAGGATAAGCTCGGTTATATGGTAGTAACAAATAACCCCCCAAGTCTCAGCATCTTAAAGAAAATAAAAGCTCTTATTCCTGCTACATGTCCATTGTAGGTTGACTGCAGTTGTGTTCTATGTCATCTTCACTCCAGGACTCAGGCTACTAGAAAAGCCTTTCACTTGAAAATTGCCAATTATTGTAGAAGCAGGAAAGATAGAGTGGCAAAGCATGCTTCTAGTTAGAAATAATACCTCCCTACATTCCTTTGGCCAGAGCTAGTCATATAATACCACTGAATTCAACAGGGTGAGGGTATTTAATCCCCTCACAGAAAAGCAGCACATTTTTGTGAATAATTGTACAATCTGCCTAAGCATCAAAAATGTTACATTTTTCTTGGGATGAATATTTTAAAGCTGAGAGTCAGAAATTATACTTACATAAATTTATTATCAGAACCATGGTGGGAAAAACTCATGCTCTGCAAAATACATTTGTACTCTGTTGTGAAGCAATTCCCTCAAGCATGGTTATGGGAGCGCTGTTATTCCCTACTGCTTGTCTGCATCTGCTCCTTTCAGTGCTCTCCTCCTGCCCTGGTGTCAGAGTGAACTTGCCAGTTTCCCTTCTTGAACACTGCAGGGCAGCAGTACCAATATGTCTTTGCCAGTGAGGCCACTGGGCCTTGTTGGTCTCTGTCCCTTTGTTGTGACCCAGCTCTCCCCATAAGCAATGAAGATAAATAACACTGGTTTAACGTAAAACAGTCTATTTGTCATGTGGTACTTTTTTTCCTGTAAGGAATCTCTGTTCACAAATGGAAGCAACTGTTTTTTTTTTTCCCTTTTAATATACATTCTCCATAAGGGTAGTGAAAGACTACCTGACAGATTACTTAGCTGTGGTACTCCCAGGACTTGGCAAGTTACTTAGTTTACACTTCGTTTGTGATAGGTCCGTACTAGCTCTGAGCTATTCATACTTTATGTGGGAAGCAATAACATGGAAAACTCAAAACATAATTTATATTTATAACTTTCAAGTGACTTTTGTTTTCAGTACATTTACTTCCTTAACAAAATTTACTAGTGCTAAAATTAGTTTGTCTTCCCAGAGGAGGCTATGTGCTATTGTAGGTACAAGTCTTGTCCATGAAAAATTTTTGGGTGGACAGGTTTTCCTCAGTCCTCCCCCGCCCCAAGGGTCAGAGATAGCCTATTTAGAATCACTCCTTGTGATAATCCACCATGTATGCTGTGGATTCTTTCTGTGTAGACATCAACCCCACAAAATGTTCTCTTCCAGACTCTCAGAACCTTGTTCTAGGATCTGCTGGTTGGTCAAACAAATCCATGTAAATATGATAATGGATTAATATATTTTTCCTCCAATGTACCACATTTACTTTTGAGCATAGATTTTCTAAAGACTGTGCCTTAACCTACATCAGTACAAAAGTGGAAAATTTATCAGGGATCAACTTTGCATGGGAATGTAGTTATTAGCATTTATGGGTTGATTTGTTCACATTTCCAATAAAATCCAATATTTCCATTCATTCATCCTTGATTTGTTGAATGCCAAATATGGGTCATATAATAGATAAATAAAGAAACTAATGGTCTTTTTGCTCACCAGAGGATTGTAACCAAGTGTGCCAGCAGATACATAAAGAAATAAAGCAACTAAATAGTTCCCATCATGGCGGTATGAATTAAGTACTATAGAAGCACTGAGAGGGAATATCTTACTGCATCTGGAGAAGTCTGTAAGACTTTCTAAGATAGGTAGTGTTGTTGAGCTTAGTCTTGAGGGATGGTAAGAGTTGTATAAATGAAAAAGAGAGTGAGCAGAGGAAGCAGTCTAGGCAGAGGGGTGCTAGGTGAGGATATGGTATGCTTTCTCAGGGAACTGCAAGTAGTCTGTCTTGGCTGGAGCTCAGTAGATGGATGGGGGAGGGAGTTGGGGTATGAGATTAGAAAGGCAGTGACCAGATGGAGATGGAAAGCAACTAGAGCATTTTGGATGTGATAGTGATTTGTGCTTTATAAAGATTGCCATTGCAATTATATAAAATTGGCCTCAGATTAAAAGAAAAATCACCAACCTTATAAAGTCCTAAAATAAACCAAACATCTGCAATAACCAATCCTCAATGAAATTAATTTAACTTTGAGTTAATAGCTAGCATTTACTTGATGTTTGCTATGAACAAGCCCTATAACTTAAATCTTCTCATTTAATGCTTATAAGAACTGTGTGTGTGTGTGTGTGTGTATAAACAAAACTCACTGCTATGGAGTCGGATCCAACTCTTAGCGACCCCTCTTTGGGTTTCCGAGGTGGTATCACTACGGAAGTAGATTGCCCAACCTTCCTTCCGAGGAGTGGCTGATGGGTTTGAATTGCCAGCCTTCTGGTTAGCAGTCAAATGCCTTAGGCACTATGTCACCAGAGCTCTGTGTAGGGTAGGTAAAATTATTATGCCCATCTTATAGTGGAGAAATACTATAAATATTATGCCCACAGAAGTTAAGTAATTTGCTATATAAACTAGAAAGTGCTAGAACTAAGGATTACAATTAAAGTCTAATTGAACGCAAAGCTGATGCTCTTGACACATCCCATTTTTTTTCCTCTCCTTTCAGGATATATGCTTACAATACAAGCTGGGAAATGTATCTATAGATATACTTCTTTAAAGAAAGTTTTTGTTTTTTTTTTTTTCCTGGTTCAATGTTCTATCCAGAGCTCTAGGTTAGGGATCAAACTTTAGACTTAAATGGGATGGGAAAAATAACCCAGAAGTAATGGAGGTGGAGTAAGCTCAAGACTTATGATAATAATAATCATTGCTGAGAATAACTCATATACAAGTAGAAGAATGAAGGTAAGAGAGATGACAGAGAATGTAATCTGTTGGCAGAGCCAGAAAGTATACAGATAGGTATAGAATAATGGCACAAATTATGATGAAAAGTTAAAAAGTTCCCCATAGTGTTTAATTGACAGGTACTGCTCTCAATTGAGTGAGAAAAGGAGAGGTAAAAGAATGTGATAAATAGGGGACTCAGTATCCCAGAGTGTTATGGGTAGGTCCTATTCAATTTTTATTTGCTTACACATTGCTAGTTTTCCAGTACGAAAATGTCATTAAATTTTCTACTGCCAATAAAATATTTAATGCCTGCTCAAACACCTTCTTGAGAATGATATTTATCTAACATATTGAAAAATTATTTTAATTTCAGAAAATCTTTCAGTTTTCTCTGTCAAACTGTCATTGCTTAAGATAATAAAACAATGAACATTTATCATTTACTCCATGTGTTTCTAAACATCTTTCAAGCCACTGTGAAAAATGTATTAATATTTCTTTTATAATGAAGCTTTGTGTACACTTCAATCTGTAGTGAGGTCCAACTATGCTGAGGAAATATGGGGAAAGACTTACACTTTATGACTCCATTGGAGATAGATGTCCAACTCACCATTCTACCTGATACTGAAGTGGAGAAGATGACCAGAATTAACTGACATGGGTTGAACAGAGTTCACTCTGGGGAAAAGAAGACTATGTCAAGGCTCATCTGTGCCACTGTATTGCAAAAGCAGGCATAGATAATACACAAGTGAATGGACCTGCTTGTGTTTCAATAAAACATTTCAAAAACAGATGGCAAGCTGGATTTAGCCCGAAGACCATAGTTTTCTGGCTACAGGTTTATTGAATTTGTTCAGTTGGTGGTTTGGAACCCTAGAAGATAAGACTAAGGTCAATACTGTAGGTTGGTCTCATTCTTCTACTTGGAATCCCATTCACAGTTTTAGTTATATGCTACATGGAACAAATTGAATGTATTCGGTTCTAACCTCTCTTGGTCAGAATTTCATGGCTGATGGAATGTTATACTTATGGAAAAATTCTCCAGAAGCCCAGACAATAAAGAACTGAGATGTGGTTAGTGTTGCAATACAGTGCTCTAAGGGTTTGTTATATTTCTACACAACCTACAAGCAGAGGCATTGGCTGACTTAGTTCTGAACTATGTTCAAGGATATTTGTATAATGAACAGCATTGGAAGATAAATATTATCCTCCTCTGGAGCAAAGGGTAGGTTTGCTTACTGTTCAGAGTAATAAAAATAAGGTTTGAAAAGACCAGCTAGGCTTACTGTGTATTATATCTCTAAATTTGGGCTTCTTCTTCCTTAACAGCTCACTGTGTGTGCAAGCATGACTGGCTCTCTTCATTTTGCCCTTGGGAATTGAGGTTTGGGGATACCATGCAAATGCTGATACTTTAGCTATTGCTGTTGTATGCAGGAGTCTTGTGGCTTCCAACAATATCCATGAAACTCTGTGGCCTAAAGGAGCTCTGGTGTCATAGTGGTTAAGGTGTTCAGTTGCTAACCAAAAGGTTGGAAGTTTGTACCCACCAGCTGCTCTATGGTAGAAAGATGAAGCAGTCTGCTTCCTTAAGGATTTACAGCCTTGAAAGCCCTTTGGGGCAATTCTGTTCTGTTCCATAGAGTCACTATGAATTGGAATTGACTCAATGGCAGTAGGGTTTGGGGATGGTAGGCTAACCTGTTAACTTGCATCTAGAGTAAAATCTCAGATCTTTCATGGTTCTTGACATTACCATAAACAAACTTTAAAAAAGGCCAAATTCAAACCTCATATGAGCACTTATACACCAATTGATCATGTTTAACTGACAAATTAAACCTTTTAACACTAGCTTTTAAAGGAATTAACTTAAATGTGTTTTGGCCAGAATCAAAGACTTCTCATTCCATGTAGTTGTGTCCCAGTGTTGACAAATGGTAGGAAAGGAATATCTGAGTTGTGATTGAATGGAAAGAGCAGAGACTAGGAGGCAGCTGTCACAAACATAGTTCTGTGATCTTGAACTTGATTAGGATTTGTTGTTGCTGTTGTTATGTGCCATCGAGTTGGACTGACTCATAGCGACCCCTCCTTGAGTTTCTGAAGTGATATCACTATGAAAGTAGATTGCCCAACCTTCCTTCTGAGGAGTGGCTGGTGGGTTTGAACCACCAGCCTTCTGGTTAGCAGTCAAGGCACTATGCTACCAGAGATAGGCTTTAGGCATTTCATTTGCAAAACAAGGGGGTTAGGCAAGATTGTTTCTGTGATGCTTCTCGTTCTCAGTTTGCATTATTATCGGTCTTCTCTGAGAAGGCTTTTTCCTTTTTTCCTGGGCCAGCTTTACTATAGGCTTGAAATACCAGAGTCTTTACATACAGATAGGGATTGCTTTCATGCATACTGTTTCCTGGATCTTTTTTATTTCCTCCCAAAATATGTGTCAACTCAAAAGTTTTCTGTCAATCTGCAAAATATAACAAGTATAAGCTCTTTTTTCTTATTATTTTTTATGTCATAAATTAAGCTTTGTGAAAGTGCTGTTACCATGGTGATACCCACTAAATAAATGTAAAGGAATAGAATTTTCCCTTTTAAATATAAATTGTGCATTCATAATATATCAAATATACACTATATTCATTGGCTTCTTTAGAATCAGAAACACTGGAAAATAATGCAAAATTTATCATGGTTTCTTCCTTAAAGAGAGCAAGAACTAATGACAGGAAATGTTTTGAAATATATAATAAAATATATGCAGATTAAAAAAAAAAGTGTTTGTGAATCTAAGGAATCTAAGGAGCTCTGGTAGTGCAGTGCCTAAGGCATTTAACTGTTAACCAGAAGGTTGGTGGAGCGGTGCAAACCCACCAGTCACTGCATGGTAGGAAGATGGGGCAGTCTACTTCCATAGAGATACCACCTTGGAAACCCAGTGGGGTCTCTGTGAGTTGGCATCAACTGAATGGCAGTGGACTTTTTTTTTTTTTTTTTTTAAACTATATAGTGGTGGGAAAAGTGTGCAATGTATACTATCAGAAATGTATTATTATAATTTAATCTTACATTTATGGCCCAAGACACATCTAAAGAAGATAATTTGTTTTAGTTCTTCCTTTTTATAGTCTGCTTTATCAGAATAGAGTTTATTTCCTCTTTGAAAAGATAACTGAATAGAAATGATGATAATTCTAAAGGTGCATGTGACTTAGGATGCTGTTCAACATTTTTTATAAAATATCTTTTATCTAGTACAGTTTAAGATAGCACTGGAAGTACTTGATTATAGACATGATAATAGCATAAATGGTTTTTCTTATTTATTTTTGATGAGAATGAATTAGCAACTAATGACAGTACCCTGAAATTGTTTTTAAATTTTAATAAAGGAAATAAATTGTCTATTAAAAGAGTGATAATAAGATATAAACCAAAATCCAAAAAACCAAACTCAATGCCATCTAGCAGATTCTGACTCATAGCTACCCCCTTTGAGTTTCCCAGGAGGTAAATATTTATCGAAATAGATTGCCCTGTTTTCCTTCTGAGAAGCAGCTGGTGGATTTGAACAGCCAACCTTCTGGTTAGCAGTCACATGCCTTAGGCATCCTGCCACCAGAGCTCCAATAATAAGCTATAAACAAAACCAAACTCACTGCTGTCGAGTTGGTGGTATCACTAAATAAGTAGATTGCCCGACCTTTCTTCCAAGGAGTGGCTGGTGAGTTTGAACCACCAGCTTTCTCATTAGCAGTCAAATACCTTAAGCACTATGCTACCAGAGCTCTTATAATAAGCTATGTTGTTGTTGTTATGTGCTGTGGGGTCAGACCAACTCATAGTGATACCTCCTTGGGTTTCCAAGGCTGTATCACTATAGAAGTAGAATGCCCAACCTTCCTTCCCAGGAGTGGCTGGTGTGTTTGAACTACCAGTCTTCTGGTTAGCAGTCAAGTCCCTTAGACACTACGCCACCAGAACTCCCCATAATAAGCTATAGTATATTAAAAATACAGAGAATATTATTTGTTTAAAAAATTCTTAAGAGTCATGGGATAATTTTTAATGCTGGCAGAAAGGATATGGCAAAGTACTACTCCAACTTTTGCTGTTGTTAAGTCAGTGTTGGGGGTATGGTAGGAAACATCTCTACTCCTGATGTTTCCTTCCTTGTGGAGGGAGTTTACTAGCCTAAGACTCCTGTTCTTTCTCTACTCCGTTACTCCCTCTTAGAAAGGAGTGACTTGAAATGACCCGTAAATTCAGACGGATAATTGAACATATGAAGCCCTTTTCTATTCCCTTTCTCTTGGGCAGCTAGCTGTCCTCAGGAAAGAGACGTACTACCCCCTTTGGTTTTACAGTATGATGAAATCCAGTGTTATCAATGACTGGGCTGTTTTTGTTATCGTGGATTAGACTATGACTCATGATGACCTTATACATGTTGTTATTAGGTCCCAAAGAGTCAATTCTGACTCGCAGTGATCCTAGTACAGAGTAGAACTGCCCCATAGAATTTCCTAGGCTGTGAATATATTATAGACTGCCAAAAGAAAGAATACATTTGTCTTGGAAGAGTACAACCAGAATGTTCTGTAGAAGCAAGGATGGTGAGACTTTGTCTCATGTACTTTGGACAAGTTATCAGGAGGGACCAGTCCCTGGAAAAGGATATCATCCTTGCAAAATTGGAGGGTCAGTGAAAAAGAGGAAGACCCTCAAGAAGATGGATTGACACAGTTGCTGCAACAATGGGCTCAAACATGGAAACAATGGTGAGGATGATGCAGGACCAAGCAGTGTTTTATTTTGTTGTACATAGGGTGGGTCACAACAACCCTGTGTCACTTAACAGCAATAACAATCTCTACTGGAGCAGATCACCAGATCTTTTCTCCTGTGGAGCTGCTGGATGGGTTTGAACTGCTGACCTTTAGGTTAGCAGCTGCACACTTAACAATTGTACCACCAGGGCTCCTTGGCTATTGCATAAGTCTGTCTAATTCTGTGAATCAGTATTATGGAGCCCCAAAACTTGTAGATTTAAGTACGGTTTTAATCATATTCTATAATATCAGCATTGTCATAGTAATAAAAGTATTGTTTTCATTTTCAGAGCTTGTTATTGCAGCAGACCATATTCCAGCGTGACCAATGCAATATATTTGATTTTTTTCCCCCCTCTTAAACTCTAGTAGTTAAAATAACTATTTAATGACAATTTAACCTCATTAGTCTGGGCAATTCTATTCCCTTGGTTTATTTATTAATTTCCTTTTAATTTGATTCAGGTTTTCAATTCCTTCTTTTTTTTGGTGAGTACTCATTCTAATGTACTTTATGTATGTCCTTGAATATGTACCCTTACAAGGTATCATTTATTGTATGCATTTTAAAATTTACATAAATGTTATTTATGATGAATAATGTAACCTTCCATTTTTTATATTTTTTGTTTTTTGCTCAATGTTGCTACATAGATATACTTAGAGAATTGCTTCTTTACAGATCATTTGAAATTTTGATAGATTCGGCTTCAAGACATTGGGGGCATATCTGAACATTGATGTGTGAACAGAAATAAAGTACTCTGCAGTGTCTCATGTGAGGGCATGAATACCATGGTAAGGGGGCATATGGTTTTGTTTGTTGTGTATCCTTTAAGTGGTAGATATAACAAAATTAAGCTGCAGGTGAGGTAGGTGAGTCTGAACTCAGTTCTAGAGACAGGTAGTTTCAATTTTGGAAAGGCTGGCGAGTTAGATAGGGAACCTTTTGTGCTTGTTAGTTGCTGTCCATCCAGTAGGTGCTGACTTGTGGTGACCTTATGTATAACAGAAAACGTAAGGTTCTGAGCCATCTTCATGATTGCTGCTGTGTTAGAGTCCATTTTTGTGGTTATTGTGTTGATTCAAATCATTGGAGTTTTCCCTTGCTTTTGCTGACATGATGTCCTTTTCCAGTGATTAGTTTTTCCTCATAATATGTTCAGAGTAAGCTAGCCAAGGTCTCTCTGTCCATGCGTCCAAGGAACAACCTGGTTGGATTTCTTCTAAGACTGTTTTTTTTTTCCCCAATAGTTCATGGTGTATTAATATTTTTCATCAACACCACAATTTAAATGCATCACATTTTCTTCTGTCTTCCTTTTTCATTGTCCACCTGTTGCATAGTGAATAAAGGGAGGGAAATAGAAACTCTTAAGTGAGAGTTGGGAAATAGACACAGAGGATTAAATTATTAGAGTAGAAGGAATGAACCAGGAACTGAGCTTGAAAAATTTTTTTCCACCCATTTAAAGCCTCTGATTGACACATGAAAGGAACAACACAGAACTTAGTCACTTTCTGTGGTACCTGTGGAACATGGACTTGAAAAATGGCTATTAGATCAGAACTAGAAATAAAATCCTAAGACCTTGTGACAGACAGTTTATATTTCAAAAATAACCTCTGTTGATTGAGTAGCTACTTCATTTTATGTACTTCATATGTATAATCATGGACTCTCATTAGAGAGTGCCTAAGTGCCTAAGTCAATGCCTAAGGCATCTGATGGCAAACCAGAAGGTGGTGGTTCAAACTCACCAGCTACTCCATGGAAGGAAGACGAGGTAATCTACTTCTGTAAAGATTTACCACCTCAGAAACCCAGTGGGGACCATTATGAGTTGGAATCAACTCAATGGTAGTGGGTTTTGGGGTTTTGGGTTATGTATAATCACACTTAATCCTTATAAAAATTCTGTGGGGAAGGTACAGTCTTCTCATTTTATAGCTGAGGAGGTTGAGGACATACCATTATTAGAATCAAATCCATGGTTTAAAAGAAGGTTTATTTCTGTTAAAAACTCATGTTCTTTCCACTATTCCATGCTGACTTTTTGTTTGAAGGAGAGAGCTCTCAGTGAGTTCCTGTAGTTAGAATGTTCCCCCCCCCCCAAAAAAAAAAAAAACCTCACCACTGTCAAATCAAGTCTGACTCATAGTGACCCCTCATTGGGTTTCCGAGGCGGTATCACTACAGAAATAGATTGCCCAACCTTCTTTCCGAGGAGTGGCTGGTGGGTTTGAACCACCAGCCTTCTGGTTAACAATTAAAAGCCTTAAACACTAGGCCACCAGAGCTCCCAGTTAGAGTACTAAAAAAACAAACCAACCCCAAACTCATTGCCATCAAGTTGATTCTGATTCATAGCCACCCCCGTTGGGTTTCCAAGGCTATAAATCTTTACCTAAGCATACTGCCTCATTTTTCTTCTGCAGAGTGGCTGGTGGGTTCAAACCACTGACCTTTTGGTTAGCAGCCAGTGCCCACACTACCAGAGCTCCTTACTGGTGTGCAATTCAGAAGCAAACAGAATGGCTTGGAGACAAGGACAGTGAAAAATGGAGAGGCAGGACAGGACCACGTTGGAGATAAATAACCATGTAATAACTTGGCACACAATGAGAGTTCAGTAACTGCTGAATAAATATTTGTTAAATGAAGCAAAATTAGAATCACATTTGTGTACCATTTCTAATTTATTGTGTTTATATAGACTCCCTGCTACTTAAACAAAAGCAAGTCTTTTCTGTTGTATGCTATTAGTTTTGTTAACCATTTAAAGAACAGGTAAACAGACAGACCATCTCTTTAGATATTTTTGAGGAGCAATACCTGAATCAGATGTATTCAGCTAACAATCATAGTCACTAAGCTATGGCCTCCACTGAGCAGCTAGTAAAGCAACCCTTTATGAAATGGAGCCAAAAAGAGCTTATGTATTACTTTTAGTGGTCAAGTGTTCCATTATTCTCATATGAGTTGAAACTGGAATGTTTCCAAATTATCTAATAGTCAAATTATTCCTGTTATGTGTTTTGCATCTACTTTTTCTTCCCATTTTCCTTTCTTAATGCTCTCATTTATTTTCTTCTTTCCTCTATTTTTCTCTTAATTAGCAAGTTAATGATGAATTTTACTAAATGTATCACTGAGACTCTAAGAGGAAGATTTAAAAGTTATTTCCATTTTACAAAAGGAGTATAATCATTACACAAGTGGAACAAGAGGACACATATATTTAATTAAATTACATATATTTAATGAAATTATACATTGAACACTAATACAAGCTTATGCATATGATATCTGGGGAGGGGAGAGAACTTAAGTTAGGATATTATGGATTTTGTTCTACTAGTGGAAATGAAATAGCCCTGCCTGTTTTCCTCCTCTCGAAGGCTTTTATCAGACTTTTTTTTTAAATGCACCAAAAGAAGCAAAGATCTTTCTGAAAGTTAACTGCTTGTCCTGTTCTTTCCAAATGGAATAGGAAGTCTGATGAAACTATTTGATGAAAAATTAAGCTTTATGTAAGTCAGAGTAATGGTCCATATTAACTGAAATGGAGGGTTTCAAACCTGTATGTTGGCAATGTTATAAACTCTAGTGAAAAATATTAGATGTTTAACTTTTAATTAATTAAGAAATACAGGTTAGGTGGTGGTGGTGTTCTTAGGTGCTATTGAGTCAGTTCCAACTCATAGTGACCCTTTATATAATAGAACAAAACACTACCTGGTCCTGCACCATTCTCAAGATTGTTGCCATGCTTGAGCCCATGGTCACAGCTACTGTGTCAATCCATCTTGTTGAGATTCTTCTCCTTTTTCACTGACTGTCTTCTTTACCAAGCATCCTATCTTTCTCCAATAAATGGTCCCCTCTAACAACATGACCAAAGTATGAGAGATACAATCTGGCCATTTTTTGTCTAAGAAGCATTTGGATTGTACTTCCTCTGAGATGGGTTTGTTTATTCTTCTAGCAGTCCATGTATATTCAGTATTCTTTGCCAACACCATAATTCAAATGCCTCAATTCTTTGTTCTTCCGTATTCATTATTCAGCTCTTACATGCATATGAGGCTATTGAAAATACCATGGCTTGGATCAGCCACACCTTACTCTTCAAAGTGACATCTGTGATCTTTAACACTTTAAAAAGATCTTTTGCAGCAGATTTTCCCGATACAATACATCATTTGATTCCCTAACTGCTGCTTCTATGTGCATTGATTATGTTGTTGTTATGTGCCGTTGAGTCCGTCCTGACTCATAGCGACCCCTCCTTGGGTTTCTGAGGCAGTATCACTACAGAAGTAGAATTGCCCAACTTTCCTTCTGAGGAGTGGCTGGTGAGTTTGAACTGCCAGCCTTCTGGTTAGCAGTCAAGTGCCTTAGGCACTATGCTACCAGAGCTGCATTGATTATAGATCCAAGCAAAATGAAATCATTAGCAGTTTTCATCTTTTCTCCATTTGTCTTGATGTTGCTTATTGGCCCAGTTGTGAGGATTTTTGTTTTCTTTATGTTGAGGTGTAATAAATATTGAAAGCTGTAGTCTTTGATCTTCTTCAGTAAGTGCTTCAAGTCTTTTTCACTTTCTGCACAAAGTTGTGCCATCTGCATGTCTCAGGTTGTTAATGAGTATTTCTCCAATTCTGATGCTGCGTTCTTCTTCATATAGTGGAGCTTCGGGGATTATTTGCTCAGCATATAGATTGAATAAATATGGTGAAAGGATACAACCTTGATGCATCCTTCCTGATTTTAAGTGCTGCAATATCCCCGTTCTATTTTAATGATTACCTCTTGTCTGTATACCGATTTGTGTACAATTAAGTATTCTCAGATTCCTATTCTTTGTAATGTTATCCATAGTTTGTTATGATGCACACAGTCAAATGCCTTGGGATAGTCAATAAAACACATGTAAATATCTTTCTGGTATTCTTTGCTTTCAACCAAGATTCACCTGACATTAGTAATGATATACCTGGTTCCATGTCCTCTTCTGGATCTGGCTTGAACTTTTGACAGTTCCCTGTCAATATACTACTGTGACTGCTTTTGAATAATCTTCAGCAAAATTTTACTTGCGTGTGATATTAATGTTACTGTTTGATAGTATCTGATTCTGTTGGATCACCTGTTTTTGGATTGGACACAAATATGAATCTTTTCCAATTTGTTGGTCAGGTAGCTCTCTTCCAAATTTCTTGGCATAAATGAGTGAGTGCCTCCAGTGTTGTATCCATTTGTTCAAATATTCAGTGGGTATTCCATCAATTCCTGGAGGCTTGCTTTTGCCAATTCCTTCAGTGCAGCTTGTACTTCTTCCTTCAGTACCATTGGTTCTTGATCATATGCTACCTCCTGAAATGGTTGAACATAGACCAATACTTTTTGGTACAGTGACTCTGTGTAGTCCTTCTATCTTCTTTGGCTGCTTCCTATGTTTTTCTTCAGTTCTTTCAGTTGGAGAAATGCTGAGCATGTTCTTCTCTTATGATTTCCAAACACTTTGTTTTCGCACATTTCATTTTACTTTACTTTGTCTTCTCGAGCTGCTCATTGAAATCTTTTGTTCAGCTCTTTTACTTCATCATTTCTTCCATTGCCTTTAGCTACTCTCCAGTTAAAAGAAATTTCAGAGTCTCTTCTGACATTCCTTTTGGTCTTTTCTTTCTTTCTTATCTTTTAAATAACCTTTTACTTTCTTCACATATGATGTCCTTGATGTGATTCCACAAGTCGTCTGATCTTTGGTCATTGGTGTTCAATGCATCAAATGTATTCTTCAGATGGTCTCTAAATTCAGGTGAAATATACTCAGGGTCAGGTTTTGGGTCTTGTGGACTTCTTTTAATTTTCTTCAGCTTCAACTTCAACTTGAGCATAGAATAATTAAATTATGCTATTGACTCTCACTTCTCTTCCTGTTCCCATTATATACAGATTAATGTCCATTTTTGTTCATTAACATCACTATGTTATAAACTTCTTAGTAGCTTGTTTTTTCTCTTTTTTGCCTCACTCTCAGGAAAAAACCTGTCACTTGAAAAACTCAACTAAAACTCAACTAGCCCCATGCCTGTCCTGTATTGGTACAACTAAAAATTACTAGAGAAAATCTTACAATTCCTTTTTATTTCATCTGAGCCAGCTCCATTCTCTTGTGCTAAACAAAAATTATTGCATATTTTTATACCTTCTCCAGGCTGATGTTGCATGACTCAAAATGAATAGAAATGGATGCAAACATCCATTATTAATTGGAACATGGAATGTATGAAGTAGGAATCTAGGAAAATTGGAAGTTGTCAAAAAATGAAAAGCATAAAGATCAATATCCTAGGCACTAGTGAGCTTAAATGGACTGGTTTTGGCCATTTTGAATCAGACAACCCTATAATCTACTATGCCGATAATGACAAATTAAAGAGGAATGGTGTGGCATTCATCGTCACAAAGAGCGTTTCAAGATATGTTCTGAAGTACAACGCTGTCAGTGATAGGATAATATCCACACACCTATAAGGAAAATTGTTAATACTAGTACTATTCAAATTTACACACCAACCACCAAAGCCAAAGATGAGGAAATTGAAGATTTCAACCAACTTCTGCAGTCTGAAATTGACCAAACATGCAATCAAGATGTGTTGATTATCACTGGTGACTGGAAATCAAAATCTGGAAACAAAGAAGGGTTACTGGTAGTTGGAAAATATGGCCTTGGAGATAGAAATGATGCTGGAGATCACATGATAGAATTTTGCAAGACCAATGACTTATTCATTGCAAGTACTTTTTTTCAACAACATAAGTGACGACTATACACGTGGACTTCACCACATGGAATACACAGGAATCAGATTGACTACATCTGTGGCATAAGGTGATGGAGAAGTTCAATATCTTCGGCCAAAACCAGGCCAGGAGCTGATTGAGGAACTGACTATCAACTGCTCATATGCAAGTTCAACTTGAAGGTGAAGACAATTAAGTCAACAAGAGCCAAAATATGACCTTGATAATATCCCCCCTAGTTTAGAGACCATTTACAGAATAGATTTGATGCACTGAACACCAGAGGAATTGTGGGATGACATCAAGAACATCACCCATGAAGAAAGCAAGAGATCATTAAAAAGACAAGTGTTTTGGTTACCTATTGCTGCTCTGACAAGAATATACCAGAAATGGGATGGCTTTAACAAACAGGAGTTTATTCTCTTACAGTTTGGAGGCTTTAAGTCCAAGTTCAAAGTACCAGGCTCTAGGGGCTGGGTGAAAGCCCCTCAGTCTTGGACTTCAGCTCTGCCTCCAGCTCCCAGCCCACTGAAGCTAGAGGCTTTTCTTCACTCAGACAGCGGCTGGCTGCCGAGGCTGCCAAGCCCAAGGTTAACAAGTAAAAAGGCACAGTCCTGATAATACCAAATCAAATGGCAGGCCATTAATTCAAGTCCATTATAAGTTCCAAGGTCGGCAGAGCATGGCAGGCTGCTGAACAATGACACAGCTATATACAGGGTTCAAGGTGCCATAAGCTAGAGACTATCCCCAAGGCTTCTCCTTATATACAGGAAGCAGACCACATCTCAAAGGCAGCTACTAAGCTGCCTGTGGTAGATCCCACCATGGAGTTGATTGCTAGTCTCATCATGGGAATAACTACCATCAGCTGCCCAGTCACTCAACAAGGCCTAGCCAAGTTGATAAAAACTGAACCTCCACAACAAGAAAGGAAGGAAAGACCACAATGAACGTCAAAAGAGACTCTGAAACTTGGCCTTGAGCAGAGAGTAGCTAAAGCAAATGGAAGAAATGATAAGATAATAGAGCTGAACAGAAGATTTCTAAGAACAGCTCAGGCTGACAAAGCCAATTACTATAATGAAATGTGCAAAGACTTGGAGTTAGAGAACCAAAAGGGAAGAACACACTCAGTATTTCTCAAGCTGAAAGAATTGAGGAAAAAATTTAAGCCTTGAGTTGCAGTATTGAAAGATTCTATGAGCGAAATATTCAATGATGCAGGAAGCATCAAAAGAAGATGGAAGGAATATATAGAGTTACTGTACCAAAAAAAAAAAAAGAAAAATGGTCGATCTTCATCCATTTCAGGAGGTGGCATATGACCAATGGGATTGAAGGAAGAAGTTGAAGCTGCACTGAAGGAATTGGTGAAGAACAAGTCTTCAGGAATTGATGGAATACCCACTGAGATGTTTCAACAAGTGGATGCTGTGCTGGAGGCACTCACTCGGTTATGCCAAGATATTTGGAAGGCAGCTATCTGACCAACTGACTTTAAGCGATCCATATTTGTGCCTATTCCAAAGAAAGGTGATTCCACAGAATGTAGAAATTATGGAACAACATCATTAATATTGCATGCAGGTAAAATCTTACTGAAGACAATTCAAAAATGGTTGCAGCAGTATATTGACAGAGAGCTTTCAGAAGTGCAAGCTGGAGTCAGAAGAGGACGTGGAATGAGAGATATCATTGCTGATGTCAGATGGATCTTGGTTCAGAGAAAGAATACCAGAAAGATGTTTACTTATGTTTTATTGACTATGTAAAAGCATTCAATTGTGTGGATCATAACAAATTATGGATAACACTGAGAAGAATGAGAATTTCAGAACAGTTAATTGTACTCATGAGGAACCTGTACATAGACCAGGAGGCTATTGTTTGAACAGAACAAGGGGACACTGCATGGTTTAAAATCAAGAATGAAGTGCATCAGGGTTGTATCCTTTCACCATACTTATTCAATTTGTATGCTGAGCAAATAATCCAAGAATTTGGATTATATGAAGAAGAACATGGCATCAGGATTAGAGGAAGACTCATTAACAACCTACGATATATAGATGACACAACTTTGCTTGCTGAAAGTGAGGATGACTTGAAGCAATTACTGAGTAAGATTAAAGACTACAGTCTGCAGTGTGGATTACACCTTAACACAGAAAAACAAAAATCCTCACAACTGGTCCAATAAACAGTTTCATGGTGGATGGAGAAAAGATTGAAGTTGTCAAGGATTTCATATTACTTGGTTCTACATTCAACACCAATGGAAGCAGCAGTCAAGATATCAGATGACATATTGCATTGGGCAAATCTGCTGCAAAAGACCTCTTTCAAGTGCAAAAGAGCAAAGATGTCTCCTTGAAGACTAAAGTGTGCCTGACCCAAGCCATGGTATTTAATCACCTCATATGCATGTGAGAGCTGGACAATGAATGAGGAAGAACAAAGAAGAGCTGAAGCTTTTGAATCGTGGTATTGGAGAAGGATGCTAAGAGTATCATGGGCTGGCAAAAGGACTAACAAATCTGTCTTTGAAAAGTGCAGCCAGAGTGCTCCTTGGAAATGAGAATGGCCAGATTTGGTCTTACCTACTTTGGTCATGTTGTCAGAAAGAACCATTCTGTGGAGAAGGATATCATGATTGGTAAAGGGAGGGTCAATGAAGAAGGAAGGCCCTCAATGAGATGGATAGACACATTGGCTATAATGATGGGCTCAGGTATAGCAAGGATCATGAGGCTGGCACAAGAATGGGCAGTGTTTTGTTTTGCTGTGCATAGGGTCGCTGTAAGTCAGAGATGACTCGATGGCACCTAACAACAACAACAACAATACCTTCTGCAGTATTCTCAAGCCTATATTCTCTCTTATTTTTCGCTCTCCTTTCTCCCTCCCAAAGCTTTAGACATTGACATACTTTATAGAAAAGTTGTTGTTAGGTGCTGTCTTGTCAATTTTGACTCATAACAATGGATTGTTATGGGAGCAGATTTCCAGGTCTTTCTCTCACAGAGCTATTAGATGGGTTTGGACTGCCAGCCTTTGGGATAGCATGGAGCTCTTAATCATTGCACCACAAAGGCTACTTACAGAAAAACTGGAAGCTGCTAAATAGTATCTCCAAATCCATTATTTACATCTCCTCTGGCTGCTCCTTTTTTCTTTGTGAGATAGTAGATGTAAGGTCACATCTGTGAAAGGTGAAATCCTCCATGTGTGCTCTGGCTTCCATTCTCTCCTATTTTCTCTGAGATCTTGGCCAAGTAGTTACTTTATGTTTCTCCTCCATCTTAACTTCTCCTAAGTGTTGGGTCATTTTTCATCATTTGAACATACTCTGGGGTTTCTCATTCTTTAAAACAAAACAAAACAGTGAAAAATATACTTCTCAGTATTTTACCACTCTTTTTATCCAATGCCCATTACAGCCAAATGCCTCAAAAAAGTTGTCTGTGTATGCTATCTTCCCCACCATATCCTTATTCTTTCTTGTTCCTCTCATATTTGACTTCTGCCCCCACCTCTTCATCCAAACTTCTCTCATTGAGATCACTATGGACTCCATATTCTTAAATCCAATTCAATCATTTTTAGCCATCATCATATGTAATCTGGCAACTGTTAATACATTGGACAATTTCTTACTTCTGAAACACTGTGTTTCTGTGCTACCACCACACTACCCTGATTTTAGTCTTATCTTTCTGGACTTTTTTTTTTTTAATTTCTTTGTCTAAAATTTTGTCTTTTTGACATCTAACTGTTTGTGTTCCTGCTGTACTTTTTTGGTTAGTCTACATACTTAAAATATCTAACTTATATTGTCCTGAAGACTCAATTGCCAATGACCTAAAAATCTAATCTAATCTTTTCCTGAGGACTAAACTTCTCTGTGAACCTGTCAACTTGGCATCTTCACTTTGGTGTCTCAGGGCATTAATATATTTTGTTCTCAACTGAACTCTTGATTTTTCCCATCAGATTTACTCCTCAGCCAGTCCCCCCAACTTAGTAAATAGTGCTTAAGTATTCAGTTTCTTATGCAAAAAGCCTGTAAGCTATACTGCAAGGCTTAAAATCTGGAAGGGTGTGCATCAGGATTGTATCCTTTCACCATACTTATTCAATCTGTATGCAGAACAAATAATCCAAGAAGCAGAACTATATGAAGGAGAATGCAGCATCAGGATTGGAGGAAGACTCATTAACAATAAGCAATATGAAGATGACTTGCTTGCTGAAAGTGAAGATGACTTGAAGCACTTACGGAGAAGATCAAAGACTACACTCTTCAGTATGGATTACATCTCAACACAAAGAAAACAAAAATTCTCACAACTGAACCAATAAGCAACATCATGATAAATGGAGAAAAGATAGAAGTTGTCAAAGATTTCATATTACTTGAATCTGCAGTTCACACACATGGAAGCAACAGTCAAGAAATCAGGCAGTAATTGGGCATGTCTTCTGCAAAAGACCTCTTTAAAGTGCTAAAGAGCAAAGATGTCACTCTGAAGACTAAGGCACATCTAAACCAAGCCATGGTATTTTCATTCTCGTCATATGCATGTGAAAGCCAGACAATGAATAAAGCAGACGGATAAAGAATTGATGCCTTTGAATTGTGGTGTTCGAGAAGAATACTGAAAATACCATGGACTCCAAAAGAATAAATAAATCTGCCCTTGATGAAGTACAGCTGTATTGCTCCTTAGATGTGAGAATGGCCAGAATTTGGTCATGTTGTCAGAAGAGACCAGTCCCTGGAGAAGGATTTCATGCTTGGGAATGTGGAGGGTCAGAGAGAAAGGGGAAGACCCTCAACAAGATGGATTGACACAACAGTTGTAACCATGAGCTTAAGCATAGCAAGGATTGTGATGACGGTGTAGGACCAGGTGGTGTTTTGGTTGTACATAGGGTTGCTAAGAGTTATAATCAATTTAATGGCACCTAACAACAACATTGGAAGCTCTGGTAGCATAGTGGCTAAGACACTTGCCTGCTAACCAGACGGCTGGTGGTTCAAACCCACCAGCCACTCCTCAGAAGGAAGGTTGGGCAATCCTACTTCCGTAGTGATACTGCCTCGGAAACCCAAGGAGGGGTCGCTATGAGTCGGGTTTGACTCGACGGCACATAACAACAACAACAACAACAACAACAACAACAACATTCTTGTCCAACTCAGTGACTTGCCTGGATTATTACAATTGCTCTCTGATTTGTCTCTCAGCTCCCATTTTCCTCTCCTATAATTTATTATCAACCTAGCTGCCAAAGAAGTCTTTTTAAAATGCAAATCTGATCCTGTCACTCCCCATGTAAATCCTTTCTTTTGTTTTCTCATTGCATTTAGCATTAAATCCACAATCCAAAAGGTGACCTAACAGACCTCAGGAGCTCTGTGCCTTACTCTACTGACAGCCTGATCTCCCTCTGAACTCTCCTGGTCTCTACTGGTTTCTTATTCTATCACTCTGACGTTTTAGTTCCTCAAACACTCCAAGGCTCTTTCACAATTCAGGACTTAATACATTTTGTTTCCTTTGCTTACTTCCCCTCTTGTCTTCACCTGGCTAACTCCTACTCATTTATCAGGCCTCACTTTAAATTGCGTTTTCCTAGAGAAGTCTTTCCTCACTTCCTGGATTGGACTGACTGAAAAAACAAACTCACTGCCATGGAGTTGATTCCGACTCATAGAGACCCCTTTGGGTTTCTGAGTTGGTAAATCTTTACGGAGGTAGATTGCCCAGTCTTCCTTCTGTGGAGCGGCTGGTAGGTTTGAACCACCAACCTTCTGGTTAGCAGTCAAATGCCTTAGGCACTATACCACCAGACCTCCTCAGATTGGACTGAGTCCCCATATTATTTGCTCTCATAGAACCTTGTATATCTCTTTCAAAAATAGTTTTCAGACTATTTATGCAGGTAATTAACTGTTTAGTGTCTGTCTCCCATTCACAGTTGACTATTGAGAGGTTAGCACAGCGTTTGACCATCATTTGTTGTTGTTAGCTGCCATGAAGTTGCCCCCAACTCATAACAAAGCCACGACCAGTGAAATGAAGTACTACCTGGTCCTGAGCCATCCCATGTTTGGTTGCATATTGGACCATTGTGACAGACATTAGAGCTTGTGGTAGTTGAGTTTGTGTGTCAGCTTGGCTGGGCGTGGTGGAATGGCTGGGCAGCTGGATGTAGTATTCCCTATGATGAAACTGCCAACCTCAGGACTTACAATGGAGTTAAATTAAGGGCCTGCCGTGTGGTTTGGTAACATCGGGACTGTGCCTTTTCACTTGTCAACTTTGGGTTTCTCAGCCTCAGCAGCCAGCAGCTGAGTGAAGAAATGCCTCTAGTTCCAGTGGGCCGGGAGCAGGAAGCAGAGCTGGATCCCAAGGTTGAGGGACTTTCACTCATCTCCTAGAGCCTGGCACTTTGAACTTGGACTTAAAGCCTCCAAATTGTAAGAGAATAAACTAAACTCCTGTTGTTAAGGCCATCCCATTTGTGGTATATTTCTTGTCCGAGTGGTACTAGGTAACCAGAATAGAGCCTCAATAAAAATATTCTTATATGAAGAAGTCAATATTATTATAGTGTTATTAGTGATCATATTTTATAATTAATGATGTGAGTAAATGTTCATGATTATATTAGGTAAAATACAAAAAGATAAAACTGTATTTAGAATATGATCCTGATTTTGAAAAATTTGTTTTCAGATTAAAAGCAAAAGCCTCTATCCCCAGATTTTAATGTTTTAAAATAAATTCTAATTTGAAAAAATTATATTTTTGGATGTGGGGATTATAGATGATTTTCATTCTTTATACTTTTTTCTGTATTTTCCCCATTGAAATGTCATTATTGTTATCATCAGAAAAAAGTAAAATTTACTTAAGAAAATTCAATTAATCATACTGTATTCAAATACATGCTTATTTTAGATCTTTCATACTATTGCCTTCAGCTTTCTTAAGCCTTTGCAAATCTCCTTTTAAAAAAATACCATGCATCTTACTCTGATACAGAACACCTTTTTGCTTGATGATCAGCTAGCTGCATGAAGAGGACATACCACTCTAAAATACAATGTTTGTGAATCATAGGGCACCAAGGTCTGTAACACTGATCCAACTAGCAGAAGTATTAGTCAGGGTCACTGAACAAAGACAATTTGTTCAAATATATTCAGTAAACTGTTCACTGGTATATGAACAAAAATCCCTTATCTTTGGGAAATGTATGGCTTATTTATTAGTGCAGGTTCTTTGAGAAAAAGATACAGGTAACAAGCTGTGAAAGTCTTCAGCTGTTTCACTCTTTACAGTACAGTGCTTAAGCATTTAAGAAGAAACCCTAATTTGCAAATTTACACTGACATTGTAATTTTTGCATATTTAATAAACCTTAGCTACTTTAACTGAAAAGTGGAACTTTTCATGGAATGCTACCCTTTTCATTACTGCATACATCTTAGATTTAATTTGGCATGGGACACATCAACCTTGGCTCTTGGAGACAAGGTTAGAATCTACAGTGCATGAAAACAAGCTCTTCTAAACACTTTTTTTTTTTTTTTTTTAATTTGCTACACATTCTGTGCCAGCTTTGGAGAGAATATAAAGAATGAGAATGATCCTTTTTCTTAGCTTGACAAAAAATTATTAGAGTAAATGCTAATATTTTCCTTTTTGGAATAGAGGGGATAGCAGTTCTCCATACCCTGCTCTCCTTAGCATGCCAACAAGGTAAGACTTGTCATAATATAAAACAAAACAATTGTAGCTGTCTTACATGTTTTGAATAAAACTGTTGTTTAATGTGTAGTCTTTTGATTTTGTTTTTTGTTTTTCTTTGGATAGAATTCAGTCTGGCCTCATTATTGTCAAAAATATTTTCTTTGTCTTGATACCTAAAAATTTTAGTGCTATTTTGACAATTTTCACATATGTATTAAAGCAACCTTTTTGGTTGAATTTAAGATATGAAAAATTTGATTCTCTGATATTCATATTATTAGTCCATTTTCCCCCACTTGGGAGGAAAAATAAACAAACTTCTTAGTGACAAATGAGTAAATTTAATTATATGTATATGAGCTCTGGTGCTGGTGTAGTGCTTAAGACATTTGACTGCTAACTGGAAGGCTGGTGGTTCAAATCCACCAGCCACTCCTCAGAAGGAAGACTAGGCAATCTACTTCTGCCTCAGAAACCCAAGGAGGGGGTCGTTATGAACTGGACCTACTCCAGTCAGTGAGTTTGGTTTTTGGTTTGACGCTTACAGGAATATGTATCTTCCACGTACCCACATGGAAGAAACCAAGTAATTTATCAAATTACCTTTCTTTGAAAAGCTTGTATTTGTTGTTTTTGTGGACTTCTTTTGGACTGACAATTAAGATGAAAAGAGATCAAAGCTCTCCTATCACTCCTCATACCTACCATCCCCCTGCCCCTCCCCCTAATGTTAACATCTTGTGTGCTGTGGAGTCAATTTCAATGCATATTGTCTCATAGGGTTTCCAAGGCTGTAATTGTTATGGAAGCAGACTGCCAAATCTTTCTCCCTTGAGGAGCTCTGGTGGTGTACTGCCTAAGGCATTTGATAACCAGAAGGCTGGAAGTTCAAACCCATCAGCTACTACTTGAAGGTAGGTTGGGCAATCTACTTCTGTAGAGATACCACCTAGGAAACCCAAGGAAGGGTCGCTATGAGTCACAATTGACTAGGATGGCAGTGAGGTTTTTTTTCGTTTGTTTGTTTTGTTTTATGAAGAAAATAAATATACTATTGTTGAAGAAGGATATGTCCCCTCGGTGCTGTACTATTGACTGGAACATTGGGGAGCCACTGTGAAGGGTATCTTTTGATGAAATGGAGGTTTTGTGAACTTTATAATTGCTCATGTCTACATGATTGAACACAGTGATTTGAGTTTTTAGCAATAACACTGGTGCATTAAAAACATAGCCAATAATGAAACAGCAGGCAATATTGGTGTCCCAAAGGTATGGGACATCACATATCATCTATTGCCAATCTAGAACGGTTTGTATTGGACATAGGAGCTCTGGTGGCATAGTGCCTATGGCATTTGACTGCTAACCAGAAGGGTTGTGGTTCAAACCCACACCAGTCACTCCTTGGAAGGAAGGTTGGGCAATCTACTTCGTAGTGACAACGTCTCGGAAACATAAGGAGGGGTCGACTATGAGTCGGATCTGACTCAATGGCAGTGAGTTTGGTTTTGGTTTGTTATTAGGGTACATGGGGATTTGAAATATCCACAGCAGGTTGTTTTGTCTTTGGGATTAGTTTGAAAATCTAGAGAAACTCCAGACCACTGGGAGTCCTGTTATGAATGGGATACAGTTATAATATTGTTTATATATAATCTTTATCTAAGATATTGGGAAGCATACAGAGGGAGGTATTTGTGAGATAAATATAGGATGAAAGATGAAGTGATTCTTTGCAGATTTATTACTATAATTTATACTGGTAATTATATGTTCTGCCTTCTCCTTTTTATATCTGTTTAAATAGGCCTAAATATTATACATACGGATGGGAAGGACAGTCTTGGAGCTTTCATTGAAATGATATTGTTTGAGATTTTCCAGTCTCTTGGAACTTCATGAGGGGTCCACAACAAGTCCTAGAAATTGAGGCTAGATTGAGTCTTTCTTCTTAAGTGAATCTCACTAAAGATGTTTCCCTGTATCCTCTTTGGTCCAAATTCTTCCCTTCAAGTTTCCAGTAAACAGGAAGGAATAGGGATTCTTATTGCCTTAAATCTATAGATTTGGTATTTTACCTTTATCTTTAAGTCATGATATGAAGGCCATATGAGGATTCCCTGATATAAACAAGTGATGGTGGTACGGTACCCACATCTGGTGTTTGCAGGTACCACATAATAGAGCATTGCAATGATGGGACTATTTGTGGGAACTGGGTTCTCACTTTCATCCATACTAATTTAAAAATGAAAAATATTTATTATTGCTATTAGAGAAAATATTGCATACTACTTAGCTAAGAGTTTTCTGTATAATTTTGAAAACGAAATGCTGTATTTATAGTTTTTTTTCTCCGCTTTCTTAGGCATAGATAGAATACAATTTATATATTAGACATCTTGTTGTTCTGAAACAGAGTCTTAATGAAATATTTAAGGTTGTTTGCTTCACAAACACCTTTTAGAAAGAAATCTACCTTAGAAAGATTTTAATTTTATCCCTGCCAGGAAATTATGTTTCTCAAATAAGAAAATGAACATTTTTCTCTAGCAAATTGGAATGAGGAAAATCAGTAAGGGCTTAGAATCTGAGAAAGAAAATAAAATGTCAACTATAGATATGATAGGTCCTCCTCTCCATCTGGTGGTATCGTTGGTGTAAATAAGAAATTGCTGAGCTGGATAATTTAATTGAAAAGCAGATTATGCTGTCTTTCCTACTGACTAGGGTCTATTTCAAGTTCTCATTACCATAGGCACAAAATGTATTGAACAAAGTAAATAGGTCGATGAACTTTGAGTGCAATTAAGTTCTCATGTATAGGGCAATAACTTTAGCCCATGTCTTCTAAACTTTTAAAATTACCCCAGTGAACCAACAACAACTTTTAATGAGACATGAGCAAGGAACACACAGATTCTGTAAGATGGAAAATCAGATAGCTATGGTGAAATCGTTGCTCTGCTACACATAGGTTTACTCCATTTGCTCTTAATGAAGCATGGCCACTTTCTGTGTTCCTGCACTTAATTCCACTTTCTGTATGTGCGGATTTCACCTTCCCGGGGATAAAGAGACATACGTTCCAAAGAGATGAATCAATAAAAGAGAAACATCTTTCTGCTTCAAGACTGAAATAGAGAAAGAGAAAAGAAACAAGCAACATTGATGGTTGACCAGTGAATGAAGAATCAGAAATCTGGGTTAACTTAACCTTCATTCTGCTGTTTATGAGCCATGTGTCCTTGGGTAAATTATTAAACCTTTCTACTTCTCATTTACATTCTCAATAAAATTAAAGAGGTGTTTTAGATAATCTCTAACTTAATTTTACACTATGGTATACAAGTAAATGTCTTTTTTATTTTAAATAACAATAACTTTGAAAAATTCATTTAAAGAATCAGGACTTTTTGTACTAGTATTATCATTTAAGATTCACAATATTTATTTTTTGATGCATTGGTAAGCAGGCAATTTTGAATTCTAGTGCAGGAGAATAGCTTTGATTTACTTAGAAACTGCACAGAAAGAGGCTGAGTGTCTGGAAACAATGGCATTGAACTTCATTAACTGCTACCAGGTTTGTTCTTCCATCTCTAGCTCTCTTTCTTGATTTAACTAATCCTACCTTAAGCAATTGCCAAGTTAAAAACTGCATGGGCTTCATCAGTTCTCCTCCTCCTTCTCGCTTTCCTTCTTTTGGTTTATTTTAGCTCTCTTTCCCTTCTACCTGAAGACATCTGGTAGCATAGTGCCCAAGGCATTTGATTGCTGATCAGAAGGTTGGTGCTTCAAACCCACCAGCCCTCCATGGGAGGAAGATCAGGGAATCTACTTCAGTAAAGATTTACCACCTTGCTATGAGTCAGAGTCTGAATGATGCAGTGAGGTTTTTGTTTTTGTTTATGGTTTTCCTTCTATCTTGGGAGAGCTCTTAATATAATAATAGCAGCTTTTGAGGACTGTACATTTTTAAAGCTTGTTGTTGTTGTTGTTGTTTGCCTTCGAGTTGGCCCCGACTCATAGCGACCCCTTCTTGGGTTTCCGAGGCAGTATCACTATGGAAGTAGGATTGCCCAACCTTCCTTCCGAGGAGTGGCTGGTGGGTTTGAACCGCCAGCCTTCTGGTGAGCAGTCAAGTGTCTTAGGCACTATGCTACCAGAGCTCCTTTTTTAAAGCTTAATCCTCATAAAAATCTTATAAAATAGGCAGGGTGGATTACCCAATAAGCGAGGTGAACACAGACTTACTTGTGCTTCCTTACTATTCTGTAGTGAACAGTTCCACTTGGGTTTCACCACTTGACTTGGTGAAAAACATGTGAAAGTGTTCACTATAGATTAATAAGGAAGCACGAGCAAACCTGTGCTTACTTTGCTTATTCCATCCCTGTCAGGGATCATAAATTTGAAAAGAGGCTTTGATTGTGTAGGAAGGTGTGTGAAGTTGGGAAAGAGACAGATGCCAGCCATACTTAGAAGCAAAACCTTTGATGTGGTGAAAAAATGTGAAATTGTTCACTGCAAATTAGCAAGTAAGCACAGTAAGCCCATGCTTACCTTGTTTATTGGGTAATCCAACACTGAAGTTTGTTGTTAGCTGCTGTGTACTCAGCTCCACTCCTATCAACCGCATGTACAGTGGAACAAAACACTGCACAATCCTGCTCCACCTTCACAATCCTTGCTGTGCTTGAGCCCATCATTGCAGCCACTGTGTCAATCCATTTCTTTGAGGGGCTTTCCCTTTCTTGCTGACCCTCTACCAAGCATGATATCCTTCTTCAGGGAATGGTCCCTTCTGACAACATGACCAAAGTAGGTGAGACAAAGTGTGGCTATTCTCACTCCATTATGGCTGCACTTCTTCCAGGACAGATTGGAAAGTAAGTGCCATCAAATCACATCACTATGTAACTTGTCTGAGACCACATGGTTAGTGAGAGACAGAGTCAGGATTCAAACCCTGTCATTTTTCAAACAGAACTCATCTTCTCGACTTAGGAAGCAGCATAACACTGGTTGTCAGCAACAACAACAAAAGCTAACAACACATCATGCTCATTATGTTCCAGTAATTGTTCTAAGTGCTTTAGATAAACTAAATGCCATGAACTTCTTGATAATTTTGTAATACAGGTCCTATTACTATCCATGTTATTGATAAAGAAATACAGTCAGAGGAAAGTTAGGTCATTTACTAAGGCCACACAGCTAGAAATGCCAGAACTGGATTTTGAATTCAGGAAGGCGGTTCCACGGTCTGTGCTCTCCACCAGGACACCACACAGCCTCTTCATCAAGCTACCCTACTTTCTGGAGAACTCTGAAGGTAATTTTTCCTTTCTATGATAGTTGTATTCCTAGAGCATTTCTTGAACTACTTATTTATTCTGACTTCCTTAAAAAATGAAGTTTGGGTTCTGTTAATGCAAGGGATAATATGAATAAAGAAAAATTAGACACTGAAAACCCTTCGAACCAATTTTACCCTGACATACAAGGGGCTTCCATGAGTGGGAACTGACTCTACAGCAATTGATTTTTTGGTCTGGGGATGGTAACAAAGAGAATAATTTTAGGGAGAGTGTTGCCATGGAGCTAGGTTATCTAGAGAGTAGTGATGGAATAACAAAATGAAGCAAGTTATCTCCACTTGCCTGAGAGGAAGTGGAAGGTTTTAATCCTACTGTGTGTGTGTAAAACGATAGGGAATTGGTTGAATGAAATATATTGATACGCTGTAGCCAAAGTTTTGGGTGTGGATCAAGCTGAGTTTTGGGACTGGCAGATGCTGTCCCAGAGGTGATGACCAATAGCACTTATCTGGGAACTCTGACATGTTTCCTTGTCTCAGGTTATCACCAGTGTGTGGTGTCAGTCTGGGTTTTGGGGAATACTCTCACTGATGTGAAGGCATACTTTGAACCCAATCCCTTCCAGCCCCTGATGCAGGCATTGAGAGTGGCATGATTTCATACTCTCTTATCATTCACTAGTCAATAAGGTGTTATCAGATTTGGCAGGGAAGATGAATGTAAGAGAGAAAAAAGTTGGAGCATATGGAAGAGTTTACATTTTATAGGTCTCCAGATCTTACAGACTTTTTGTATTGGGGCCTATTGTTGTTAGTTGCCATTGAGTCATCTCTGACTCATTGTGACCTTATGTAGAACAGAACCAAACATTCCTCTGTCCTGTGCATCTTCATAATCATTGGTTTATTTGTGCTCATTGTTGTGGCCATTGTGTCAATTCATCTCACTGAGAGTTTTCTTTGTTTCTGTTGACCCTCTACTTAACCAAACATGATGTCCTTTTCTACCAATTGGCATTTCCTTATTATGGGTCCAAAGTAAGTGAGTAGAAGTCTCACCATCTTCTTTCTAAGGAGTATTCTGCTTGTATTTATTCTGAGACTGATTTGTTCATTCTTCAGGTAGTCCATAGTATATTCAACATTCTTCACCAACACCATAATTTGAATGCATCAGATTTTTTAAAGTTTCCTCAGAGTATTAGCTGCTGAGGAAGAGGGGGAAGATGAGAACCCCAAAACATCTTGATTGGAAATCTTTGAATAGGTTTGCTCTGAGCCAGAATTGACTTGATGGCAATTAGTTTGGGTCAAGGAGATGTCTCATTAAGTCAAATGTGATAAATTTAGCTTATGATATAGGACCACAGGTACTGTTCAATTGTATGAGTGTTTTATAGTATTTTTAATTTACTGGGAAAAATATAGTAATAAATAGTAATAAGTGAACTTTTGTTGGGAAAGAATAAAAGAGAATGTTCCCAAAGTGGAAAATAAACTTGAGCTCCTGCCATAAAACCATCTGGAGGGGAGTAGATCTCAGTGAACACTCAGACAGTAACAGTTATCACAGGGATCCAAGATATGAGCTGTAACTCAGAATTTAGCAGGCACTAGAGGAGTCCTTTGGGAGCTCTGGTGGTGTAGTGCCTAAGGCATTTGACTGCTAACCAGAAGGCTGGCAGTTCAAACCCACCAGCCATTCCTTAGAAGGAAGATTAGGCAATCTACTTCCATAGTCATACCACCTCAGGAACCTAAGGAGGGGTTGCTATGAATCGGATCTGACTCCACGGTAGTGTGTTGTGTTTTGTGTTAGAGGAGTGCTTCATATTTCCATGTCCGATTTTTGGTTGATTGCCATACCCACACATCTCTGTGCCATACTTTATGCCCTCCAAGTCCTGAGGTGACCAAAAGTATTAGGTTCCAGAGTTCAGGACTTTGAACAGGCCATAATAGGTAAGGGATGTAGTTTCCTAGCAGGGATGGTAGTTATATGAGTGACTGTTCTTGGCCAAAATATAGATAACAGAGCCCAATATAAGTAATATTTTTGTAGGAAAATTATTAATTTGGGTTAGTGGAAAATTGTGTTCCATGCCTTGGGATAACTATACTGCTATTGCTGATTCCAGATGAAGTGATACTAGATTTTGCGCTGGCATGTCGAGCTGGCAAGCCTTCAGGATGAACTCTAAGTGGCAATGTTGCTGCTTTTATGCTAGTCCTTATAGTCCTTATGCCAGTTCCTTTTCCCTGATCTATAATTGGCAAGCTCTGGTAGCATAGTGGCTAAGACACTTGCCTGCTAACCAGACGGCTGGCGGTTCAAACCCACCAGCCACTCCTCAGAAGGAAGGTTGGGCAATCCTACTTCCGTAGTGATACTGCCTCGGAAACCCAAGGAGGGGTCGCTATGAGTCGGGTTTGACTCGACGGCACATAACAACAACAACAACAATAATTGGCAAGAGGGAGCTTTGGTAGTGTAGTGCCTAAGGCATTTGATTGCTAACCAGAAGGCTGGACGGTTCAAACAGGCTGAGGGTTCAAACCCACCAGCCACTCCTCGGAAAGAAGATGGGGCAATCTACTTCTGTAGTGATACTGCCTTGGAAACCCAAGGAGGGGTCACTATGAGTTGGATCTGACTCCATGGCAGTGAGTGGGATAGTAGCAAGAATACTTAAATAGCACTCACTGTTTTCCTGGTAATGTTGTGTTTTACAAATTTTAACTTATTCAACAGTCCTATGAGGATGGTGTGCTGTTATATCCTTAATTTTAAATGTTAGGAAATTCCACAGAGATTTCATGGAGTTTGCCCAAGTTGAGTGGCAGAACTGTGATTCAAACTCAGGTTGGCTGGCTCCAGAATTAGTGCTCCTAATTAATATACTTTTTGCTTCTTGTGGAATAATTTTAGGCCTCTGGAAAACCCAGACACACAAGAGAAAACTTGATACTAATTTTCTGCACCCACAAAATGGGAACTATGTTTGTATTTTATCAGAGCAGGCAAGTTTTCCATAGGTATTTTTCTTGTCATGTGCTGCAAACTATGTAATATCTTTCCCTATGTCTCCTTTGGGCACAAGAATGGTGTTTTATACCTCCAAATGGAACTCAGGCTGATGGGTGCTTCCAAACAGATTTTTAAAAATCCCTTGCTTATCTATGAGCAACCAAGTACTTACCCAGTAGGCCCATCTGTCCATTAAACTCAGCTCTTCCACTCATCTCCAGGCAGTGAACACCACACACAGGTGATTCCTATTGGGAGTTTGGTCATGTGTTTAGTTCAGATGGAAGTGATTACACTTGTAACACAAGTTCATTGCAGAAAACTGGGAAAATATAGAAGCTAATGGAGAAAGTGAATAGTCTGGAGATAAGCATGCTACTGTAACAGCAATGGGAGAAAATGTTGAGGGGCTATTGTCTCTTACATGTTGTTGTTGTGGACCACTGAGTCACTTTGAACTCACAACAACCCTATAGGACAGAGTAGAAGTGCCTTACAGGGTTTCCTAGCCTATAATCTTTATGGAAGGAGATAGTCAGGTCTTTTGTCCTGTGGAGCTGCTAGTGGTTTCAAACTGCCAATCTTTTTTTGTTAGCAGCTGAATGCTTAACCATTATGCCATTGTAATATCTCTTACATATTAGTTCTAAGTTTCTTCTGTTTTTTCCTCACTGAAGGGTCCACTGCATGAAATTTTAATCCTTCCCCATTTATGTCTGAATTCTGTTGTGGACACTGCCCGTAAGCCCCTACCAGCTTCTACTCCTGCTACTCTGGATCTGGAATCCCTGTGTGGAGAGGTGTTGTCAGATGCAGAAGCAGAGTCCTATATAATGAAGGTGACTGCATAGTGGATCTGCTGTCTTTACCTGTTCCTTACAATAATGCCTCTTTCTTTTTTATAAAGATAGCTCTTTGATTTTATGCCTGAGGTCCTCTGATCTTTGGAAGGGGTGTTTTAGGTCTTTCTCTCCATTTTGCTGGCTCTTGTGCCCTTTGCAAAGAAAGGAAAATGTGGCTGTCTTCTCTTACTAGATGCATCAGCCTTGGTGTGGTAACTAACCAAGATTTCTATTCAGTCTCTCACAGTTGTACCTAATCTGTATTCTCCATCTTTGACTAGCACCCTGCCTCCCAGCCATATATCCTGGGGATCTTGGCTGTCACTTTTTGCTGAAGCCATATTAACTAAGTATTGCAGAGACTACCTTTTTAGGGAGCTCTGGTGGCGTAGTTCTTAAGGCATTTGACTGTTAGCCAAAAGGTTGGCGGTTCAAACCCCCCAGCCACTCCTTGGAAGGCATCCCTTGTTTCTCATCTGGGTTGCTATAGTGGCTTCTTAATTTGTTTTCCTGCCTCTACTCTGAATATAATTGCCACCATTCTATTTTTGTTCTACTTCAAGCATAATGATGTCAATATCTGATTCAAAATCCTAAATATTCTCCATAATTTCCAGGATAAAGTTAAAATGTTGTGGTGAAGTGCTCAGTATCCTGTAAGATCTACTCCTTCTTACCTATCCTTCCCTATGTGCTTCTTTGCTCTCATGTGAACTGTTTGTCAGCCATTCAACCCTTTGTATTCTCCCAAACTTCTTGTTCTGTCATTCTTTGTCCATTTACAGTCCAGCTTCTTGGAATATTAGCTTAGCATACAGATGGAATAAGAATACAACCCCAACACCCATCTTCCCGATTTTAAACCATGCAGTATCCCCTATTCTGTTTGAATGACTGCCTCTTGGTCTATGTACAGATTACTTATGAGCACAATTAAGTGTTCTGGAATTCCCACTCTTTAGAATGTTATACATAATTTGTTATGATCCAGAGAATCGAATGCCTTTGCATAGTCAGTGAAACACAGGCAAACATCCCTCTGGTATTCTCTGCTTTTATCCAATATCCTTCTGATGTCAGCAATAATATCCCTCATTCCATGTCCTCTTCTGAATCTGGCTTGAATTTTTGGCAGTTCCCCTTCTATGTACTGCTGTAGTGGTTTTTCAGTTATTTTCAGAAAATTTTACTTGTATGTGATATTAATGATATAGTATGATAATTTCTGCATTCTGTTGGATCACCTTTCTGAACAATGTGCCATCAAGATCAGAAGAACACTTATTAACCACCTGCAACATGCAGATGGCATAACTTTGCTTACTGAAAATGAAGATGACTTGAAGCACTTACTGATGAACATAAAAGACAATGGCCTTCAGTATGGTTTATATCTCAACATGAAGAAAACAAAAATCCTCACAAATGGACCAATAAGCAACATTATGAAAAATAGGGAAGAGATTGAAGTTGTCAAGGATTTCATTTTACTTGGATCCATCATAAATGCTCATAGAAGCAGCAGGCAAGAAATCAGATACTGTATTACACTGGGAAAATCTGTAAAATACCGCTTTAAAGCATTACAAAGCAGATGTTACTTTGAAGACTAAGGTGCACCTGACTCGACGGCACATAACAGCAACAACAACAATGAACTAAATAGTTTATTTCATACTCTATTTCTACAAATAAATGACTGTAATACATAATGTGATAATTCCTGATTTCTTCTGAGTGCCTATTCTTATCTATAAAGAACATAAGAGTTTTTGAAAATCAAATTTAGGCAGACATTGCATTAATGTGACTTTACATGTTGGATAGATTATGAAATATTGCTGAAATAAAATATTTACATTGAAGAGAATGTTGTTGTTGTTGTTATTTGCTGTCGAGTCGCTCCCGACTCATAGCGACCCCTCCTTGGGTTTCCGAGGCAGTATCACTACGGAAGTAGGATTGCCCAACCTTAGTTGCTAAAATTAAGTGACAACTTAAAAGAACACCATAAAGAACTTTTTTTTTAATCTTTATTTTCATTTCAATTACTTTCTTAGGTGAATCTGTAGTTATTCCATTCATTTATATAAGCTTGTAAATAATCAAAATTCTTTCCTTAATCATTTTGGTATGTTTCTATATAGCAGATTTATGGTTTAGTTTCATGTATCTAATATTCAGATTTTAAGGTTTTGTTTGGGAGCTCTGGTAGCATAGTGCCTAAGGCACTTGACTGCTAAGCAGAAGGCTGGTGGTTCAAACCCACCAGCCACTCCTCGGAAGGAAGATGGGGCAATCTATTTCCGTAGTGATACTGCCTCGGAAACCCAAGGAGGAGTTGCTATGAGTTGGGGTCGACTTAATGGCATATAACAACAACAACAATATGGTTTTGTTTAGCTTTCATACGTTCTTATATAATTGTTATTTTGAACAAGATCAGTCTGTGGGATATAATTTCCAGGCTACTTAATTTTTGATTCCTCTTGTTACTTTGGAGTTCCTGGGTGGCCCAGTGGTTAAATACTCATCTATTAATCTAAAAGGTGTGGTTTAAATCCACCCAGAGATGCCTTAGGGTCAGTTGTATTCTGAAACACATGGGGTATCCATGAATTGGAATTGACTAGATGATAAAATGGTTTGGCTTTTTGATTTGTTTTTTTCATCCCTTTAAATCTAAACTAGAGAATCAGATCTTCCTCAGCCCCTTGATGTAAACTGGGCAGACTCCATACTTTTCTGGTCTGTCTTAGGTAATAAAAGTTACAGTACCAATAGACATCACAAAAAAGAATCTCAATTTAACATTTGAAATTTTATATTCTCCACAATAATTGGGAGCTCTGGTAGCATAGTGCCTAAGGCATTTGACTGCAGACCAGAAGGCTGGTTCAAACCTACCAGCCATTCCTCGGAAGAAAGTTTGGGCAATTTACTTCCTTAGTGGTACCACCTCAGAAACTCAAGGAGGGGTCATTATGAGTCGGGTCGGACTCGATGGCACATAACAACAACAACATAATAATCAAATACCTAAACTTGTTTTAAAGTTGTTGTTGTTGTTATGTGCCGTTGAGTCCAACCCGACTCATAGTGACCCCTCCTTGGGTTTCCGAGGCAGTATCACTATGGAAGTAGATTGCCCCATCTTCCTTCTGAGGGGTGGTTGGTGGATTTGAACCATCAGCCTTGGTTAGCAGTCGAGTGCCTTAGGCACTAAGCTACCAGAGTTGAGCCTCCTCCTTATTACCATTTCAACTCATCTTCTCTCATAAACCATGTTTGTGACCTTCCAGGGAAGGAATAGGTAGAAGAGGAGGACACAGGTTCTCTGGTTTTCTTTTGATTGACTCTGCTGCTGGCTTTTTTTTTTTTTTTCTTTTTCCAGCTCCAGAGCTGTTTAAAATTGAGTCTATTTCTCACTGGTCCTAGATATCTCTCACTTAAAAGATTACCTTAATAAGGACCTGAACTCATTGCCATTGAGTTGATTACGACTCACAGCAACCCTATAGGTCAGAGTAGAGAAGTACCTGTAGGGTTTTGAGACTGTTGTCTTTATGGAAGCTGATAACCTCATCTTTGTCCTGAAGAGTGGCTGGTAAGTTTAAACTGCCCGCCTTTTGGTTAACATCTGAGCACTTAACCACAGTGCCACCAGGGCTCCATTAATAAGGACAATAAATGTGATTTCTGGATAGTCATGTACTTCCTTTTCAAACTGAGGAATCTAGAAATATCTTGAGGTTATTTCTGCTGAGACCTATTTTTCCCTCTAGGTGGTTCTTTTGTACAGTCTTAGATGACTGAAGGCTAGCTCTCTTTCCGTTGTAATTGAAGGGAAACAGTCATGCATTCTCTGGGAGTGCAAGTCATGAACAATTCCTTCCTTGCTCTGCCATCAGAACAGCTAGCAGTTGTAAATCATGCTTTAGATTTCACAGGTGTGAGTAGATACCAGGCCGCTGTGTCCTCCAATTGCAGGGGCACATATTAACTACTGTTAGTTACCTCATCGAACCCTTTTTCTTGAGATGGAAGCCCATTTCTCCTTTTGAGAGGATGGATATACAGTACAACTTCAGATCTCTTTAGAGAAAATTCTCCTTTTCATATCCTCCAACTCTGAATTCTTTTAAGGCTTCAAAGAAATGAGGGGTTTGAGAGTCTTTGTAAATCATATGTATATTCTAGCACATTTAGATGTGTTAGCAATTGTCTCTTCTTACCTCAGACAAAAATTGTGTTCTAGTATTCGGTTACACTTATTTTTTTAAATAACATCTTTGGTAAAGTATAGAAGGCACTAAACATGAAGATGAAAACAACATATTATATGACATCGGTTTCACTGAAGATTGTATTAGTTTTTCATCTATAAATGAGTGATGTACCAGATGTAAATATGGATCTATAGAGAGAAATGAAGAGCACTAGAGACTGCAAATAAGTGGGTAAGTATAGTGGAGTAGTAGGAGCTCTGGTAGCATAGTGCCTAAGGCACTTGACTGCTAACCAGAAGGCTGGCAGTTCAAACCCACCAGCCACTCCTCGGAAGGAAGATGGGACAATCTACTTCCGTAGTGATACTGCCTCGGAAACCCAAGGAGGGGTTGCTATGAGTTGGGTCTGACTCGATGACACATAACAACAACAACATAGTGGAGTTGAAGAAGCCCTGGTGGCACAGTGGTTAAGCATTTTGCTGCTAATTGAAAGGTCAGCAGTTCAAATTCACCAGCTACTTTGTGGGAAGAAAGATGTGGCATTCTGCTTCCAGAAAGATTACAGCCTTGTGAACCCTATGGGGCAGTACTACTCTGTCCTATCAGGTTGCTATGAATTGGAATTGATTTGATGGCAATGGGGCAATGGGTGATAGTGGAGTCGGAAGTTATCTCCAAATTCTCTACTTAAGACTGATGCAGGGATAGACTAATTAACAAAGAGGGAAAGGACTATATTAACAATTTTTTAGGGACACTGACAGATCATATAATGCCACAGTGAACATAATTTCAAAACCAAAGTAAGTATTTACAAAGGCGTTTAATACTGTCCATACCCTCTTGGAAGGACATGTTCAGTAATAATGAAGTCTTGGAAATGAGTAAGTTTGCAATATTGAAATGATATTCATTACTTTTCAACTAGGTGTCCTATATGTTTAAAAGAAAAAGCCACAACTAATATTTGATTATCATGTATTTTGCATGTGTAATTCAAACATCGTGACTATCAAAAAAGTACTTTAAGTATTTCATTATACTCAGCTTACAAGAGTATCTTTACTATAGGTGGTTAAGATATAATTTTAGTCTATTAGTTTGCCTGGAGGGTAGATTGGATAGATGGAGTTAATCTTTTTGGTCTGGGAGCCAGTGATGTATGGAGGGAGCAGAGCTTAATGCCAGTGGATGTTATAGGTGCTCAGTGTGAAGAGGGCCTCTGGTGCCTCTCAGAAACATCTGTACTATTCCCTAATAAAGCAAAGTAAGAATGGCATCTTGAAAACACTTAAATTTTAGATGATCATGTAAGTCAAGAAAAATTTCTTA
>NW_006921852.1:2523161-2553290 GCF_000298275.1 Orycteropus afer afer
TTAATAATTCTATTTTGTATATCTACATTTTTGGGTTATATGAAATTTAATCACAACTTTTTATAAAATTTTCCAAATACTATAAAAAGGCTCAGGAATTCAGGAATATACCACATGGAAAGAAATTTCAGAAGAGTTGTCCCACATGTGTTTGAAATTGTTGTAAACATAGCTCATGTAAGACTTTCAGAGCATTTGTGATCATTTCCCACAAATACTGCTTTAGTGGGAAATAGAAATTTCAAATCTAGAAATCTTTAAAAATAAAGCAGGAAGCATCAAAAGATAAATTTTGAAAGCTTTTCTGAATTTGAATTTCTCTCTTAAATTATTACTGAATCTTATGGAACCACAACATTTTGATAGCACTACTATTTGTTTCTTTCTCTATCACATAAGGTCCAGGGAGTCTTATTCATTTTTTCATTTCTAGCACCTCCTATAGTATTTTAAAATAAATAACAGAAGATAAAATTGATCTTTTGGTAAGATATGTTATTTAGACTTTGATCTATTATTCTAGCCTGCACATAGACTAACTTCATTTTGTAATAAAAGAATGCTAGAAAATAATATATTTAGATGCTTTTAAAATTATTATTTTTTTTTTAAATTGTGATTTGGGTGAAAATTTACAGAGCAAATTCACTTTCCATACAGCAGTTCACATACACTTTGTCTCATGACATTGACCACAATTCACCACAATGCAACAGCTCCCCTCCCACTTCCTCCCGACAGTCACCTCTTTCCTGTGTCCATCCTTCTATGCACCTTGCCCCCTGAGCTGTCTCCATTTGCATAAACAGCCCTTCTTTCTCCCATGATTGTTCTCTCCAAGGAGTGTATCTACCTCAGGTACAATTTCAACTCATATACCTGTCTTTTGCTTGGCTGGAAGCCACATGTGTGGGTTCAAATCCAGACCTGAAGGGCAGCTAGGGGCCATAGTCTCAGTGGTTCCACCAGGCTTTATCAGACCAGCAAACCTGGTCCCCTCCTTTTTTTCCAAATGATTTTGAGTTCTGTTCCATATTGTTCTCCCTCTCTATCCAGGATCTCCTACATAGATCCCCATCAGAGTGGTTGATATCGGTAGCTGGGCACCAGCTAGTTCTTCTGGTCTCATAGTAATATAAGCTGTGGATTGCATGGTATACCAGTCGCTAGGACTAATTGTTTCCATGAATCTTTGGTTTTCTTCATTCTTCTTTGCTCTGGACGAGGAGAGACCCATTGTTGCATCTAGATGCCTGCTTGTGAGCTTTTAAGATCCCAGTTGCTACTCACCAAAGTAGGAGTTAGAACAATGTTTTGTGTGGTATGTTATGCCAATTGAGTTTGATGTCCCCTGTGACTATGGTCCCAAGCCCACAGGTTCAACTACTCAGTCCCTCTGGGAGCTGGTTGTGACCAAGAAGTGACTACAACCTTGTCCCTTATCAGCTCTACTATACACCTGGGAATTCAGATCATACAAATACACTTATAGGACCATTGTTATATTTAGATGCTTTGATGACATCACAAATGTCATTGACTAACAGAAATGGATAAAACGCTGAGGATCTGTGAATGATGTAGGAACAACTTTTTATAAACTGAGGCTAATGGAAGCAGCAGCTTCATCAAGCTGGGACAATGTACAGAGACTCATATTTAGATACAATTTCTTCTTTTAAAGAAATGGAACAGATACATGGAGTAAAAGAACTGGCATGTTGAAATTCAAACTCAATATATTTGAAGGCACTGATTGATTTCTAGACCTTTATTTTATTAATGGTATAAGTATTAAGTGAAAGTATTTCCCAATATACTCTGTGCAATTTTCTCCTATTCATGACAATTTTGCATAAAGTGTTGAAGTTGTTGTTAAGCTCTTTTTTATCACTGTAAGTCTTATAGATCACAAGAAGGTCCTTCTTCACATAAATGTCTCATTTCAGCCATCACTCCTCTGAGAAGTAAAATGATAAATATTTAAATGGGTATCTATTGTATAACTTCTGACTATAATGCGTAGGCTAAACACATGCTAGTCAGAAAAGCAATAGGATACATGGGCATTGTATTTTTTTCATCTCCCTGAATATATATTCACAACTTTCTCCCTCTTCTCCAACTATAAAACTGAAAACACATTTTGGTAGGTAAGGTTCCATGTCAGTTTGGCTGGGCTTGGTTTTGAGTGGCTGAGCACCTGGATGTAGTTACTCCCCATGATGAGACTGATAATCAGCTCCATTGGTGGAATCTACTGAAGCAGCTGAGTAGCAGCCTTAGAGATGTGGTCTGCTTCTAGTACATAAGAAGACAGATTTGAGAAAAGTCTTGAGCTTTTTGGCATGCTTGGACCCTGCATGTAGCCAAGTCTTCATTCAGTCTGCCATGTTGTCTGCTGATCTTAGGATTGTTCTGGACTTGAATCAGTAGCCTGCCATGTTGTTTGATAAGCTTGGAATGGTGCTATTTTACTTGTTGACCTTGGGTTTGTCAGCAACAGCAGTCAGCAGCTGTCTGAGTTAAGAGACACCTCCAGCTCCAGTGGGCCAGGAGCAAAAGTCAGAGCTGAAGCCCAAGGTCGAGGGACCTTCACCCAGTCCCTAGAGATGGCACTTTGAACTTGGACTTCTAGCCTCCCAAACTGTAAGAGAACAAATCCTTGTTTGCTCAAGCCATCCACTGGTATTTTCTGTTAGAGCAGCACTTGAGGACCAAAACATATATATTTAGCATAAAGGCCTTGTAACAATGGGGATTTGTTTACTTGTCTGGTTAAGAGATAACTAAATGATATAAATATGTCTCTCTTTTTTTGTTGTTGCAGCTCCATTATAAGTATTTTAATTAATTATAAATAAGTTACCCTGTTGGGTCTCAAGATACCAGAAATTGATTTATCACACACTGTTGGAAGTAAGGGACTGTTGGAGAACCATTTTTTTTTTTTTTTTTACGTCCCCACTAGAATTATAATCACTGATTCAGTAAATAATAATAAAAAAGTCATGAGAAAAATAGATTTATACACACCCATGTTCTTTGAAGTACTAGTCACATCAGCAAAAAGTTGGAAACAATCTAAGTCCCCATCAACAGAAGAATGGATAAATAAACTATGATACATACATACACATAATGGAATACTATGCAATGTTAAAGTACAATGATGGATCTGTGAAACATCTCATAAATAACATGAAATTGGAGGAAATTAAGCTGACTGAAATTAGTCAATCACCAAAGGGCTACTATTATAAAAAGTCAAGAAAAGATTTTCACACAGAAGGAAATATTCTTAGTGGTTAGCAGGTGTGGGAGGAAATAGGAGGGTCATCACTAACTAGAGGGTAGACACATATTAACTTAGGTGAAGAATCTAGAGCAATGAAGAGTGAAAAAAATCAAAGACAATAAAGGTGAGGTTATATACAATAAAGCTGAGGTAGCTCAAAATGATCAAGGCAGGGAAAGAGACTAGGAGGAGCATACAGTTAAAGGCAACAAAGGTAAATATTATTACATACACAATCCTGCAATAACAGTAGTAACAATAATCTACAAGTGGATAGGGAGCTCTGGTGGCATAGTGCCTAAGGCATTTGACTACTAACCAGAAGGCTGGCAGTTCAGACCCACTGGCCACTCCTTGGAAGGAAGGTTGGGCAATCTATTTCCATAGTGATACTGCCTTGGAAACCTAAGGAGGGGTTAGTGAGTCGGATCTGACTTGATGGCAGTGAGGTTTTCTTTTTTTTTTTTATGAGTGGATACAAAGACTTGCAAGCTAAATAGGTATGGGCAGATGAATGGGACTACACTCAGGAATATATATGGGTTTGACAGAGGATATTTCTACATATATATTTATATGTGTGCAAATATATCCATGAATATAGTAGAGTATACAAGGGACAAAGTTATTAAAACTTAGCTATAATAAAATGTCTTGAGGGCTTGAGTCACTGGACCTGGAGATTCAGCACTATAGTCTTAGGGAACATCCACATCAATTGGCATAACATAGCCCACAAGGACAATGCTTTAACATCCTTCTTTGGTGAGTAGTTACTGGGGTTTTAAAAGCTTGTGAGCAGCATCTCAGGTACAACTATTGGTCTTCCCCTATCTAGAGCAATGAAGAGTGAAGAAAATCAAAGACACATGGAAATAATTAGTCCAAAGGACTAATGGACCATGTGAACCTCAGCCTCCATGATCCTAAGAACTAGATAGTACTTGGCTACCACTATTGACTGTTTTGAAAGGGATCACATTAGAAGGTCCTGGCTAGAGTGGGGGGAAAAATGTAGAACAAAACTCAAAATCGTAATAAAGACCAGCCTTACTGGTCTGATAGACACTTGTGGAGTCCCTGACACTATGGCCCATAAAAATTCTTCAAGCCTAGAATTGAACTCACCCTCATGGCTTAACTTTTGGCCAAATAATGTTGTTGTTGTTATGTGCCATTGAGTCGGACCCAACCCATAGCGACCCCTCCTTGGGTATCTGAGGCAGTATCACTATGGAAGTAGATTGCCCAACCTTCCTTTCAAGGAGTGGCTGGTGAGTTTGAACCACCAGCCTTCTGGTTAGCAGTCAAGTGCTTTCAGCATGATGCTACCAGAGCCAAACAATAGACAGGTCTATAAGATGAACAGTAACACCAGGGAGGTGTGGACTCCTTAGAACAATCAACCAAGATAAAAGGGAAGCATGCACCCTGGGAGAAAGTTCAGAAGATAGGAAGGGATAGGAAAGAAGAACAAATGCAAACAATGAACACAGGGAAGTGGGAAGAATGCTGCTACATTGTGAGGACTGCAATCAATGCCACACAAACAAAAAAAGTGTATGAATTGTTGAGTGGAGAACAAATTTGCTCTGTAAACTTCTGCCCAAATCACAATGAAAATGAAATAAAAGTGATTTCTAATTATTGATGAATTTTTGTGTAGTAAACATAATTTCAAAACTATCCTCTGAAAAAGCCTGTTAGCAGTAGAAGTTTCTTTTTTTTTTTTTTTTTAAATTTGCAATTCCATGTGGGGGAAAACTGTAGACTTTTTATACACACCATAGGATTGGAGTGGGTCTTTGGTTTTTGTGTTCATAAATTTACATCTCACTGGCTTTGCTAGTTCATTTTCCAAAAAGGTATTCATTTATGTTGGTTACCATAGAAACCAGAAGAGCTCCATTTGTATGTGTTTCTTTCCACATATTTCCTCCCCTTTCCTGCTTTTCAAGTCTGCTAAATTGCTTTATGTGACATTTTATGTATAATAACCTTGGTTTGCTTAAGTCTTTCATGAAACAAAGCTTCATAACTTCAAATGTATTATTTTATATTAATCTAAATCATAATTTTGACTTGTGAATTTAGCTGAAAAATGATGACTGGATGAAACAGAAATGTTTTCTAAATAAAGCAGCACACACACTTTAGTGGTGAAATTGAGTGGGAAAATCAAGACATCAGTACAACTTCTTTAGAAAAGCTCTAAATGTTGCTTTGCTAATCCAGGAAGGAAAATGTTAAAATAATTTGCATATTAAAAGGGTGAATTTTTTGGCAACCATTATAATCAGTTACATCCAAGCTCAAGCCAAGCTCACTGCCATCGAGTTGATTATGACTCACAGTGACCCCTATTGGGTTTCCAAGGCTGTAAATCGTTACAGAAGCAGACTGCCTCATCTTTCTTCCATCAAACAGCTGGTGGTTTTGAACTGCTGTCCTTTTCATTAGCAGCCAAATGCCTTAACCACAACATTACCAGAGCTCCTTAGGAAGTAGTAGTTATTGAACAACTATCGTTGCCTTGCTTTGTGCTGGGTTCTAGGGAGTGTAAAGACTTGGAAGATGAAATCATTACCTTAAGGTGTTTGCAAATTTGTTTGAATGAATAAACTACAGGTAGAATAGGAGCTATGGAAATTAAATTCTTTTAAGCCATATCATTTGAGAGATATGCAGAAAATGTGTGTATTCTGTAAAATGATTCAATACACTGATGAGCCATTTTTGTCCCTTTAAAGATGACTCAATGGCAGTGAATTTGAATTTGGATTTGTTATAGGCTTAGATATAGGCACCCTATGAAAGATACTCTCCCCACCACTATTTTTTTCCCTTAGTCTTGATTCCACACTGTTTCTCTTCCCTGTACAATTCTCCTAGTAATCTTAACTGTAGATAGCATATAGAGCTGTGTTGTAAGGCCTGAAATTAAGATTAACAACTTAACATGTAGACTCTCCTTAACATGTAGACCAGGCACAGTGCCTGCTTATTTCTGAGTAGTGGGCTTCAGTTCCTTGTCAGTCTGCAAAATTATTCAAACAAGCCAATCACATCCTTCTGTGGAAACCAGGGGGCACCTCACCTTCTTGTTACTACAAAGCCTGCCTTCTACAGCCCCTGGTTGTTCAATCTTTTCCTGAATGAAACCCCTATGGAGACCTTCAAGACATAGTATTCTTCTCCCTTGGGCTGTAGGTATACATAAATAGTTAAACTGCTGTTGATCTCATCAGTCAAGAATGGGTATGGGGTGTTTGACCATTTCCACAATCTTAGGGTGGGAATCCCTCTCTTACCAGCAAGGTGAAGAAGAGATAATCAAAACAAGAGCTGAAAGAGAATGTTAGGCCACTATTTAGGAAACCAGAATTTAATCTTACCCTTTTCTGTGAAGCTTTGTGCCCTTGAGCAAGTCATTTCACTTCACTCTGCTTCAGTGTTCATATCAGTAAAATGAGGGACTAGATAAGAGGTTCTTTAAGATCCTGTGTCACTCTAGGAAAAAAATTCTGATTTTATTATCTTAAAAACAATTTCAAGGTGTTATTATGGCATTTTGGTATTATAAGCACTCTGTATGAAGCACCTGTTGGAATTCCCCAGGAGGCCCTTGAAGTTATGCTGAGAGTGACAGCTGGGGAGGAGAACAGTGGACAGGCCCTCTCATGTGACAGGTTCTGCACCTAACACAGGAATTCTCTGAACTTGAAGCTGACACTGAGGGCCTATGTCACTTTGCAGCTTCAGTCTGTTGGCAGGTGTGCAAAACAGCTACACTGACCAATATGACAGATTGATTGATCTGACAGAACATCCATGAAGTGGTCTTGTTATGATCGGGCCATCAGTGATACTTGTTGTCTGCTGGAGTAATTTACACTTTAAGTAGAATATCACTCCACCAAGAGCCTTTTTATTTAGATGCACCATTAACTCAGGATCCACCTATAGTCTCAGAGATAGGATGTGAAAACATCTGTTCTGGTTACCTAGTGCTGCTCTGACAGGAATATACCACAAATGGGATGGCTGAACAAACAGGAAGTTTATTCTCTCATAGTTTGGAGGCTTTAAGTCCAAGTTCAAATTGCCAAGCTCTAGGGGCTGGGTCAAAGCCCCTTAGCCTTGGGCTTCAGCTCTGCCTCTAGCTCCCAGCCCACTGAAACTAGAGAATTTTCTTCACTCAGACAGCTGTTGGCTGCTGAGGCTGCCAAACCCAAGATTGACAAATAAAAAGGCACAGTCCTGATGTTACCAACCCACACTAAGTATCTATAACATATTTTCCCCAAGGCCTCATTTTAGCTTTTTTTTAGATATTTTCGCTCTCCCAGAAATTGCCAAATATTTGGGAATTACTGAACTAATACTAGGTTTGCTTATGTCTTCACTCTCATTCTGAATGTATGTTGTCTGCCAGTTTCACAGTTTCATTATGAGGGAAAAATAAGAGAGTGGATGTGAAAACATTTTATAAACTGGAAAGTGTTACACAAATATGTAGTATTGTTCATAAAAAAATATTTTTGTGTTCTTACTACCTGGGAACTATTATCATCATAGTAGCAGAATTTTACTTTGGGTAAAGTGAGGTAGTAAGTGGTAAAATGCCTCTTTCACACCTCTGTGTCCTCTTTTTTTTAAAATTGCTTCTATTACCATCTGCAGCACAGCATTCTCAGCTTCTTTTCTCAATGTGACTTCCATATTTTTAATATAACATGCTTTTTCATATTAATGTTTGCTACAGGAGCTCTGGCAGCATAGTGCTTAAGGCACTTGACTGCTAACTAGAAGGCTGGCGGTTCAAATCCACCAGCCACTCCTTGGAAGGAAGGTTGGGCAATCTACTTCTGTAGTGATACTGCCTGAATCCCAAGGAGGGGTCACTGTGTTAACAACAACAACAAGGTGTCCCTTGATAACTTGGCTTCCCTCATCGACCTCTCAAGTGGTGACTTTTTTCTCTTTCTGTATCGATCATACCAGTGTTCTTCAATGCTGATTCTTCTACACCATACCTTTTCCTTTACTTAACCTCCTCTCTCCAATCCAGGTTCTTTGAAGCCTTTGCTATTAAACTATATCTATATCACTCTTTACAATAAAGCAATACTATTACCATATATTTTCTAAGAACTTTTTAAATATCCACTTATTTAATCTTCTCTATTATCACATGAGTTGGTATTGCACCCACTCTTCACTTACCAATATGGTTAGGTTCCAGAGGTTGTTATGTGAACAATGGTATTATGTGAAAATGGAAGATGATTATATAATTACCTAACTGCCAAATTGCCTCATTACATAACTGCCAAATCACATCATTACATGACAGCCAAGTCACTAAGAAACCAAGTTGACACATAACCTTAACCGTCACAGCCAGCATTACTTTTGCCTTGCATCTCAGCATTCGTTACTGCCAGATGTCTGTTGTTAATGCACAAAGTAGTTGGACGGTAGATTTTTTTTTACTGTTAATGTATATGCAAAATGTTGGATAACAAGACAATTGATAACTGAGGAGTAGGTGTATTGTCATCATTGTTCCCATTTGATTCATAAAACAACTGAAGCCACTGCCATTGCATCAATTCTGACTCATAGCAACCCTATAAGAATTGATTCCTACTCATAGTAATCCTATAGGACAGAGTAGAACTTCCTCATAGAGTTTTCCAAGGCTGTAAATCTTTATAGAAGCAGACTGCCTCATCTTTCTCCTGCAGAGTGGCTAGTGGGTTCGACCCACTGACCTTTTGGTTAACAGGCCAATGCTTTAACCACAACACCACCAAAGCACCTTAAGCAAACTGAAGCACAGAGAAATTATGTACCTTGCCTAAGATGCAAGAGCTAAAATTTCAACCCTGGCATTGGTCTTCAATATCCATTTGCCTAGGTATAATCCAAGGAGTTCTGGTGGTGCTATGGTTACACCATTAGGCTGCTAACTGAAAGGTTAACAGTTCAAACCCACTAGCCACTCTGTGGGAGTAAGATGAGACAGTCTTCTTCTGTAGAGATTTATAGCCTTGGAAACTCTATGAGGAAGTTCTACTCTGTCCTATAGGATTACTATGAGTAGGAATCAATTCAATGGCAGTGGGTTTGGTTTGGTTTGGTTTATCCCTGTTTCTCTACTGATTATTTCCCTTCAAAGCACTCTTTCCTACTTGAAATATTAAATATTTATTTTTCAATTTGTTTATTATTTCTTCTTATTATTTTAGTTCCACGAAAGCAGGGACTTTGCTCTTTTGTTTAGTGCCTTCAAGTTCCTGGCATGTAATAGGCATTCATTGGTTAATGAATGAATGTATAAATATTACCCCGTGTGCTGGCTATTTAGCAGCTATCTCTCAGCTACAGCGAGTCACTGCGAACCACCTGATATGCCAGTTGCTTGGTTCTCTAACAGTTTTTGCCAATGGAGGGCATAGAGAGAGCCTGCAAGACTGGAGAGGAAAGTAGAGACTCATTCTTTCCTGTCTGCTGCCTGTGCCTGTCACCATCTAGCAAGGTGTGATAGTTGGAGTTGTGTGTCAACTTGGCTGGACCACAATTCTGAGTGGTTTAAGCAGTTGTGATGTGAGTTATTCCCATGATGAGGCTAGATATATGTTTTGAGCAGCCAATTTGTTGAAAGTGAGTTTCCCTAGAGGTGTGGCCTGCTTCCAATATATTTATGGGTATCCTGGGAAAATGAGACACTCTTCTGTGGATCGGGATCCTGTTGTGTTGCCTACAGCAAATAATCCACCATTCAGCCTGGTGACCTTGGATTAATCATTTGTTGGAGTCAACAGCTGGTATACTGCCTACCAACCTTGAGTTCTTCAGCCCCTGCAGCTGCATGAATTGGGAAAAGCCCCCAGCGTGGGACTTGCCAGCTTCTATAAGTGTGTAGGCCATTTTCCTAAGATAAATTTATCTCTCTTTCTATAAGCTTTACTGGTTTTGCTTCTCTGGAGAACCCAGCCTACCACACAAGCCTTCTTAATATTGGAAATACCAGGCCTGTCCCATTGCTGCAGTTGATACCTAATCATTGTCTTCCCAACATTTGCAGAAGCAGCCTTATCACACTTCTTGGGAGACACCAATGCCAGCTGAGCAAGGCCTCCTCTCCAGAGGTGTGAGTTCTAAGTTTTAGTAACTCCAGTCTCTTCCCTTTGTTTTCCAGTTGTCGGGATGATAGCTGTTCCTTGTGATTACTACCTCCATGATACCTTAGCATTCCTTTTTGTCTTTTCAGTTTTCCAAGACGTGGTTAATTTTTTTAAAATATTAGATTCTCTTTATTTCAATAATTAGTATGGTTTCTGTCTCCTGACTGTTTCCTGAGCACCAAAATGGTAACAGAAGTAGTTTTGGGAACCAGGTGCTGAAATATGGTAGCTGGAGATTGGTTTTATTGTGTACTTGAATGCAATGCTGAGTTTTGTGCAAATGAGATAGTGGATGCAGTTTACCCATGGTATTCAGTGGCATCAGGAGTAATCAAACTTTTATCTGTTGTTGATTGTGTTAAACTACCTATCAATCAAGTGCTTTGGGAATCTGAATAGTAGCTGCTGACCTTTATGGCAGTAATGATGACTACAAGCACTGTAGGGTAGAGTGGCTTCCTTTGAATGCACTGGAGCACTCACTGATGAAATTCAAAGTCAGATTTTTAAATTCTTAGTCCAAGTCGTTGTCAGAGTACCAAAGAGCTTCTTAAAACAATCTCTTATTTCTTATTGTTGTTGTTGTTATGTGCCATTGAGTCAGAGCCAACTCATAGTGACCCCTCCTTAGGTTTCCAAGGCAGTATCACTATGGAAGTAGATTACCCAACCTTCCTTCCGAGAAGTGACCTTAGGTACTATGCTACCAGAGCTCCTTTAGCTCACTGAAAATCAGTCAAAGCATTTAATTTTGCAGCTTGCAGAATTACAACATTAGCTGAATTAACAATCTTGTCAAGTTTCTTACATGAAAGACTGGGAAGGAATGAAACCTTAAGACTTAGAGTAGAACATCTAAGTTGACTCATACTGAATACCAGGTGTTAAACAATGGGTATTTTCAAGAAAACCAGTACAAATCAGAAGGAAAAATCATACTCTAAAATGATTAATAGTGTGAAAGTACAGTATACCTTAATGTTCTTAAGTAGTGAGATCTCTCTGGGTTTTCATATGTCAAATTGTTTCTTTCCAGTTATTCCCTGGAAGTGTTAATTTATTTGAATGTGTCAACACTGAAAAATGGTGTCAGTATGTTGTACTGGCAGGAGCCATTACTGAAAGTTCTGTTGTCACTCATGGCATCTGATGTGCTGCAACAGCCAATCTACTTGTCATAGACAGCCATTAGGATGCCTCCCTGCTTCATTACTCACATATATGTATACACAAACTTTTAGTCTTGCTCTTTCTTTCAGTCACTCTCCTACAGTTTTATGCCATTTTCTCATTCATTCATTGGAAGGGTCACAGTGTTCACTAGCCATTTTATGTGAAGTTACAGAATCAGATCTTAGTGATGAAAACATTTTTCAGAAGAAATACATGGTAGAGAATTGGGATGTTGCATTTATGGTAATATCACTCTTTGGAAGGAAGATGGGGCAATCTACTTCCGTAGTGATACTGCCTGGGAAACCCAAGGAGGGGTCTCTGTGAGTTGGGTCCAACTCGAGGCCACATAACAACAACAACAACAAGGGAAGAATTACAGTGTGGTAATTAAGTGAGTAAGACTTTGTAATCAGAATGCTTTGGGATCCTGGTTAAATGTACCCATTAGCTGGGTTTTGGACAAGTTATCTAAAACCTTTAAAACTCAGCTCCTTCATCAGTAAAACAGCAATATTGCTAATTTTCATAGAATTTTGTGAAGATTAAATGAAATAATGGAAATACACAATGTATTAGTTTCCTATTGCTGCTGTAACATATAATCACAAACTTGGTGAAGTTATATGCTGTTAAATTCATTTTGACTCATTGTGACATCATGTGACAGAGTAGAACTTCCCTAGAGAGTTTTCTAGGTTGTAATGTTTATGGAAGCAGATCACCAGGTCTTTCAGCTGTGGAGCCACTGGGTGTGTTTGAACCTCCAGCCTTGTGGTTAACATCCGAGCACTTAATTGTTGCACCACCATGACTCCTTACCACCGATTTAGTGGCTTGAAAACTACACAAATTTATTATCTTATAGTTCTGAAATTCAGAAGTCTAAAATGGGTTTCGCTAGGATAAAATCAAAGTGGCAGGAGGGCTGCATTGCTTCTGGAAACTCTAAGGGAAAAACTGTTTTCTTGCCTTTTTTAGCTTCTAGAGGTCAACTGCCTCTTTGGCTCATGGCTCCTTCCTTCATATTCAAAGCCTGCAGGTAGCATCTTCAAATCTGTTACTTTTTTGCCTCTCTTTTTCACTTGTAAGGCCCCTTGTGGTTACATTAGGTAGACCCAGATAATCCAGGGTAATCTATCCATTTTAAGGTCCATTGACTAACAATCTTAATAACATCTGCAATCTTAATTCCCCTCTGCTACATAACCTATCAAGGGATTTAGATGTAGAAATCTTTCTCTCTTTCTCTCTCTCTGTGTGTTAGTGTGGTGGGACATTATTCTGCCTACCACATTAGACTCTTTATTAAATAAATAATACATATTAAATGCTTACTACAGTGCCTGGAACATAGTAGGTCATTAATGGAGATTATTATTTTTCATTACTAACCAACATTCTCAAAATACTTCTTCAGATAATTGAAACAAGAACACTAGCAATCTTGAAGAATTTAGGCATACGGTGAGTAGTATATGGATGAATCTGTTCTTTATTGGAGGAGGAGAACACTGGTCAATTCCTGACTTTCATGAGGCTAACCTTGCTCTCTCTCCCTTGTCCAGCTTTATCTGTGTTATCTTATGCGGGAAAGCTCCTATCTTTTGAATCTTCCTTTTGCCGATCACTAATTGTGCTAGCCTTCTTTGAACTACCACTGTGTGTTCTGACATCACTGATACTTGCCTAGTTGAATGCAAAAATTAGGCATTTATTTCATAGTCATTCAGGGAAATCGACAATACTGTTAGTTCTGTAGCTCACTATTCTTGAAAGTAACTTACTTGCTTAAACCAGGAAATTACTGTCTAACAACAACCTAATTGATCTGGCAATGATTTTTCCCCTAATATCTATTTTTCTCTAATGTTACAAGTTGGAAACCGCTATATTTTTCCCATATTTTCAATGATATGTATAAACACTGAGAAAATTTAAGGCCTAGAGGTCCCAGTGTGTTAGTGTTTTTGGATATTTTTATATGATGAGATTAAACCTGGATAAAATAGTAAAATAGATAAAAGTTTGTTTTCATTATCTTCAATTCCCTTTCACCTTGTGTCATTTATTGAACTGTTTTTAAAAGAATACTTAGGGCCTACATATTTTCCTCCTCCTCTCCACTATCAAAGTCTGCTCTGAGGAAAAAGAAAAAACAACAAAATGTCATTTATAAACTTTTTGTTAAATTAAATCAATAGTTTTGTTCTCTGGTGGTGTAGTGCCTAAGGCATTTGACTGCCAACCAAAAGGCTTATGGTTCAAACCCACCAGCCACTCCTTGGAAAGAAGATTGGGCAATCTATTTCCATAGTGATACTGCCTTGCAAACCTGAGGAGGGGTCTCTATGAGTCAGATCTGACTCAGCGGCAGTGAGTTTGGTTTGGTTTTTAAGGATAGTTGCATGGATTTTATTACATTATGGAATAGATTTGCTTCATATTATAGTAAGTTTAAGCATCAGAGTTAGGGGAAGGCCTTTGTGTTTGCAATAACATAAATGCATGTGTAGAATTAACCCATTATATAGGTCTCTGTATACTCTCTGATTTACACAATCTGAATCCACTCTCTCTTTTTTTAATTTAGAAATTTATCAATTTCTATTCTATCTTGTTCAATGAAATGTTAGTATTCAGTTTTTATAGATATACTTGATTTTAATTGATGCCCAATTGAAATTTCTGCTTCAAGTTAAGCCTGTTTTGATTTGACCTTGTTAATTGATTTGGCATTCACTTTGAACTTCCATTGGAAGATTTCATTGGAAAGAATTGTTTTGCATTGCTCTTTTAAAACAACATAACACAAAACAGAAGGGTAGTGGTATAGTTGCTTGTTTGTATGATGAAGTTGAAAACTTATATTTAGAGTTTCAATGAGGGTGCTTTCTAGTTTTCTAAATGCATCATCAAATATTTATGTCGAGCCTTATGGGCTTCATGCTTAAAGAGATCTCACCATGCACTGAATGTTATATGGCATAATGTCATGTCAAAATTGGGAAAAATGGAGATCCCATTTCCTCAGTCTGCCTTTGATTGCTGGCCATGGTTTCCAGGGTGACTCCTGGTGCCAAGTAGTTAGGAACAATGTTTTCATCAGAGAACAGTGCTTGGCTTTTAATGCTAGAGTTGATAAGTCATACTTTTAAAAGGAAACACCAAAGTCATGTGTTGTGCACCATCTGTGTGTGCAACAGCTTCTATGATCCACGGAGAGCCGTGACCTCTCAGCAAGAACTGAACATGCTCAATATAAGGAGTTATGTTGTTCAGTTGAATTAGAACTTTAATTCTTTGTATATTTAATCTCTTAAAGGATTATTTCAAATGTCTTCATTTCATAGGGATGTATTTTTTCTTCACTGCTCTAATGCTACCTTTGTTACATGCATGTTGGGCCATACACTTTCAGGGACAGTACATGGGGGAGATTTGTTGATCTACTTGACATCATTGGGCTATTTGAAGCAAGAAAGTGCTGCAAAGTTAGTTGAAAGGAGCTCTGGTGGTGTAGTAGTTAAGGCATTTGGCTACTACCCAAAAGGCCCATGCTTTGAACCCAGCAGCTGCTACACAGAAGAAAGATGGGGCAGTCTGCTTCCATAAAAATTTACAGCTTTGGAAATTCATTGGGGGTCACTATGGAATCAACTTGATGGTAGTGAGGGTATTTATTTTTATTTTATTTTATTTTTTTTTGAGTTTATGCTGTGAGCAAATAGTCAAGGAGCTCAGAGTTTTGGGGATTACCAGTAATTTGGGTAATACACAACCACACCTTAAGTCCTACCACCCTTTTGGAAAAACATGGTCAAGCTGGGCCTCTTTCACCTTCAAGTGAAGACCTCCTTTTGGAGAGCAGAGAAACAAGCAAGTAGGTTTATTCTGGATGGGGCAGCAAATTTTTTACAAGAAAATTTAATACTGATACTCTTTATGTAGAGAATTCTGGTGGCTATATTAATGGAAATGGTCTGCAGTCTTCCATGATCTAAACAAAGACTAGGTAGAAGGGACACTTATGTCCTTTTAAAGTTCTTTTTCAGCAAAGTTCATAATTTGTCCTTGGAGAATTTTTCTAATCATTTTTTTTCTTGGCATGTTTCAACCCTTTGGTCTTTTTTAATAAAGAATTTTTAATAGCCTTTCAAAATGCTGAATTTGCATTTTCAATATATATTTTTTCACTTCTGAAGCATTTCTGCTTCTATATAATTAGAAAAATTCAAAGTAGAACTTACATCCTTTTAAAAATATTTCTGTCAAAATGATGCTATATTTTAACTATATAATATTAAATAAAAAGTTTTAAAAAGTAGTACTAGACTAAATAGAAATTTTCATTGAAAAGATTCATTCAAATTGCTAAACATGGAATAATTAACTCTTTAAGTTGGATCATATTCATTTATTTGTCTAAGCAGAAAATGAAGTTAGGAGAAGCTTTCACTTAACTAATTGACCCATATGGGTGGAAAGTTTTTTTTTTTTTTTTTTTAAATAAGTACAGTTTGATTAACTCTACATATTCTAGATTTGGAGGGGCTATTTTTTAAGATTTAGAGAAAATCTAGAGGAATAATAATTTATTATTTTACTATATATCCATTTTGTCATGTGTTTTTATGTATTTTGGGTTTGAAATCTACATGTGAGGTTTTGTAAGTTTGTAGTTAATTTTCTCAGGAGGGGTGGAAAAAGAGAACAAATATTAAGTATAGGAATTTCAAGTTCTTTATATTGATTAATATATATCAGACATTATGTTGTTTTTAGATGTTAGATGTTGTTGAGTTTGCTCTGACTCATAGCGACCCTACGTACAACAGAATGAAACACTGCCTGGTCCTGTGCCAGCCTCACAATTCTTACTATTCTTGAGCCCATCATTGCAGCCACTGTGTCATTCCATCTTGTTGAGGGCCTTCCCCTGTTTCGTTGACCCTCCACTTCCCCAAGCATGACATCCTTCTCCAGGGAATGCTCCCTTCTGACAACATGACCAAAGTATGTGAGACAAAGTCTGGTGATTCTAGCTTCCAAGGAACATTCTGGCTGCACTTCTTTCAGGACAGATTTGTTAGGTCTGTCAGTCCATGGTACTTCCAGTATTCTTTGCCAACACCCCAACTCAAAAGCATCAACTCTTTAGTCTTTCTTATTCATTGTCCAGCTCTCACATGCATAAGAGGCGACTGAAAATACCATGGCTTGGGTTAGGCACATCTTAGTCTTCAAGGAGATATCTTTGCTCTTCAGTGCTTGAAAGATGTCTTTTGCAACAGATTTGCCCAATGCAATATGTCTTTTGATGCCTTGACTGCTGCTTCCATTGCCGTTGATTATAGAACCAAGTAATATGAAATCTTTGACAACTTCAATCTTTTCTTCATCTATCATGATGCTGCTTATTTGTCCAGTTGTGAGGATTTTTGTTTTCTTTATATTGAGGTATAATCCATACTGCAGACTGTAGTCATTAATCTTCATCAGTAAGTGCTTCAAGTCATCTTCACTTATCTGAAGTTGATCTATAATTGCTGGCCACAAGTGTGTTTTCATTATTTGTGCTTGAGAATTTTATTTCTGTTAATAAGACAAAGCAGTTGCATAGATAAGAGAAGTAAGTCCTCATTCTAAAATAGTAATTTTTTGGGATGGTGTGAGCAGGAGCAGGACCTACTTCTAGTGAACAAATTACTCTGTACAACAATTGGACTCTGGTCACAGGCTGGGACTATTGAGGTGCATATCGTACTTTTTCACATCACTTTGTAAAAAGAGACTAACTCTGGAGGCCCCATAGCAACTGTGCTATGACTCAAAATATATTACTACTCTCTTCTCTCTCGATATATATAGTCTAAAGGAGAATTCCTGAATCATTGTAGATCTCAAATAAGAGATTTTTTTTTAAAATAGCCTTTCAAATGGCCTCTCTCATAAGAGATTGATTTTTGTCTCTGAACTCCCTCCCTCTGACTCCTATAATGTAGCCTATTTATTCAGAGCTTGATTTAACATGAAAATACCTGATTTTATTTTCTCATGTGGGTGGATTAAGAATTGGCATAAGCTGCTTTTTCAACTTCTTTATTTTTCTAACTAAACTCAGGTATAATCTGAAATAAAGAGTACCATTTATCTAAATTATTTAGATGAGGGAGTGTTTTGGTAACTATACATTCTTATTATCTGGGAGTTAAAATTTAAAGCATATATCATATCATGATCTTAAAGTTTATGATATAATAATATCAAACTCCTCAATCTGTATGATATGTGAATTATTACTTGGCCTAGCAGGAAAATACACTAATTGGGTAATTTAAGGAGAATATAATAAGGAAATTAATTATAAAAGTCTGGGCAGAGTGTAGGGAAATCACAAAATATAATTCATGACCCTGGGCCTGGGCAGGGGGAGAGGTGTTGAATACTTCGTGCTCTCATGTGAGAGCACTTTGTGCAAAGGATTGTCTCATAGAAACTGTGATCTTTGGATGAGTGGTTCAGCTAGCACACAGCAGTTCTTCAGAAGAGGGGCCATGAGAACCTCACTCTTCTCCCTCTCCCCCAGTCAGAGCTCCTGGCAAGTGCACTCCATTTGCTGAATCCAACCAAAGCCCAAGAGCAAGGTCACTCATAATTGCAGTCCATTTGGTCAGATTCCTGGTATACAATGTAGTAGAAAAGAGTGAAGAGAAGATCTGGAGGAGTAAAAGGAAGACACCCAACATAATATGTAATTTAAAATTTGAAAATGCAGAATACTGTGTAGGGAAAGTTCTGAATGTTTTTTGAATAATCAACATGAGCATTAGTTCTCATTATACAATAATTTGGAAATTATTTTGAATATGCCCTAACCCACTGATAAAGTCTGGAAATTGTTTCATTGAATTACTCCTGGAAATATTTATTTTGCTATCATTTGACATCTTGTTATAAAAGTAAAATAAAGGATTGTAAAAGCAGCTCAGAAACAAACAATATCTCCCTACCCAATCTTCTAGTTATTTACATTATCTAGGTGTTTCCTCTAACGAAATAATGCAAAAAAGGAAACCCTCTAATCCTGCACTATATATAGTATATATTTAATAAATATTCAATAGAAAGAATGGGTCAAAAATAGTTAAATAGCCTCTGATTAAGCTAGAGTTGTCAAAATAAGGCATCCTTACTTGCTTCCCTCCCCTTTCCTCTTTTATATTAGGATTGGTCTCTGTCAATGTTATATGGTATACTTATTTTTCCTACTTTCTTATTGGATTCTAATTTTTTTTACTTTTAATATATAAGAATTTTAAGTTTTTGTGGCTCCTATCCCTACTCCACTGAAACTGCTGTTACTAAAATTACCAACAACTTCTTGGTTTTTATATCCAATGGGTGTTTTTTTCAGTCTTTATGTGATCTGTTCAACTAAGAACAAAGCACTGTGGGCCACAGTTTAGATATAAAGCATGAATTTGATGTGTATCATCAATTGTCTATATTAATTCAAAGCATCTTTGCCATCTCTGAAGCATAGGTTTCAAAGTCATTAAAATTATAAATGAAATTAAGTGCTACTCAGAAAATTTGTTTTTGGTGGAATTAAACACAAATCATCAGGTGGAGGCCTTATGCTCAGTCAGAAAATCCATCCTTGTTATAGGGTTCTAGAAATGGCTCAAGTATGTTATGGAAACTAAATGCCAGACCTTAGTTGGCAATAAAGAAACTAGCCTCAGAGATGGAGAAAGAGCCAGAAATACAGAATGCCAGGGAGGAATCAGAAACATGGACCTCTGAAGGAATGTGAACAGAATGAAGGTGAGAGAGCTGGATAATGTGGTTTCTAGAACACGGTGAGATGCCAAGTCCTAAACTGACAAGATAAAGCAAGTAAGGATGAGCAGGGCAAAAGGGATATCAGTGGGTCTTAAGAAACAGGATGAGAGGCTGCTGTATGAAATTTATTATAATTCTATTTGGGATCACAAGTGCAGTTTTAAATTTTAATTAATTAGTGCATGCCAATTTGCTTCTATGCATAAACTAATTATTAGTAATAAAAAGTAAACTAATATATAGTTTTACTAGGACAGTTTGGTATGTGATCATGAAAGATCAAATTCTTAATTATATGTTAGAACAGGAAACAAATATCTATGGATTGGATATTGAGAAAATAAATTCAGTTTATGTAGGAGGAAAATGTTATTTGACAGCAAAATTAATCCAATAAATGCAATGTTATCTTAACCAAATTAATGCAATACTGGTTTTGACATTTATTTCATGTTATGAATTGACCCAAAATAGACTTAGAAGATAGTACATGAAATATCATAAACTTAATTGCAAAATACATATGTAATATTTGACAGATGCAACTGAGGAGATCATCAGACCACAAGGAGATTTATAAACAACCAGGCTTACAAACTACAGCTGATCTGATTAAAAAATCCATCAATTTTTTTGTAAAATGACTATTGCTTTACTTCATTAAATTTTAGAAAGAAAGTAGTGGAGCAGAAGAGACAAAAAATGAAAGCAGAGCAAGTTGAGGTGTAAGACAAATAGCATGGTTTCTAATCACATTTCCTTCTATTACACTAAACAAATATTCACTGATTACAGCTAAGAGACAGGGGCTGTTCTAGGAGCTTGGTCAAAGAATGTGAAATGTACTCATTTATTTGGCTAGATGATCAAGATACAATTGTGGCCAATGTATGTGAAACAAAGGGAATTATTCAGTGATTTATATTTTCTGGCAGCTCTGGTGGTGTAGTGCCTAAGGTATTTATTTGACTGCTAACCAGAAAGCTGGTGGTTCAACCCCACCAGCCATTCCTCAGAAGGAACATGGGGCAGTATACTTGCATAGAGATACTGCCTCAGAAACCTAAGGAGTTTTTTTTTTTTTTTTTTTAAGAGGCAATAAGCATAAAGACATTTTTTTAAAATTCCAGAATAAATAAAATCATAATGACTGCTTGTTGTTAGGTGTCGTGGAGTTGATTTTCAACTCATAGTGACCCTGTGTGACAGAGTAGAACTGTACCATAGGGTTTCCTAGGTTGTAATCTTCATGAGAGCAGATCACTAGATCTTTTTCCTGTAGAGTCACTGGGTGGGATCAGCCCACCAATCTTTTGATTAGCAGCCAGTGCTTAACTATTGTGCCACCAGAGCTCCTAAATGACTTCTTAGTATATTTGTATTACTTTTTCTGTTATGAGTACATTTTTTTAAAGACTTATTTTTTCCTCTTTAACTTTTCTTACCACCACCTGTCAGTTTGTCATACTGTGATGGCTTGTGTGTTGATGTTGCGCTGAAAGATATGCCACTGGTATTTCAAATACCAACAGGCTCACTCATGGTGAACAGGTTTCAGTGGAGCTTCCAGACTAGGAAGAAAGGCCTGGTGCTCTACTTCAAAATTTAGTCAGTGAAGATTTTATGGATCACAAATAGAACATGATCTGACTCCTTGGAAGTCAGATGTTTGAACACATCTTCAGGAAGGATCGATTGCTAGTGGAAAGCATCATTATTGGTGTAGTAAAGGGCCAGTGAGTGTGAGAAAGATCCTTGTTAAGATAGGTTGACACAATGGCTGCAATAATGGAATGGAGCATTTTGGCAATTGTGAGGATGACACAGAAACAGGCCATTTTTCATTCAGCTGTACATAAGGTCACCATGAGTTGAGGTGACTCTGTGGTAGCTAGCTAGCTATGTATCTATCATTGATCTACATCAACTTTTCTTAGACTGAACGAAAATATTTCTGTACATCTTTTGACTAAACTACATCTTTCTAGTAAAATCGTGTATGATGTGTAGGTTAACATTTTATATATAGTCCAAGTCTAATATAATGTAATGCCATTTACGGTTTGCTTAACTAGAGTTTCTCTTTTTCAATGTTTTAAAGTTTTATCTTAACTGAGGAATTCCTTCTCATGTGGTTATTGAGCAGAATATATAGGGACTCTCTCAAAAGATATATTTATTTCACTTGACATAACTTTAGACTCTTCATTATTGAGTCTAAATTTTGGGTATAATTATTTTCTGAAATAGTAGAAAAGGAAAAAATAAAAATATCTTGATTCGTCCAAGAAAGCAAACAGGCTACCTTTTGTTGTATATGTTTATGTTTGGATAGTTGCCTGAAAACTAAGGACAAAGGAAAGAAATTTACATGGAGATGCACTCAGAATCAAGTTTTGCAGTCTATATTAACATCCTTTCATATCATGTAAACATATATTAATACACATTCACACACATAAGTTTTCAATTGTTTCTCCAACAACTGAAAATAGGTTCAGCATTCCAAGTCCTGTATATAACTACCTTTGATAACTAAGATGATAGAAAAGAATTCAAAGTTCAAAAGCATCAACTTCAACAATTAGAAAGTGGCATCACTGGAGTTTACATGATGTTCTTCTGGTAGACAAATGCTTGTTTCAACCTGATTTGTTTCAAAAAGTAGATCTCCCACTTCCAGCCATTGCCTTCAAGTGTACATCAAGATAACAAGGGCTGAGAACCCTATAGATGGAACCTTGTAGGTATAAGTGGCAGTGATGTCATAGACCCTTGTGGGAAGATTCTATGAGTGATACTTAGTTGTCACAGAGACTAAACAAGAAAGATACATACTGAGTAAGGTGGGATCCAACAAGAGTGTAGTGCAGAATGCTATAATTTATGAATGTCTTTTTTGTTTTTCAATGGGAATTCAACAGAACAACACTTAATGAAGGAATGCAAAGACTTAACCACCTGGTACTTTCATAATTCTTAATGGTTAATTACTAGAAAATTAACAAAATTGAAATTCACTATTCTTAGACATGGAAGAAAGTGATCAACCTGATCAACCCATCTCATCAGGGAGGCAAGAAATTCGAAAGAGAAGACGACCCAGCCAACCAATGGTAGACAAATCCCAGCAGACTGAAGTGACAGAGAAAAGGAGATGCACGACCATGCCACAGTCATCTGGTCCCAAAGCTACCCATAGCACTGGTAATATTCCTGGAAGCAAAGACAATTACTCTGCCAAAGAATATGAGCCCCATAGAGTATCTTCTCAACTTCAGCAGACTTGGACAAAGAGAAAACGTGGACAGGAAATGACTGATGAATATCTTCAGACAGATATCATCACAGAAGAGAAAAAGGAAGAAATCAAGACATTTGCTGTATCAGCGGTCCCTGAAGAAAAGTCAGCTAATGTCAGAGAAGCAGACTCTGAATTGCCAGAGAGAGTTCATGAAGTAGAAATTCTACCAAGTAGACACTCAATTCATTTCAAAATAGACAAATCTCAGCAGACCAGTTGTACTGGAGACTGGACCATGATAAACGTTCCTCAAGTAGAAATGGAGGATAAGGGACTGCAGACGTACTTTAGTGAGTCAGAAATAGTTGTAATATATAAGCCAGATAGTTCTTTTACAAAGTCAAAGGAAGATGCCCAGAAAAATAAATCCTCAGGGATGATTTTTGTCGATGAATATCCTGAAATTCAACCAGCAACAAGTAGCAAAGAAGAAATTAGGAAGAAAAGTATCAGCAAAGCTTCATTTAGTCAGTCAATCCAAAACGATACTACAGAACTCATTTCAGGAAATGAACCTAAGAGTGATGTAACTATAACTGTTGTAGGAGAGAGCCCTTTTGTTAAAAAGGAGGCATCTGTTGAAATAAATCCTCCCTCAATAGATGAAATCCCAGCTGAAGTACAGCCTCTTGCTGCAGAAGAACCCCCTGCTGAAATCCAGCTACAACCAAATGAAAAGGCCCCTGTTGAAACACAGCCTCTAGCTCCTGAAGAAGTTCCTGTTGAAGTACCATCTCTACCAGCTGAGATGGAGGAGGCTGGTATAGAGGAAGCTTCATCTAAATTTCAGGCTCCATCAGCTGATGAAGCCGCAGTAGAAGTACAGCCTCCACCAACTGAAGAGGCTATTGCAGAAGAGGTTGCTACTCCAGTAGAGCCCATCCCTGCTGTGGAGGCCTCTGTTGAACTTCAGCCGCCACCAGCTCATGAAGCCCCAGTTGAAGTTCAGTCTCCACAAAGTGAGGAAACCCCAGCAGATGGGGCCGCTGCTAAAGTAGAGTATCCCCCAGATAAAGAGACTCCTGCTGAGGTACAGCTTTCACCAGCTGAAGAGATTCATGACAAAGAAGAGAATACCCTTGCTGAAGAGGCCCCTGGAGAAGTACAGTCTCCACCAGCTGAAAAGGCTCTGGTAGAAGAGGCTGCTGATAAAGTCCAGCTTACCCCTGCTGAAGACACCCTTGATGAACTTCAGTCTCCAGCAGGTGAGGAGGCCCCTTTGGAAGAACAGCCTCCACCAACTGAAGAGGCCCTTGCAGAAGAGGCATCTTCCGAAGTTCGGGGTCCATCAGCTGAAGGGGCTCTTTCAGAAGAGACTGTCGTTGAGCTTCAAGCTCCACTAGCTGAAGAAGCTCCTGCAGAAGAGGTCACTACTGAAGTTCAATCTCCACTAGCTGAGGAAGCCTCTGTAGAAGAGGTTCCTGCTAAAGTGCAGCCTCCATCACCTGAAGAGACTCTTGCAGGGGAGGCCCCTGCAAAAGTAAACCTTACACTGACTGAAGAAGCCCCAGCTGAAGCACAGCATCCACTGGCTGAAGAAGCGTCTGTAGAAGAGCCTCCAGCAACTGTGCAGGCACCTGAGGAAGATGTTCCCGCTGGAGTTCAGTCTCCATCAGGAGAAGAGAACCCTGCAGAAGAGGCTCCTGCTAAACCTCAGTCTCCAACAGTTGAGCAGGCCCCTGAAGAGGAGAATCCCGCTGAAGTTCAGCTTCTAACAGGTGAGGAGGCCCCGGAGGAAGAGGTCCTTGCTGAAGTGCAGTCTCCACCAGCTGAGGAGGCCTCTGCAGAAGAGGTACCTGCTGAATTTCAACCTCCATCAGTTTGGGAGGCCCTTACTGAACCCCAGCCACCAACAGCTGAAGAAGGTTCTGCAAAAGAGGCCTCTGATGAAGTTCAGCTTCCATTAGCTGAGCAGGTACTAGTAGCAGATGCTTCTGTTGACATTCAACCTATTCCATCTGAGACGGCTTCTGCAGAAGAGGTCCCTGCTGAAGTTCAGTCCCCACGAGATGAGGAGGCCCCTGAAGAAGAGGACCTTTCTGAACTTCAGCCTCTATCAGCTGAGGAGGACCCTGTAAAAGAGGCCTTTGCTGAACTTATGCGTCCCTTAGCTGAAGATCCTTCTACAGAAGAAGTCCCCAATGAACTTATGTTTCCCTTAGCTGAAGATCCTTCTGCGGAAGAAGTCCCTGCTGAACTTTTGCCTCCATTAGCTGAAGATCCTTCTGCGGAAGAAGTCCCTGCTGAAGTTGAGTCTCCACCAGCTGAGGAGGCTTCTTCAGAAGAGGTCCCTGCTGAAGTTGAGTCTTCACCATCTGAAGAGCCCCCTGTACTAGAGACTCCTGCTGAACTTCAGCCTCTACCAACTGAAGAAGTTACTTCAGAAAATGTGCCTGATAATGAACTGCCTCTGCTAGCTGAGGAGAACCCTACTGAGGAATTCCTTATAGAAGAGAACACTGCTGAGCCTCATCCTCCACCACCTGTAAAAACTCCTGCCGAAGAGACTCTTGAAGAGAAAGTGCCTACTGAATTTTCACTTACCCAGGCAGCAGATGTTTCACTGGTAAAATCAAAGTCATCTGTCCTAGAAGGGATTTCTAAAGATGAAAAGGCTTCTATTGTAGACTCTGAGCCTTCAAGATTGGACTCTGTTCCTGAAGATAAACCTAATAGGAAAGGAGAAAGTTCTATTGAAATAGAGGGTACCTTCCATATAAAAATACAATAAAGACCTCCTTCTTAACCATAGGCAGATCTTAATTAAGGTAGCAATCAGATGTTAGTAGGCTGTGGATATACATACTTTAGGGAGGATAGGCATTGGAAAAGTCTTTGTGAATAGGGAAATGAAATAAAACTTCAAGATTTGGAGTGCAGATTGGAAAATGAATAAAAATTGTATTGCTTTAAAATTTCTTCTGTTATTATTATTAAAATTAGGAGCTCTGGTAGCATAGTGCCTAAAGCACTTGACTGCTAACCAGAACGCTGGTGGTTCAAATCCACCAGCCACTCCTCAGAAGGTTGGGCGATCTACTTCTGTAGTGATACTGCTACGGAAACTCAAGGAGGGGTCCCTATGAGGTGGGACGGCAGTGAATTTACTTTTTTTTTTTTTTTAATTAAAATTTATAGTCTTTAAAGTACCACTTTTGAAATGAAATGAGTTTATGATTGAAATAATTAAAATATCCATTCTACATTAAACTTTTCTTGACAAGCATGAAGTATGCTCTACAGCCATATTTTATTTCTATCATTTCTAGAAGTACGTGAAATCTGAAGGGAAAAGGCTATTTTCCATAGTTACCTCATTTATTTTAAATTTCTTAAGTTTTAGTTGCACATATAAAGTTAGACAGTTTTCTCTTGTTCTCTTTCCACTTGTTGAAAAACACATGTATTTATTTCCTGGTTTCAGTCCAAGTTTTCTTTCCTATTCTCTTATATATTTTATATTTCAATGTGTGAACATTGAATTAACTTTATTTTTTTGCAGTGAAATCCAGATAGCTATAATGAACTATTGCAAAAAAAAAAAAAAAAAAAATCCATGTATAAATGTAAAGAAAAATAGACTTACATATTTATATTTATATATTCTTGCAGGTATATTTCAGTTTAGTTTCAATTTCCTTTGATATTATAATGTGATGTGTCTTGGGAGTATGGTTTATGTTTTGTGCACTCTGAACTTGTCATGAATAGAAATTTAGAATGAAGTTAAATCACTTTGGTATACGCTATTAAAGTTGTTAAATAGCAACTATGAATATTGTAAGGTCTAAAAACTCACTGCCATCATGTCAAATCTGACTCATAGGGACCGCTCCTTGGGTTTCTGAGGCAGTATCTCTACAGAAGTAGATCACCCAACCTGCCTTCTGAGGAGTGGCTAGTGGTTTTGAACTGCCAGCTTTCTAGTTAGCAGTCAGAAGATATTCTGTGGTTAGAAAATGCGGTCTGCTGGGGTAATGTTTAAAATTTGGCTGCTAACTGAAAGACTGGCAGTTAGAACCCACCACTGGCTCTGCAGGATAAAGACCTGGCAATTTGCTTCTGTAAAGATTACAGCCTAGAAAACCGTATGGGGCAGTTCTTTTCTGTCACATGGGGTTGCTGTGAGTCAGAATCAATTCAATGGCAGGCAACAGCAACAATAGTATTGTTATAGAAACCTTTAGGAAAATATATTGTCTAGGTACAAGTCAGTTGCAAAGTGCTGAAATGCTGAGATTATTCTCTTAAAAAAAGATCTTAATTCAGTCAAAGTATTTCTCTAAGTGAAAATTCTAGATTAATGATTCTGCACTGTTGATAAGCTTTAATGTCCTATGGTTATTTGATTGTTGTCACATTATTCATTAGCTTTGAGACCAAGGGCATATAATTTTCAAGTTAGCTTTTGAGAGTGTTATAAGATTTTTTTTTTTTTTAAGGTTGAGGCACATTATTCTAGAGTATGTAGAAATACATTCCAAGTACTTCCCATTTTTGCTTTTCTGAGACTCTTAATATCCAGTTAAACTTGTTTTTCTAATTTCAAGATTTTTTTTTTCTATTTTTGATTTTCTGTTGTGACTTGTTTTCTTTGTAAAATCAGAAGTTATATGAGAATTCAGAACTGCATTGAACCGCAGAGAACATGTTTAATGAGGATGAAATTTATCAACCAGAAACATGGGCATTGTAGCACTTAAAAACTGGATGTTAGCTGAAGCTGAAGTGGAGCTTGTGGCCTGGTCTAAACGTATACAAACAGGAGCAGGCATATTTGGGAAATCCTAAAGTCATAATTAAGAAAAGCTAGAAATGTAAATTATAGCAAGAGTTAGTAGCTGTGAAAATTTTGAGCAAGAAACATTAATCTTAAGAGACAGGTATTTAAAAACAAAACAAAACAAAACAAACTTGTTGCCATCAAGTTGATTCCAACTCCTAGCGACCATATAAGACAGAGTATAAGACTCCATAGGCTTCCAAGGCTATAAATTTTTATGGACACAGACTGCCTGATTGTTCTCCTGTGGAGCATCTGGTGGGTTTGAACCACTGACCTTTTGGTTAACAGCTGAATGCTTTAACCACTGTGACACCAAAGCTTCTAAAGAGTCAGATACAAATTAAAAAAATGTGAATAACTAGAAATTAGGGTAATTTGATTTTTAAAGTCAGATATTGGGAAAAATTCAGGGAGAGTAGTAACACATACAAGTGACAGAATGTATATAGAAGGCAAGAATGATATCAGTCTGCTAACAAAGAAAATTTTTACAAAGTATGAGATATTTTAAAACCAGATTTACTGATATACACCCTTTATACAATAAGCTGCATATATTTTAATTCTACCATTTAATAGGTTTTGACCCACGTGAACCACATCACCACAGTCAAGGTAATGGACCTAGTTATTACTCCCAATGTTTCCCAAAATTTCCTTTGTGACCACTGGATTCCCTTTCTCCTCTTACCTCTCAACCTTGCTCTCCATCTCCAAGTAATCTGATCTCTTTTTTTATATAATAGATAATTTTGCATTTTTCTTAATTTTTATGTAAATGAAATCATATTGTATGTGCCTTTTTAAAACTTTTTGGTTTCTTTGACTCAGTGTAATAATTTGAGATTCATTCATGTTGTATGTATTAATATTTTGTTCCTTTTTAATTGCTGAATTGTACTCCTTTGGATGTAGCACAATTTGCTTACCAAATCAGTTTTTGGTGAGCGTTTTTGTTGTATATAGTTTTCATCTATTACAAATAAAGCTGGTATTAACATTACTGTCCCAAGTTTTTGTGGGACATACGCTTTGATTTGTCTTGAAATAACTAGGAATAAAATACCTAGGTTTTGTGGTAGGTAAGTAAATGTTAATATTTTTAGGAAGCTGCCAAACTGTTTTTCTAAAGTGATTTGTACCATTCTATAGCTCTGGTAGCATAGTGCCTAAGGCATTTGACTGCTAACTAGAAGGCTGGAGGTTCAATCCCATCAGCCACTCCTCGGAAGGAAGATGGGGCAATCTATTTCCGTAGTGAAACTGCCTCGGAAACCCAAGGAAGGGTCGCTATGAGACTGATCTGACTCGACAGCAGTGCATTTGGTTTGGTTTTGGTATAGCACTGCTTGTACACTGTACCTTGTACACTGTACCAGCAGTGTTTTAAAGTTGAAGTTGCTTCACTTCCTCCTCTAGACTTGGTATGGGCAGTCTTTTTTAATTTTAGCCACTCTAGTGGGACTATAGGAGCTCTGGTAGTGCCATGGTTAAAGCATTGGGCTACTAACTCAAAGGGTGATAGTTCAAACCCACCAGTTGCTTGGTGGAAGAATGATGGGGCAGTCTGCTTCTGTAAAGATTTACAGCCTTCCAAACCCTATGGAGGTTATTATAAATCAGAATCAACATGGTGATGGTGACTTTTTTTTTTTTTTTTTAAAGTGAGAATATAGTGACACATCCTTGTGATTTTAATGTGTATTTCCCTAATGACTACTGTTGTTGGACATCTTTTCGTATACTTACTTGCCATCTGCATGTTTTCTTTGGTGATGACCTTTAAATCTTTGCCCCATTTTATTTTTTAATTTGATTGTCTACTTCTTATTGAGTTGTAGGAGTTCTTTATATGGTCTAGATACAAGTCCTCTGTTACATATATGTTTTACAAATGTCAAGGAAAATGGAGCAATCTACTTCCATAGTGATATTGCTTTGGAAACCCAAGGAGGGGTCGCAATGAATTGGATCCGACTTGACGGCAGTGAGTTTTTGTTTTCATGCTCTTATGAATATATAAATCTAAGCTTTCTTTCTTGTAATATCTGTTTGATTTTGACATTAGTGTCTTGCTGGCCCCATGGAATGAACAGGGATGTGTTTCTCCTTCTATTTTTCCAAAAGACTTTGTTCAGAATTAATACTGGTTCTTCCTCAAATGTTAGATTTCACCAGTGAAGCCACTTCAGCCTCAAGTTTTATTTGTGAGAAAATTTTTAACAAATAATTCTATTTGTTTAGCAGATATAGTACTAGTCATTTTGCTTCTTTCTTCTTCTGTGAGTTTGATAGTTTGTGGCTTTCAAGAAATGTATTCATTTCGTCTAAGTTGTAGAATTTATTGGCATAAAATAATTGATAGCATTTCTCTGTGTCTTTCTATAGTGATGTTCTTTTCTCTAATTATGATATTGATAACTTTCTCTTTCTTTTTTTCCTCCCAGATCAATCTAGCTTAAGGTTTACCAGTTTTACTGATGTCTAAACTTGTCTGTCGAATTGTCCTACTGTGGTGACATGTAGA
>NW_006921852.1:2556365-2558122 GCF_000298275.1 Orycteropus afer afer
TCGACGAAAGAGGGGGAGGCCTTCAACTAGATGGATTGACACAGTGGCTATGATGATGGGCTCAGGTATGGCAGGGATTGTGGGGCTGGTGAGGGATCGGGCAGTGTTTCGTTCTGCTGTGCATGGGGTCGCTATGAGTCGGAAACGACTCGACGGCACTTAACGACAACAACAACAACAAAACCTGGCTTTTGATTTCATTATTTTTGTTGTTTATTTTCCATTGCATTGATTTATGCTCTTTATCATTTGTTTTTCCTCTACCTGTTTATTTGCTCTTCTTTTTCTAATTTCTTAATTTGGTAGCCAAGGTCACTGATTTGAATCTTTCTTTTTTTATATAAGCCTTTTCTCTTTAAGCATTGTTTCAGCTATGTCTCACAAGTTTTAATATGTTGTGTTTTTAATTTTCATTCAGTTACAGTATTTTATACTTTACATTTTTATTTATTCTTTGAATCATGGATTATTTAGCAATGTGTTATTTAGTCTCCAATAATTTGGAAATTTTCTAGGTTTTTTTTTTTTTTTTAATATAAATGCTCCATACACCCCCCCCCCCTCGATAATATATATTGTATGATTTGAACTTTTAAAAATTAGTGGAGACTTGTTTTATGGCTTAGCATATGGTCTATCTTGATTAATGTTCTGTGATCTTTGAAAAGAATGTATATTCTGCTCTTTTTGGTTTGAGAGTTGTATAAATGTTAATTTTAGAATTAACATTTGGTTGAGAGCGTTGTTTAGGTCTTCTACATCATTACTAATTTTCTGTCTTTTTCTGTAGATCATTGAGAGAGGGAAGTTGAAATCCTGATATAGTTGTAGATTTGCTTGTTTCTCCTTAAAGCTCTGTCAAGGTTTTGCTTCATGTATTTTGAAGCTCTCATATTAGCAACATAAATGTATAGAACTATTATGTATTCTTGATAAAGTCATTTTATTCCTTATGATAGCCTATTCTCAGTAACATTGTCATTCACCTAATTTAGATCCTCATTATTCTTTGCTTTGCTTACTGTAGCCCTTGTCTTCTTTTTCTTCATCTAAATAATCTTTCTTATTGTTGCCAGAGTTAGGTGTTTAAAACATCTGCTCATACACTCTTTTGCCTATAGAATAAATTCCAGATTCTGTAAAATGATAGTAATGGACCTTTACTATCTACTCCAATGTACATTAGAATGGTGATATAAAGTGAAGTTAACAGCATGTCTGAAAATTTTAAAGTTTTACCACTTATAAATAGTGTCACTAGTTCAGGTTGATTAACTATCCTGTTTCTCAGTTTATCTATCTTAAAAAAGTTTATCTGTCTTAAAAAGTGAGTATAACAAAACAATACCTAATAAATAGGATTATTTGAGTAACAAAAGAGCTAATCCACAGTAAGTACTTAGAAGAGTACCTAGTATGCAGTGAACAGTAAATACTGACTTTAGCTTTCATGATTATTATATTTAAGTTCTTGCCATACCTGTCAATAATTGTTATATGCCAATTCCTCTTCTTTGTTCATTCAGTTTTAGTCACTTGTATCCTGGATATTTTTTTTTTTTCCTTTCAGAAATATATTTATTTATTTAAATTTATTTTGATTTGGGTGAAGATTTACAGAGCAAATTCACTTTCCATACAGCAGTTCACATATACTTTGTCTCATGTCATAGACCACAGTTTACCACAATGCAACAGCTCCCCTCCCACTTCCTCCCCATAGTTATCTCTTCCCAGTGACCATCCCTCCATACTCT
>NW_006921852.1:2561887-2575422 GCF_000298275.1 Orycteropus afer afer
AGTCCACTTTTGTATCCTTCCCTTCAAGGCTCAGGGGTCCAAGATTATCTTCTGTGTCTGTGTTAATTGGTTTCCCTTTTCTTTGTTGAAGAGCATCTGTGCAGTCCTTCTGCCTAGTTTGCCATCTTGCCGGAACTCTGTATCCTGGATATTTTGATTGTTGTGTTAGAGACAGTGGGTCCCATTAATTTTTTTTTTTTTTTTTTTTTTAATTGTGGAAGGCAGTCGCCCTGCTTAAGTTTAGTCCTGGCTTACTTTTGTGGGCTGTGGTTTCAATAAAAATTTAGTTTTTACATAATTCATGATGCTATTTTAATCTACTTGACTTACCTGAGACTCCCACTGGTTCCTGCTGGTGCCACCTGAGGGGGTAAAAGGAGAATCCCCCAGCCAGGCTGCCTGGTGCTTCTAGTGAAGGATGGAAGTCTCAGGCCAGTGGGGACAAAAAAGCTTCTCTGACTGGGTGTTAATTGTGGTGAAATTCCCCTTGTGTTGCCTGGTGGCCTAGGGTCTCAAAGTAAGCAGGTGGTAGGGATGGGAGAAGAAGGGGTTCTCTGATCTGTGAAAAAGGAGAGAGCTATCCTTGGTTGCTTATTGTCAATGGGACTTCCCATTGTTATCTCCCTTGCCAGTGGCTCACAGTTTGCTTTGTGTTTTCTGAGGGACTTCTTTTCATTAAAGACAGAAAGGACTCTACCTGGACTACCTTATATTAGTAGGTTGGGAGTTGGGAAAGAGTGGGTGTGATTACCTTCTGTTGTATGTGTGTGTCAGAGGTTTGAAAGACTTTCTGCTGCCATGTTGTCCCTCCGGTTCTGGGATCCCTAGCCAGTGTGCCTTCTACCTTTTAGAGTTCTCCTTTGGTTGCTTTTTGAGTTATTTGTAAGATTTATAGTTATACTTAGTGGGGAGAAATAGGGAGAAATGCATCAATGCCATATTGTCTGGACCAGAAGTTTCATTTTTATCGCTTGGAATGATCTATTTCACCATTAACTATCTCCAACTGTTTATCCTTCAAGTTGTAGTTCAGCCAGTGTCTTCCCCATAAGACTTCTCTTGAATCTAATGCCCACTTCCCTCCACTAGTCACTGACAAACCTCTATCTCATGAATTGTGCCTTCTTTATTTTTTTTGTTAGGTTCATTTTTGACTCATGTTTACCCCATGTAACAGAGTGGAGCTGCCCTATAGGGTTTCCTAGGCTATGCTCTTTACAGGAGCAGATTGCCAAGTCTTTCTCCTATGGAACTGATGACTAGATTCAAACTGCCAACATTTTGATTATCAGTTGAGTACTTAACAATTGCACTGCCACCTATCTTTACTTTTACTAGAATAAACTCTTCTTGCCCCTGTCAAAGGCTAACCTCTTTACTAGACAACAAATTCTGTCCCTTCTTGCTTATTCAAGACCATAGATGTGGCAGATTTCTTCTTTTCCTCCTACATATATACATATTTTTTTCTTTCTACTCATTCTCAGCTTTCAGACATGCATTTATTTACTACATTTTAAGCAAACAAACAAAACCAAACATTCTCTTCACAATACTCTGTATTTCAACTGTTTCCCTATTTCATAGCTTTTCTTGACATCAAACTTGAAATAATTTGCTTAGTACATTCAGTTCTCTGCTGATCTCCCTGATTCTGTACCAATCAAGCTCTCACTCCCACTGCACCAGGGAAACTGCTCTTATAAAGCTCACTAGTGATCATTGCTGAGCCAATATGAATTTCCAGTCTTCATCTATTTTTCTCCCCATCACCTCCCATACCTGGTAACCAACAAAAAAAAGTTTCCTTCCACATATAAACCTTTCCTTGACTGTTTACTCTAGTGGACTAATAATTCTGTGATTGGCTTATTTCGCTCAGCATAATGTTCTCCAACCTCATCCAAGTTATGAGGTGTTTTGCAGATTCAATTGTTAGGATATATACCTGGTGATGAGATTGCTGGATCAAGTAGTATAAAAGTATATTAGCCTAGTTATAATATACTTTTATACAGTGGTTCGTGTGTTTTTAACATTCTTTCTTGAAATAAAGAAGTGCTGGTGGCACAGTGGTTAAGCGCTCGGGTGCTAACCAAAAGGTCAGGGGTTTCAACCTACTAGCTGCTCTGCAGGAGAAAGATGTGGCAGTTTGCTTCACAGAGCCTTGTAAACTCTATGGGACAATTCTACACTGTTCCACAGCGTTGCTTAGAGTTGGAATTAGCTGAATGGCAAGGGATTTTATTTATTTGTTTTGTTTTGTTTTTCCTTGAAATACTTTGTCTCCAGAACTTATTTTGCTTCTGGGATGCTTTTCTCCTATCTCATTAACTGATTATTCTCAATTTTCTTTGGTGGATCTTCCTCATCTTTCCAGTCTCCTAATGCTGGAGAACCTTGGAGTTCAGTTAATCTACATTCACTTTCTTGGTGAGCTCATTTAATTCTGTGGCTTTAAATAGCATTTACATGGTCATAAAGACTCTTACATAAGTTCTACAACTCTCTGTGATAATAAATTAAGAAGTTCCAACCTTTTCCATTGTATGAAGTGAAATCCAAACTTTACTTCAAGACCTCATCTATTCTTCAGGGCCAAACTGTTTTTGTTCTAAGTGGAAAGGAAGAAGTTGGGAAGCCACACAAGATATTTTAAACTTCTCCCTGTTTTGTTTGTGCCTCTTGATTTCTTGTGCACTGTATTGGTGTATTGGAGTTATTAATAAATTTGATACTTGGTAAAAACTTGGAACTCAGTAAGTCTCCATTATGTTTGATTTTGAATAGTAATGTTATAATTTGTGATGTACTTAGATGTTAATTTGGTGGGTTAATGACACAATTGCATGTATATCTCCATGAATTATGAGCGTAGTGCCCTTAGCTCAGAATAAACAGCATAGGAATAGAGTTAACTAGAATGTTAAATAAAGGCTTTGACTAGTATGTATGGAAGAATGGAAGAAAAATCTGTTCCGGGAAGTGTAAAATTATTTCAGAGACATTTAGATGTAGCTAAAACAAGATGTCAGAAGAGAATCTGAAACTTGCTGTTCAAAGGAAAGCAGCTAAATCAAATGGGAAAAATGACAAAAGGGCTGAGCAGAAGGTTTCGAAGAGCCACTCAAGAAGACAAAGTCCATTATTATAGTGAAATGTGCAAAGACCTGGAGTTAGAAAGCCAAAAGGGAAGTACACACCAGGCATTTCTCAAACTAAAAGAACTGAAGGAAAAATTCAAGCCTCAAGTGGCAATATTGAAAGACTCTGTGGGCAAAATATTGAATGATACAGGCAACAACAAAAGATGATGGAAGGAATACACAGTGTCACTGTATCAAAAAGAATTGGTTGATGTTCAACTATTTTAGGAGGTGGCATATGACAAAGAACTGATGGTAGTGAAGGAAGAAATCAAAACTGCACTGAAGGAATTGGTGAAAAACGTGACTCCAGGAATACCTATTGAGATGTTTCAACAAATGGATGCCATGCTGGAGGCACTTACTCATCTATGCCAAGAAATTTGGAAGACAGCTACCTGGCCAACTGACTTGAAGAGATCCATATTTTTACCCATTCCAAAGAAAACTGACTCAACAAAATGTGTAAATTATCAAACAATATACTAATACCACACACAAAATTTTACTGAAAGTAATTCAAAAAACAGTTGCACCAGTTTATTTATAGGGTACTGCCAGACATGCAAGCTGCAGTCAGGAGAGGATGTGGATGAGGGATAGCATTGTTGATATCAGATGGATCTTGACTGAAAGTAAAGAATACCTGAAAGATGTTTCCTTATATTTTATTGACTATGCAAAAGCATTTGACTGTGTGCATCATAACAAATTATGGATAACATTGTGAAGAATTGGAATTCCAGAACACTTAATTGTGCTCATGAGGAACCTGTACATATACCAGGAGGCTGCCATTCACATGGAACAAGGAGATACTACATGTATTTTTCACTATACTTACTTAATCTGTATGCTGAACAAATAATCTGAGAAGCTGGATGTAGTAGTCAAGTTGTGTGTCAACTTGGCTGGGCCTGGTTTTGAGTGGCTGGGCAGCCAGTTGCAGTTATTTCCTATGATGATACTGGTAATCAACACCATGGCAGAATCTGCAGTGAGCAGTTACCTTAAGGATGTGGTTGGCTTCCAGTATATAAGAAGGAACTTTCAGAAAGGTCTCTGAGCTTTTGGCACACTGGGATCCTGCATGTAGCTGAGTTGTCGTTCAGCAGCCTGCTGTCTTGTCTGCCTATTTTGGGACTGTTTAACGGACTTGAATCAGTGGCCTGCCATGCGGTTTGATAATCTTGGTACTGTGTCATTTTACATGTTGACCTTGGGTTTGTCAGCTTCAGCAGTCAACAGCTGCCTGAGTGAAGAGACACCTCCAACTCCAATGGGCAGGGAGCATGAGGCAGAGCTGAAGCCCATGGTTGAGGGGCTTTCAGCCAGCCCCTGCAGCTAGCACTTTGAACTCAGACTTCTAGCCTTCTAAATTGTAGGAGAATAAATTCCTGTTTGTTTGGGCCATCCCATTTATGGCATTTCTGTTAAAGTGGCAGTAGAAGACCAAAAAACTGGACTATATGAAAAAGAACATGGCATCAGGATTGGAGGAAGACTTATAGACAGCCTGTGATATGTAGATGACACAACCCTAATTGCTGAAAGTGAAGATGTCTTGAAGTACTTACTGAAGATAATTAAAGACTACAGTTTGCAGTTTGGATTATACATCAACACAAAGAATGTGAAAATCCTCACAACTGGACCAATATGCAGCATCACAATAAATGGGGAAAAGATTGAAGTTGCCAGAGTTATTTTTTAATTGAATCCACAATCAATACCCATGGAAGCAGCAGGCAAGAAATCAGATGTCATATTGCACTGGACAAATATGCTGCAAAAGACCTCTTGAAAGTGTTGAAGAGCAAAGATGTCACTTTGGGGACTAAGGGGCACCTAACCCAAGTCATGGTATTTTCAATTGCCTCATATACATGTGAAAGGTGAACAATGGATAATGAAGACTGAAGAAGACTTAATGCTTTTTAATTGTTGTGTTGGTGAAGAATACTGAGAATACCATGGACTGCCAGAAGAATGAACAGATCTGTCCTGGAAGAAGTGCAGCCAGAATGCTCCTTGGAAGTGTGAATGGCCAGACTTTGTCTTACCTACTCTGGTCCTGTTTTCAGAAGAGACCGTTTCCTGGAGAAAGATACCATGCTTAGTAAGATGGAGGGTCAGTGAAAAAGGGGAATATCCTCAACAAGATGGATTGACACAGTGGCTGCAATGATGGGCTCAGTGGCTGCCACATGGGCTCAATATAACAAGGATTGTGGGGGTTGGGCATGGCCGGCCAGTGTTTTTTTCTGTTGTATATAGGGTTGCTATGAATTGGAGCCAACTCAATGGCACCTTACAACAACAACAACAAGGCAAAGTTAATGCAAATGGAACAGCTAGTTTAAATGGCAAGGAAGCAGAGGTTCTAGAATATGAGGAAGGTGCCTGTACTCCTCCACTCTGCACTAGAATCCCATGTTTCTTTTGGGCCTCGATATTATAATCACAAAATATTCATGGAGACCAAATAGATGGTAGGGACCTGACTTCGTGTTGTGTCACATGTTGAACAGTAGAGAGATTGGAGATATTTAGCTGAAGTAAAGAAATCTGAAGGACAGAACTTAGATCATTGAAATGGAATAGATGATTAGATGTTATGGGAAAATATTTTATTACAGTATGTTGTTGTTGTTGTTATGTGCCGTTGAGTCAAACCCGACTCATAGCGACCCCTCCTTGGGTTTCCGAGGCAGTATCACTACGGAAGTAGGATTGCCCAACCTTACTTCCGAGGAGTGGCTGGTGGGTTTGAACTGCCAGCTGTCTGGTTAGCAGGCAAGTGTCTTAGCCACTATGCTACCAGAGCTCCCTATTACAGTATAGTGAGGCATTTTTAAAACTTCCCAAAGACTGAACCAAACCCAAACCAAATCCACTGCCACTGAATTGATTACCACTCAGCAACCCCAGAAGACAAAGTAGAACTGCTCCATAGGGTTCCCAAGGCTGTAAATTTTGATGGAAGCTGACTGCTTCATCTTTCTCTTATGGAGTGGCTGGTGGGTTTGAACTACCGACCTTTTGGTTAGCAGGCAAAGTGCCACCAGAGCTCTTTCAAAGACAGGAAGTACAAACTTAAATTAGAGATTTTATTACCTCTGGAGATTTTACTGTAGTAAATGCAGGTGAATACTAAGAATGTGCATTTAAACAAAACAAAATAAAAACACCCCAAGATAATCTGTTGTGCAGTCAGATTTGGGCATCACCAAGTTGAATGATGTAGAGAAGACGTGAGCCACGGGTGGTTGAATTAGATAATCATGCAGATCCTTTACAAACTGAGATAGTCTGAGTCTGCAATTGACCACATAGTGGACGCAACAGCAGCAATTGTTTTCAATGAGTACTGTCCCTTTTGCAGGCTTTTCTTATAACTTGATGTAACAGCTGGCCTCTGGAAGCTTAGTCTGTTTTTTGTGTCTGTCCAACACTGGGCCTGTCCCTTGTTTATGAAATACAACTCATTTGTGAGACTTTAATCAGATGGTGGCAAGACTGACACAAGTGAGCTCTCCCTGAAGTGCTTGAGTCAGAGATATGAGCAAGAGTGCATTGCAAGGCACATATGTAATAAGGTCACTTGAGGATTCTAATTGTGTAGGACATCAACCCTGGCAGAAGGCTGAGCCTGTCATAAGCCCTTTTGCCTTTTTTCATTGTCATTATTGACCATTATGTTAATGTTCACAAATCTGGGCATAGACTCCAAAGCAGTGACTGTGAGAAATTTCTCTCCACAATATCATGGAAAGGGAAAATTACTGCAGACACTTCTCAATATTACAGTCATTTACAACAGAACCAGGAGCCATCCCTTCACAGAGAGAGAACAAACACTTCCTCCCACAGTGTCCTATCAGACCTCAAATATTTTACAACCAGAAAGTTGGGATAAATAACTCCTCTAAGGGCTGTCAGGCTGATTTAGCTTTAAACATTTTTCTTCTTTTGGTTGTATACTTCTCATGAAAGGCAGTGTTTTGAACCCACCAGCTGCTTCTCAGAAGAAAGATGAAACACTCTATTTCCATGAAGATTTACAGCCTTAGAAACCCAATGGAAGTTACTATGAGTCAGAATTGACTCGATAGCAGTGAGTTTGGTTTGGTTTGAGGGTAGCCCTGATAAACTATACTTTTAACAAGTACTCCAGATGATTCTTTAGGTTAGTTATTTCCAAAGGTGGGCTCTTATTAAAATCATCCAGAGCTAGTTGTACAAGGAGATTATTAAGGCCCAACCTGTGTTTATTGATTAAGAATCTCTGAAAAGGGGGATTGAGGAATCTGTATTTTCCAGTTCCCCAAGGGATTCTGATGTGTAACTCCTATGAAACTTGAATACCTGAACATTTTACTTCAAATAAGGGAAGATATCTGATCTGGGCCTGTACATGTGGTTGCCTCACTAAATATGAGAAAAACTGTGATTTATTCACAAAGAATCATGATAAAGTCCCCCTGGGGAAAAATTCAGTTTGACTGAGAACTTTAAGTCTTTTCCAGAGCAGGGCTTCTCAACCTCAGCATTATCAGATCAGATAATTCTTTGTTTTGAGGGACTGTCCTGTGCATTGTGGGATGTTCAGCAGCATCCCTCACCTCTACCCCAGTAGGTGCCATTAGCACACTGCCACTCTCACTGGGTTGTGACAACCAAAAAGCATCTCTGTTGTTGTTATGTTCCATCGAGTCAGACCCGACTCATAGCTACCCCTCCGAGGCAGTATCACTATGGAAGTAGATTGCCCCATCTTCCTTCTGAGGAATGGCTGGTGGGTTTGAACTGCCAGCCTTCTGGTTAGCAGTCAAGTGCCTTAGGTCTAGGCATTACTAAATAAACCACTGCTCTAGAGAGAGGATAGAGTGCAGATTGTAATTTAATCAGCCTTTTAAAATCTGTTTTGCTGGAAATTAAGAGCTGTAATAATCACCTGATGTTTTTATCCTGTAATCTCTCCATTGCTCCAGGACATGGTACAGACTCCCAAGCTTGATCTTAATGGGATATAAATGGTCTTTCAGTACAGAAAGGATCAATAAGCACAGGTTGTTCATCATGGCCATAAAACCCGTCTCTCCATTGAGGAGGCTGGAGAATAGGACTGGTCCTGCTGCCAGCTAGGACCTGTTTTGTATGTTAGTCTCCCTGAAACTCCTTTGCTGCCACTCTGGAGTTGCCCATTTCTTTCTTTAGTCTCATGGCAACCTCCATATTTGGAGATAAATTTTGAGTTACTGGTCCATGCAGTGACAGTTGTTGAATGGAAAACTAATTTTCTCTGTAAACTTTTACATAAACTATTACAAAAAGTAAAAAATAAAATGAACATGAAATTTTGAGACTTAAAGGAAGAAAGAAAGGAAAGGAAGGAAGGAAGGAAGAAAAAAAGGAAAGAAAGAAAAGAGAATTAAAATACACACTGGATTTGGGAGACTCAACTCAAGGAAAAGAATATAGACTATCTCATTAAATTTTTATATATTGATTACCTGTACAAAGGAAAGTATTTTAGAAATTTTTGTCAAATAAAATGTGTTACTAAAACTAAAAATAAACAAAGATGGTTAGCTATTAGAGAACTACTGAGGGTGTAAAAATGGTGTGACATCAGACAACATCAGCCCAAAGCTGATTCCTGTGGAGTGGAGGTCTGGCATACGTCCACTAGCCAGCCTTTTTACCACTTCTGACACCAGGCATCCCCCCTATGGCATTCTCTGCTTCTCTGATGAGTTTGATAATTTGTTGCAGTGGCCACACAGAACTCACAGACCACACTCACAATTAAAGATTTTTTTAGGGAAATAGTAGTTTACAGTTCACAATGAGGATCAACTTGGAAGTAATAGGAACAACTCCAGATATAGTTCTTCGATCAGGACAGCTTTTTCTTTGGCTGTGCCCACAGTAAAGCCTCTGTGCTGGGCCCTGCTCAGGCCTGGCCTCTCGCTCCTTACCTTGGCACTCAACCTCGGCTTAATCCCTTGCTGGTGACCTTGGCTTCCACTTGTGCCTGGCCTCTGCCCTACTCAGGCAAGTGTTACAGTTCTTTCTTTAGCTCTACCAGCAGGTGCCCCAGTTCATCAGAAAGCCTTCTGTCCCAAGGTGCTCAGTTCTCTTACTTTGGATTGCATGCCCATGGTAGCCACCTTACTCTGTGGGCTGGGAAGGCTACTTCACCATGTTGCATGATGGCCTCCTAGGTCTGCTGTCACCATTTCTCTGCCATTATTTACACCACTTTTGCTGTCTCACACAGTCTCCCATGTTACAGCTTGCTGCATCCTGGGCCTAGGAGATTCTGAGTACAGGGACCCCATGTCAAAAGGACATGCTTGTCTTCTTGGCTCTTCTTCTTGATGGTAGTGAGGTCCCCCTCCAATCTCTGGGATTGGCTCCCTTTAAGCCTAGTGGATGGCAAAACTGACCAATCCCCTACAAGGGTTTCAGTCACCTATTTGGAAAGTCCCACTTCTGAGAGGATTTCATGCACGTTATTTACATTAGCATGGTGTTAAATCCCCTTGATAGGCCACAAGCACCTTATTTGCATATTCGCACCCAACCATTTTGTGGGATTTACAAGAATAGTCATATAATAGCAGTTCACTGCACCACAGAGATACTTTCATGTTAACCATAGGTAGGAGAGAAGATCATGTAAAAAGAGTAAAGAGGGGAATTCAAGAGGAATGGGAAAATTATGGTTAACCACTGAGTTGAATGGGATTGGGAACTAATGAAAGATAAAATCTTCATGGTAAAAGTAATCCTTTAAAGTAGCTTTGGTCCTTTTCCAAGTTCCCTTTTTGCAAATATGGCCCATAGTTATTGCTAAGATATTTGAGTACTCTGAAATGTCTTTTCCAGCATTCTGTAGTTTTCACGATTACTCTTTCCAGTGCTTTAGAAAACTATGAGGACAAGGACTAGTGTCCAAAAACCGCAAGGACATGTGAGCACTTGGCACCAGGTACTCTAAGATCATAGCACATCAGTTTAGATCCATTATTAGACTCACTGCATCATGAGATTATGTGATATTGGGCAGGTAATCATAATTATAAAAACAAGCCTTGTGGGCAGGTGAAAGCAAAAGTAGTATTTAGGTTAGGAAAGGCAGAGGGAGAGGCACCAAGAGTGGATGATATTAAAAAAGGAGGGGATAATGTTAAAGGTGTATTTCATTCCATAGCTCTTCTTAGAACCAACCCTGGTTATGGCTATTGATGATTATTTCTATCAGTGCAGAAAAACTGGCTGAGGACCTAGACATTTCAGAATGCTTTTTTTTTTTTTTTAAATGTGTTGTTCTCCCAAGTCTCTTCAATTTTTTTTACACAGAAGTAGTTGATGAAAAGTACTGAAATTCTTGTGATAACATGTAATTCAGAAAATCTCTGATTGTGAGATGATGATTCTTTTTCAAAGATATTAAACTGTGACTGTGATAAAGAATTGGGAAAATGAATTCATTTCAGAAAATTCTATCCAATAGAAAAAAACACTTGATAATGTTCCCACTTGGTAATGGAATTTTCTCATGAAAATTCTACTTCATGAGGAAGTTTTGTGAGGGATTTTATTTATCAGCTGTGGTGGTTAAGTTTGTGTGTCAACTTGGCTGGGCATGGTTGAATGGCTGGGCAGCTGTTGTTAGTTATTTCCCATGATGAGACTGGCAGTCAGCTCCATGGTGGGACCTACCACAAGCAACTGAGTAACTGCTTTAGGGATGTGAACTGCTTCCTGTATATAAGAAACAGCTTTGGGAATGGTCTCTAGCTTATGGCATGCTTGAACTCTGCATGTAGCTATGTCGTTGTTCAGCAACCTGCCATGCTTTGCCAACCTTGGGACTTTCAATGGACTTGAATCAGTGGCCTGCCTTGTGGTTTGGTAACATGAGAACTGTACCATTTTATTTGTCAACCTTGGGCTTGTCAGTCTGAGCAGCCAGCAGTTGTCCGAGTGAAGAAAAGCCTCTAGCTCCAGTGGCCCAGTAGCAGGAGGCAGAGCTGAAGCCAAAGTTGAGGGGCTTTCACCCAGCCCCTAGAGCCTGGCACTTTGAACTTGTACTTAAAGCCTTCAAATTGTAAGAGAATAAACTCCTGTTTGTTCAGGCCATCCCATTTGGTGGTATATTTCTGTCAGAGCAGCACTAGGTAACCAGAACATTAGCTGAGCCAAACTTGGTGGAATATTAACTTTCACAGGCCTGACTTTTCAGGAGAAAAGGATATGAATTTCTTTTTATCAATGAATCATTAAAAATATGCTGAATATGCTTTACATGCACATTCTATTTGTGAAATACTGTATTTTGATGACTTGAATATTTAGTTTCACAGAATTGTTAGTATTTTGCACATCTGTGGAGAATTAACAGCTTTCAAAGTCAAAACAATAATTTTATCTCTCAGGAGAAACAATTAGACCTAAGGTATCTAGAGCATTTACTACATGTTGAATGTTGCGTTAAGTGTTTTACATGTGGTAAGTTGTTTACCCATCATGGCCACTCAATGAATTAGAGTTATTTAGTACTTAAGGCACTTGACTGCTAACCAGAAGGCTGGCGGTTCAATCCCACCAGCCACTCTTCGGAAGGAAGTGGGGCAACCTACTTCCGTAGTGATACCGCCTCAGAAACCCAAGGAGGGGTCACTATGAGTCAGGGCTGACTCGATGGCACATAACAACAACAATGTCTATGAATTATCAATTATTAATTAGAGTTATTATCTATGATTTATTCTTATGTTACAAATACAGAACTAATCTCCAGAGTTTGAAAACTTGCCAATTCATTTAACTAACATGTGGTGAAGTTTCAAACTCAATTGTGTCGATACAGTTGTGGAAGATAATCTACTTCATTTTGACAATTACCTGTTTGGATGGCAATACCTTGTTGCTGCATTCCCTGGATACTATATATTGCCTATTACAAAGAACATTCCCACTTTTAGCTCAGGCTGTCTTTTTTCCACCTGCCTTCTCTTGGTGCTTTGAGTCTCAAACTTATTCCAAAGCCTGTGTTCTTTCCTATTTATCAGCAATATTTGGCTTTGGATCTCTGCTTTTTATAGTCAGCTGCTACAGATTGTAGGTCTCAGAACAGAGCTAGATAATGGCCTTTGGCAGCTCAGCATTGGGAGTGTGTGCCACCCAGAACCAAGGCTTAGCCATCATCCTAAAATGGGGGTTACCTACAAATTTTTGGAAAACTGTTAAATACTTTTTATACCCAGATTGGTGATTTAATTTTTAAAAATTTCTCTGTCCCACCAGAATCTTTGATAATTATTTTTCTATGGGTCATCAATTATATGGTAAAGATTAAAATTATATTTTGAATTATTAAATAACTTTACATTTCTTACTATGTCTTTAGAGTATTTTTAGTTATATCTAAACTCATTTGATGATGTGCTCCTTGTCAGGGCTCATAACTAGTGTGGTAGTCTTTCAATGGCAGTTTTAATTTACCTTATGGCAATTTAATTTATAAAATTCTTTTCAGAAAGACATGATAAATAAGCAGGAGTAGGAAGATGTACACACTTTGTCTTCATAGTGTAAACCTTGACATAATATAAAACTTCTTAAGAAATACTATCATGCACACAAAAATGTAAGGATGAAAAATGTTTATATGCTGTAAAAAAAATAAATCTCTGCACTTGTTATTCTAGGCTGTGGAAACAAACCCTGAAGGATACTGATAAATGGCCTTAAGGCAATTTTGCTTTTAGGCAATATATCCTAGAACATTTTAGTATGGAATCAGTCATACATTCTCTTTCATTTACTAAGGATACTGTCCTGGTATCTCAGAGGTTAGGATTTATAAAAGAGCTATATGATTCAGGTGAATCTTCTTGAAAGAGCTAACTTTTAAGCTAGATCCTGAAATGATTGACAAAGAAGGATATTCTATGAGTTGTGAAAGAAGTAGGAAAATAGGGAAGGGAATTTAAAACATTCTCTAAGAGAATAATAAGGAGAGGAACACTTGGGTAAGTCGTATATGTCAAGTTAAGAGAGATTAGCATGGGGATGACAATGTAGGATTTTGAGGCATTCACTGAGGCATTCAAATTCAATTTAGTAGATAGTAGAAAATCATATCTTTACAGATTTTTGTGTATCGAGTGTGATGAAATGAAATAAAAGACTAATTCTGTAACTTTATGTGAGACAGATGAATGAGAAGAAAAAATTGGTTCAGTAAATTTCATGTTCAGTTTCTTGTTTGATACTAAGATATGGCTATGGCTGAATGGGAGCTCTGGTAGCATAGTGCCTAAGGCACTTGACTGCTAACCAGAAGGCTGGCAGTTCAAACCCACCAGCCAC
>NW_006921852.1:2576627-2590259 GCF_000298275.1 Orycteropus afer afer
TAGGCTATATTACATATGTAAAGCAACTTAAAATTTATACAGTTCCTTCACTTACATTTTCTAATTTCACCCTTTCAGAAACCTTATGAGTTAGAGAAATATTATTTTCATATTCTATACAAGGCAATTTAAGTTGAGAAACACTTGCTCAAGGTGGTGCAATTGGTAAATGGAGGAGAGAAATTAAGGAGGTCTAGTGTTAAGTGCTTGGCTGCTAACCAAGAGGTCAGTGGTTCAAACCCATCAGCTGGCCCATGGGAGAAATATGTGGCAATCTGCTTCTGTAAAGATTACTGTCTTGGAAACTCTACCAGACATTTCTACTCTGTTCTATTGGGTTGCTATGAGTTGCAATCAACAAGAGAGGGATTTGGACCCAGTTTTCCTTATATCAAGTTTATTGTAGCAAAATGACAGAGAAATAACATCTGGAAGTGATTGATTGATTGATTGGTAGACTATGGAGAGAATCAACATGGAGAAGAGTAAAGAACTTACTTGAAAATTTCTCAATTCTTAGCCAGAGCATTTTATAGCCCTTGCTTTTAAAGAGATGACATTTACTATGCTGGTTGATGGGCTAGTTATGAAAAAAAAAACAAAACAAAACAAAAAAAAACAACTGCTGAGATACACTATTAAACTGCTATATCTGAATTTGAAATCAGTTGGTCTAGTCATGCCTCATTTACTTGTTATTTGAATGGACAATAGTGAACCTATCATCTGTAACAAATAAAAATGAATGAGCTCTTTGTAAAAGGAATCCACATTCTATCAAGTTCATCCTTACTCATAATTTTACTACAAGGACAAAAAGGAGAAAAGGTTCTTTAAGGAATTATCATAGGATGTCTAAAAAACAAGAATAATTAATGCAACACTACTATCTTTCATTATACAGTCTTTTTATTATTATTATTAGTATTATTAACAGGGTGTTTCAAGTGTTTTATTATTCATGGTCACATCAGTCTTTACAATGTTCCTGTGAGTACAGTAGGTGGGGAGAATTACTACTAAGAGGAGAAGAAATTTAATACATTTATTGATTGCAAGAAAAAGATAAATGAAAACAGGAGACTTGCAGTAAGAACACTTTAGTTTGAAATATTACACATAATAACAGGGAGTAAAGAATTATCCAAGGGATGAAAAAATTAAATCTAAAAACTGTATAGGAATATGGAAATATTTTCTCATAATAAGAAAAAATAGAAAATATATCATAATGGAGATTAAAAATAGAAAAATTCATGACACCAGCTAAATTCAATAAACATTTATTGAGTGCTTAACGAATTTAAACTTTAATCATTTTTGTTTCCAGTTATATTGAAAAATGCTCTTTTAAGTGATAAGTATTAAAAATATTTTTTAAATGCCGAAGAAATTTCCTTGAAAATATAAGCAGTAGATAAAAATGAGCTTTAATAATGCTTCTGGTTGTGGGTGGTTGAGAAGAACGAGAAGCAATAAAATCCTTAGTAGGACCTCTGCTGAAGTGTTGCATAAATTATAAAGAGAAAACAAAGACAGGGATAATCTCTATTTTTAAGTAGAGATTATGGGAAAGTTAAATAAGACATCATGACTGTTTTGTCTTTACTGTGGATAAAATAAAGGAAAAAATATTAAAACAAAATGAAGAATTTTTGATACACAGAAAGATTTCTCAGTAATAATCAAGGAAGGTTGGGCAATCCTACTTCCGTAGTGATACTGCCTCGGAAACCCAAGGAGGGGTCGCTATGAGTCGGGATCGACTCGACGGCACATAACAACAACAACAACAACAACAACAACAATGCAATGCTAAGGAGCTCTGGTGATGTATAAAGCATATGGCTGCAAACCAGAAGGTCAGAGGTTCAAACTCACCAGCTGCTCCACAGGAGAAAGACGAGTCAGTCTGCTTCTGTAAAGATTTATAGCCTTGAAAATACTATGGGAAGCTCCACTCTGTCCTAAAAGGTCATTATGACTTGTAATTGACTCAATGGCAGTGAGTTTGGTTTTTGGTTTTGAATCTAATGCTTGGTTGAACTATTAAGATATGTTGCAGAGCATCTATTAGGTAAATAAAGAGGTAGAGATACATAGGCATGTGACTTTTTCTCTCTCTGTATGTGTGTGTGTGTGTGTGTATATATATGTATCTATATATATGTATATGTATACAGAGACACACACACAAACACATATATATACATTTATATATTTGGAAATATATTTTTAAGAGATTGATTAATTCTTTTTGAGATTTTGAAATATGAGAGTGGGGAGGAAGGTCACAATGAATTGCTATTCCATTGATTTCCTCAGTTCTAAGTTTACCATTCTAAGAAAATGTTCTCATATTAAAATTTGCTGTTCCTGGTAATCAGAAAATGTGTCCAAGACAATTAATTGAATGTATTAAATGTACATTGCCTGCATACTGTACATACATATGTCTCCAAATTTTAAAGCAAGCCAATGAGTCTTCCTTTTCTGAATGCCCAGAGTCATTCTGGCCTGCTGCTTTCTGACTTTCAGGGAAGAAAGTCCAGCTGTTCATGACTTAGTCTGTTATTCTTTCCAGGTATATATGGATTTTCAAAGAGAAGTTGGTATATAAGGTGTGGTGCAGTAAATTACATAATATGGCTTTTCTAGCCATAAGTCTTTGTAAACTCTGTGGTGGAATTTGCTGTGAGCAACTGAGTAGCTCCTGATTGTTAAAGTTGTTCACCTGGGGATTTCTGTTGGGAGCAGCAGGAAGTAATCTTCTGGGAAGTTCACTTGCTCTCAGGTGTATAGAATTCTGATGTTGGGACCAGTAGTTTGGCCACTCTGTCAGGCTCAAAAGGAGCCTTCCTAGAGGCAGAAAATATCTCTCACTACTGGCTGGGAGATGTGAGAGACATACATTGCTGGGAGAGAGACACTGAGAGACACACACTACTGGGAGAGAAACTGAGAGAGACTGTTGGCTTAGAGATGGTGGGCTGAGAGAGACTAAGCATGTTCCTGAGCTTGAATTGTAGTCTGTTGCTTCCCTAATAAGGTGATTCTGTCTTCCTCTTGTGGGGTATTGTGGCCTCCCTGCCCCTTTAGGATAAGGTAATACTTAATCTAAAGAAAGAGGAGAGAAAAAAAGACACAGGGAGAATGAAAAGGAGATGGATCTTAAAGGATTTTCTCCTAGTTCTGAAGTAGCCAAAGGCAGTGTCTACATGTTACTAAACAACCAAGTGAGTAAAAATAAATTAAAATTCTTGTTTTTGTGTCATGTAGACTTAACCTTAGCTACATTATTTTAACAAAATGGGATTTCATTTCCATCTTCTCTTTAACCTCCTCATCTCCTTTTCCCACTTCCCACTTGCCCTTGCATTTCTGTGTATTCATTTTGGAACTTATATCAATTCAAGGAGCCCTGGTGGTGCAGTGATTAAGCAAGCCCTGAGGTCAGCAGTTCGAACCCATCAGCTGCTGTGCAGCAGTCTGCTTCTGTAAAAATTACTGCCTTGGAAACCGCTTGGGTCAGTTCTGCTCTCTCCTATGAGGTTGCTATGAGTTGGAATCCATCTTGCCAGTGGCAGGTTATATCAGTTAATTCAAGATGTTACAGGTAACAGTTGATTATAATCTTTATAATAATAATACTACTAGCTTCTCAATAATTTGAGTAGGAGCCCAAAAAGTTAGGTTAGCTTTTCTCCACAGTAGTTTCAACTTTAACAAAATGTACATTTGTTAAAATGTAGATCTATTATTGTTAAGGATCGTTGTGATGATTCAGGTGATGATTTATGCGCTAAACTCTATTTTTAACAAGTTTCCATGATGGTTTTATGCACTCTAAAGTTTGAGAAGTACTACTTTAGAGTAAGAATATATGAGAAATGATAATATTTCTGCTGTTTAGATATATCATCTTGTTGGAATGTTAATGTGAGTGTTGAGGCCAGAAAAATGAAACTGGATGATATTGGAGAAAGATTTCTGAGGACTGCTCTCAGAAGGCTAACAGCATGTTAATGTTGTTAATGTGTTCCTCTTACTGGTAACAATAATAAAAAAAATTGAAATGCTGAATGCTTAACTTTCTACTTTCAGCTGTAACCTTCATAAGAATGTTAATAAAAATTTAAGAATTCTTTTCCTGTCTTTTCATTTTTCTAGCTTGTATGAGAGTCTCTCATCACCTTGCTTAACTCTTTTTGACAAAATTTTCCTTCTTGAAACTTAAGCTCTGCTTTCATTAGGTTTTCCATTATGCAAAGGTGATTTAAAAGCAACCTTTTACAAAAGATTTACATATTTTTGTTACACATTTGACAATAGTGAAGAAAAGTGGAATTGGTTACTTGTACCTCAAGGAGATTATCCTTCTGTTAATATTTTAAGGGTAATTTTCAGGTGATTCATGTTGGAGACAAGTTTGATTTCTGGGTATTTTTGTTGTTATATGCTGTCAAATCAAACCTGACTCATAGTGACCCCTCCTAGGGTGTCCGAGGCAGTTTCACTATGGTAGTAGATTGCCCAACCTTCCTTCCCAGCAGTGGCTGGTGGGTTTGAACGGCCAGCTTTCTGGTTAGCAGTCAAGTGCTTTAGGCACTACACTACCAGAGATTTCTGTGTATAGTGGAACATTAATTAATTACTTGCTTTTCTTTGCTTGGTGGTGGGGGGGGAGTTGGGGATATTTAAATCTGCCTGAAAGCTAGGTTTCTTTTTCATTTAAACCTTTAAAGTGGTTGGAACTCATCACATTTTAAAAGTTCAAGGTCTAGCCAAGTGATGAAGGGTTGGCCCAACCAATTTCTCTATAAGTCTGCTAATAAATAGAAAGGGCGTTTTTGATGAGCCCTGTAATCTTCTCTTTTATTAGATTGAATGATTAGATTTTTCTTCTCTTTAATTCCCTTAATGTGACAATTAGTTAAAGAAAGACTACTGAGGGCTGAATTATTTTTGTACAAAATGATTCTATTGGTTTTTGTAACTTTTAGATGAAAGTAAAACCTTTTCAAATACATATGGGGATAGCACAATTTAACATGTATATGTGTGATATTTTAGTTTTATGGTGATTGCTTTGGGGAAAAAAAAAAAAATCATTTTCTTTGAGATCCCCATGATAGTCTTTCTACCAAAGAAAGAACATAGAACATTAGCTTAGGCTCTTGGTTTATAAACTACACAGCTTTGAGTATATTGGTAGAGATTTAAAAACAAGGACATGTAAATTATAAAGAAGGCTTATGAGTTGTGGTTGAATGCAAAAATAAGTTAATTTTGAGGAAGTATATTGGCTCAATCCTGTATGGTAATTATCCAAATCTTATTAAGATTGGATGTATTTTCATCACAGATTTCTTTCTTGCTAGTTGGTTCAGGATAGTTCCATACTAGTAGAGGAAAACAGAGAATTAAAATAATTACCTGAATACTTTAACTGAGAAAGTAATTCTCCTTCAATATTAAGTTTAATAAGGCTAAAAAAGTTGTTTTAGGTGACCTCTAAGCCAGTCTTCTGTAGCCTACCAATCAAATTGAAGACTCAATACAAGTAATTCATGCAGAAAAAAAAAAAAAAGAGGCCTTTTATGTGGGATAATGAACAAAGAATCATAAAGAAGTTGCATTTGTAGTTAGTGGGTTAACTACTAAACCCCAAACTAAACCCATTGCCATTGAGTCTATGCCAACTCATTGCAACCCTACAGGACAGGGTAGAATTGTCCCACAAGATTTCCAAGGTTGTAAATCTTTATGGAAGCAGATTGCCATACCTTTCTCCCATAGAATGGTTGGTGGGTTCAAACCATGGACCTTTCAGTTAGCAGCTGAGTGCTTAACCATTGTGCCACTGGGGCTCCTTGTTAACTACCTATGCTGCCTTAATTCCCCACGCAAGGCTTACTTGTTTAATTCCCCATGCTTAATTCCCCATGCTTAATTCCCTGTACAGGGCTTACAGGTTACTCACATATTCCTAACCACGTGAGTGTAGCTGATAAACTTCAGGGATCTTCTTAGGACCATGACGTGACTGTTTCCTGTAACCTGGGCTAATTCCTGCATTTCTCTCATTCTTTCCCCTAAATTAGTTTATTAAAGTCAGATATTCTCAGAATTGCAACTATACAAAGCTTTTACATCAGATGCAGGGTTTATTTCTCATTGGCTTTTAAATATAACCAAAACCCAAAACCGAACACCGCCATCAAGTTGGATCCAGCTCATAGCAACCCTTCCTTGGGTTTCCGAGGCGGTATCACTATGGAAGTAGATTGCCCAACCTAAAGGATTATTTAATTGGAAGTTTTAAATAAGACACCAATATATTAGATAACAAAGTTAGTCACAAAACAGGTGACTTTCTAGGAGGATTAAAATGCATTTAAAAATACCGGATAGTAGTCCCTTCCCCATGGGGCATGCATGCCCCCTCTCATTTTAAGTCAAGACAGTAGGGATTCAAAGAGATTACTAGGAAAGCTTGATAGGGACTATCTGCTGACAAATGAGCCAAAGCAGACATTGGGCACGGACTGCACTCCTGGGTGTTGTGGAGGCAAAGACTGAGGAAGCTTTATCCCACACAGGCAGGGTCACAGGTTCAAGGAAGCTGAAATAGGGGTTTTTCTTACTGCTGCCCTGAAAGGCTTTCTAGAGGCCACTAAAGAGAAGTTAGAAATGACTGTCAAGTTAGCAAAGGCCTTAGGAGGGAGTAAAGAACTGCTAGAATAGTGTGGGTTTGCTGGACTCAAGGAACTGCATAAAAGTCTCCACTCTAATGCTGGGTATCTCTGAAGACTCAAAGTTCCCCATCAGTGAAAGTCATCTGTGAGCATCTGTTGGACCAAGAGAATGGTAGTGCACATAGCTTAGGTAAGTGCACTCAGTAACAAGTACCAGGGAAATTACAGGGCCTGACTGTGATTTTGGCAAAAGGTAGAAGATAATCTAGCCCCACCAAATTTAAAGGGCAGTGGTAGGTGAACTCAACATAGTGTACTCTGATTATACTCCAGGAGTCCTATCTGGAGAAGAGCCATGCACATAATTCCTCAGACTTGGTTACATTATTAGGAGTTATTATCAACTCAGTGGCTTTAATCTTAATAAGTAAAGCAATGTTAAGTAAAATTAGAAATCAAAGGTCTAATTTTTCAGCTAAATTCTTACCTGTATCCTTCCTATATGAGTCTTTTTAAGGTGGAATATAGGCATAGCTCATTTTATTGCATGTCACAGATTTTTTTTTTTTTTTTTTTTCAAATCAAAGGTTTGTAGCAGCCTTTCATCAAGCATGTCTATTGGTGCTATTTTTTCAACAGCATGTACTCTGTGTCTGTGTGTCACATTTTGGTAATTCTCACAATATTTCAAACTTCATAATGATATCACATACTTAATAAGCTATGTTGTTGTTATTGTTATGTGCCGTTGAGTCGGCCCCGACTCCTAGCGACCCCTCCTTGGGTTTCCGAGGCAATATCACTATGGAAGTAGATTGCCCAACCTTCCTTCCGAGGAGTGGCTGGTGTATTTGAACCACCAGCCTTCTGGTTAGCAGTCAAGTGCCTTAGGCACTATGCTACCAGAGCTCCTTAATAAGCTATAGTATAGTGTAAATAGTGTAAATGTAACTTTAGGAGTTCAGTATAGTGTAAATAGTGTAAACATAACTTTAGGAGTTCTGGTAGCATAGTGCCTAAGGCACTTGACTGCTAACCAGAAGTCTGGCGGTTCAAACCCACCAGCCACTCCTCAGAAGGAAGGTTGGGCAATCTACTTCCGTAGTGATACTGCCTTGCAAACCCAAGGAGGGGTTTCTATGAGTCGAGTCTGACTCGATGGCACACAACAACAACAACAAACATAACTTTCATATGCACTCAGAAAACCCAAACCAAATGCACTGCCATCAAGTCATTTCTGACTTACAGGAACCCCTGTTGTATTTCCAAGGCTATAAATCTTTACAGAAGCAGACTGGCTCATCTCTCTTCTGTGGAGCAGCTGGTAGAACCACTGACCTTTAGGTTAGCAGCCAAATGCCTTAACCACTACACCACCAAAACTCCTTTTTATATGCACTGGGAAACCAAAAATTTAGTGTGACTAATTTTATTGCAATATGAGCTTTATAGTCTGGAGTCAAACCTATACGATCTCTGAGGAATGCCTATAATTACAAATTACTAGCTATTGCCACACAGTACATTCATATTTAATAGAGCATATACAAAAATTTCATTTTACTTGGATCTACAATTAATGCCCACTGAAGCAGCAATCAAGAAATCTAACAACATACTATATCAGGCCAAAACAAACAAAGAAAAAAATGAAACTCACTGCCGTGGAGTTGATTTCAACTCATAGCGACCCCTCTTTGGGTTTCTGAAGTGGTATCACTACGGAAGTAGGTTACCCAACCTTCCTTCTGAGGAGTAGCTGGTGGGTTTGAACTGACAACCTTCTGGTTAGCAGTCAGGTGCCTTAGACACTATGCCACCAGAGCTCCCTGTATTGGGCAAATCTGTTGGAAAAGACCTCTTTGAGATTTTGGTTGGCTTGACCTAAGACATGGTGTTTTCTTTCTTTTCTTTTATTGTGACTTGGGTGAAAGTTCACAGAGCAAATTGATTACCATTCAACAATTCATACACATTTTTGTTTTGTGACATTGATTGTGATCACCATAATGTAACAGTATGTAACAGTACCATTTCCCTTTGTCCTTCTTTCATAATCCTTCCTGCCTTTTGAGCTTTATCCCTGGGCATATGTTGTCCTTTTCATCTAGTATGGTTGATTGTTTTAACGCGTGTGTCAAAATCAAAACCAAACTCATTGTCATTAGTCGATTCTGACTCATATCAAGCCCCATTGTGTTTCTGAGGACATAAATCTTTATGCAAGTATATTGCTTCATCTTCCTTCCATGGAGTAGCTGGTGGGTTTGAACTGCTGACCTTCTGGTTAGCAGTCAAATGCCTTAGGCACTACACCACCAGGACCTCCCAGGTATTACTGTTCACCTTAAAGTCCTGTCTGTTTGGCTGAGATTTGAGCCACTGGGGTGAGTTCAGTATCAGGCTTGAAGGGTAGCTAAGGGTAATAATCTCAGGGGTTCCAATAGTCTCCATTAGACCCATAAGCCTATTTTTTTTTTTTTTTTTCAATGATTTTATGTTTTGTTCTACATTTTTCTCCCACTTGATCTAGGACCTCTTATTGTGATCCCTTTCAGAGTGGTCAACAGTGGTAGACAGTAAACTCTAGTTCTTCTGGTCTCAGAGTTGTAGAGGCTGAGGTCACATGGTCCACTGGTCCTGTGGACTAATTGGTTCCTTGCATCTTTGATTTGCTTTAGTCTTTCCTCTGGACAGGGAGAGACCAGTAGTTGCACCTTAGATGACTGCTCACAGCTTTTAAGACGCTAGTCGCTATTCACCAAGGCAGGATATAGAACACTGTCTTTGTGAGCTATGTTATGCCAGTTGATCTTAGTGTTCCCAGAGACTATGGTCCTGAACCCCCAGGCCCAGTGACTGATTGCCTCAAGCTGTTTGGTTTGGTTTTGGCTAAGAAATTTTCATAACTTTGCCACCTGTATGCTCTACTACATTCATGGACATATTTGCAGCACATATAAATACATATATACAAATATCCTATGTCCAACCTATATACATATATTCATGGTTGTAGTCCCATTTACTTTCCCACCCCTGTTAAGTGTCTGTCTATGTATTCACTCATAGATTATTGTTATTACTGTTATTGCAGTATTGTGTATGTAATAGTATTCACCTTTGTTGCCTTTAACTCTTGTGTTCCTGCCTGTGTCTTCCACTGCCTTGATCATTTGGAGCTGACCTCACCTTTATTGTATATAGCCTTTTCCTTCACCCAAGTTAATATGTGTCTATCCTCTAGTTAGTGATTTACCCTTCCTTTTCCTCCCACTCCTGGTAACTTTCAAAGAAGCATCCTTTCTGTATAAACTTTTTCTTGACTTTTTACAAGCATGATCTCATACAATATTTGTCCTTTTGTGATTGACTAATTTCACTCAGCATAATGTCCTATAGGTTTATCGATGTTATGAGGTGTTTTCCAGATTCATTGTTATTCTTTAATATTGCATAGTATTCCATTGTGTGCATGCACCATAGTTTGTTGATCTATTTCTCTGTTGATGGGTATTTAGGATGTTCTCATCTTTTGCTATTGTAAGCAATGCTGAGATAAACATGGGCATGCATATATCTGTTTGTGCCACAGCTCTTATTTCTCTAGGATGTATTCCTAGATTGCTGGATCATATGGTATTTCTATTTCCGCTTTTCTTTTTTTTTTTAAAAAAAAAAGGAAGCAAGGAAGCATCATACCATTTTCCATAATGGTTGTACCATTTTACAATCTCACCAGCAGGATATGAGGGTTTCAATCTGTCCACACCCTCACCCATATTTATTTATTTTAATTTGATGTTTGCTGTTAATGCTAAGGTATGATGATATCTTCTTGTTTTAATTTGTATCTTTCTAATGATGTGAATTGCAATATTGAAGGATTCTATGGGAAAAATATTGAATGATTCAGGAAGCATTAAAAAGAGATGGAATAATGGTATCAAAAATAATTGGTTGATGTTCAACCATTTCAGGAGGTGGCATATGATCAAGAACCAATGGTATTGAAGGAATAAGTCCAAGCTGCACCGAAGGAATTGGCAAGAAAAAAGCCTCCAGGAATTAAAAGAATACCCGCTGAGATGCTTCAATGTTTGTCAAAGTTTGTCACATCTACTTTGGTCATGTTGTCAGAAGAGTCCAGTCCCTGGCGAAGGATATCACCCTTGATAAAGTAGAGGGTCAGGTAAAGTGGAGGACCTTCAATAAGATGGATTGACACAGTGGCTACAATGATGGGCTGAATCATAGCCAGGATTGTGAGGCTGGTGCAGAGTCTGACAGTGTTTTTTTCCGTTGTACAAAGGGTTTCTGTGGGTTGGAGCCCACCCAATGGCACTGAACAATGAAAACAATGGCTAATGATCATGAGCATTTCTTCATGTGTCTTTTGACTGCCTGGATATCTTCTTTGGTGAGGTGTCTTTTCATATCCTCTTCCCATTTTTTTAATTGAATTATTTGTCCTTTTGTTGTTGAGGTGTTGAAATGTTCTATAAATGTTAGAGATTAGTCCCCTGTTCAATATGTCATTTCCAAGTTTTTTTCCCCAGTCCATTGGTTCTCTTTTCACTCTTGGCAAAGTCTTTTGATGCAGACCAGTTATTAAGTTTTAGGAGATTCCAGTCATGTAGTTTGTCTCCTAATTTTGCATTTTAGTTTGATAGTCTATGCCATGTATTAGAGTACCTATGTTCGGCCCTATTTTTCCTTTGATGATCTTTATGGTTTTAGGTTTTATATTTAGGTCTTTTATTCATCTTGAATTAGTTTTTGCATATTGTGAAAGATATAGATCCTGTTTCATTTTTATGCAAATGTATATCCAGTTTTGTTAGCACCATTTGTTAAAGAGACTATCTCTTCCCCATTTAATGAGTTTTGGACCTTTCACAAAGATCAGCTGTCCATAGGTGGATGGATTTACTTCTGGGTTCTCAATTCTGTTCCATTGGTGTATGTATCTCTTATTTTAACAATACCAGACTGTTTTGACTACTGTGGCTGTATACTAGGTTTTGAAATCAGGGAATGTGAGGCCTCCTACATTGCTCTTTTTTAATAGTGCTTTGCTTATACATGGTCTCTTTCCATTCCATATGAGGTTGATGATTAGTTTTCCCATCTCTTCAAAGAATGATGATGGAATATGGATTGGGATTGCATTATATCTGTAGATCGTTTCAGTAGCTTTGATATTTTCAGTGTTAACATCTTTCCATTCATTAGCATGGTGTAGTTATATGGGTCTCTTTTAGTTTCTTATAGTATTCTTTGTATAAGGTCTTTTGTATCTCTTGTTAGGTTTATTCCTAAATACTTCATCTTTTGGGTAGTTATTGGAAATGATATATATATTTTAAAATTTTATTGTGATTTGGGTGAAAATTTAAAGAGCAAATTCACTTTCCATACAGCAGATCACATACACTTTATCTCATGACATTGACTACAATTTCCCACAACCCAACAGCTCCCCTCCCAATTCCTGTCCATAGTTACTTCTTCCCCGTGTCCTTCCCTCCCGTGCATTCATGCCCCCCAAGCTGTCTCCCTGTGCATACACAGCCCTTCTATTCTCCCGTGATTGATATATCCAAGGAGTGTATCTACCTAATGTAAATGTTCAGCTCATATGCCTGTCTTTTGTTTGTTTGGCTGGAAGCCACAGGAGTGTGTTCAATTCCAGACCTAAAAGGCAACTAGGGGCCATAGTCTCAGTGGTTCCATCAGGCTCTATAGACCAGCAAACCTGGTCCTTTTTTTTTTTTTTTTTTCCCTAATGATTTTGAGTTTTGTTCCACGTTGTTTTCCCACTCTATCCAGGATCTCCTATAGAGACTCTACTCTGAGTGCTTGACAGTGGTAGCCGGGGACCGTCATATTCTTCTGGTCTCATAGTCGTATAGGCTGAGGATTGCATGGTATACCAGTACCTTAGACTAATTGTTTCCATTTATCTTTGGTTTTCTTCATTCTTCTTTGCTCTGGATGAGGAGTGACCCATCGTTGCATCTAGATGGCCGCTTGCAAGCTTTCAAGATCCCAGTCACTACTTGCCAAAGTAGGATGTGGAACATTGTTTTTGTTAAGCATGTTATGCCAATTGAGCTTGACGTTCGCTGTGACTCTGGTCCCAAGCCTGCAGGTCCAATTACTCGCTCCCACTAGGTAGCTGGCTGCGGCCAAAAAGTGACCACAATCTTGTCTCTTGTCAGCACTACTATATACCTGGGAATTCTTACAGAACATACAAATACACTTGTAGAAATCTTGCCAACCCTATATGTGGTCTTGGGCACACTCTCCCCTGCATGGACATACCTAATAGTTCAGCCTGTCCATCCATCTATCTGCCCGTATATCAATGTTTGCCTTCACTGACAATGCAGTACTGTATGTGCGAAAGGATTAATCTTTGCTGTCTATGCCTCCCATGCACCTCTCTCTGTCTTCCCCTTCCTCAATGCCACTGTGTTGATTACTCACATTTGGTACTTTGCCCTTCTCTTCACCCAAATCAATACTTGTCTCTACCTATCTAACAGTGTTCTCTTCCCTCCCACCCCTGGTAACCAACGAAGAAAATTTCCTTCCATATATAAACCTTTCCTTGACTTTTTATAATAATGGACTAATACAATATTTGTCCTTCTGTGATTGGCTTATTTCACTCAGCATAATGTCCTTCAAGTTCATCCACATTGTGCGGTGTTTTGCCTATTCTAAGTTATTCTTTAGGGTTGCATAGTATTCCATTGTGTGTATGTACATAGTTTGATTATCCATTCTTTTGTTGATGGGCACCTAGGTTGTTTCCATCTTTTGGCTATTGTATATAGTGCTGCAGTGAACATGGTGTGCGATATCTGTTCTTGTCCTGGCTCTCACTTCTTTAGGATATATACCTAGTAATGGAATTGCT
>NW_006921852.1:2591719-2592971 GCF_000298275.1 Orycteropus afer afer
GGCAAGATGGTATCTCATTGTTGTTTTGATTTGCATCTCTCTAATAGCTAATGATCATGAGTATTTCTTCATATGTTTGTTGGTCTCCTGAATATCCTCCTCGGTAAAGTGTCTATTCATGTCTTCTGCCCATTTTTAAATTGGATTATTTGTCTTTTTGTTGTTGTGGTGTTGGAGTTTTCTATAAATTCTAGAGATAAGTCCCTTGTCAGATGTGTCATTGCTGAATATTTTTTCCCAATCTGTAGGTTCTCTTTTGACTCTTTTGGAGAAGACTTTGGAAGCACATAAAATTTAATTTTCAGAAGGCCCCATTCATCTCGTTTCTCTCCTGCTCTTTGTGCATTTTGGGTTATGGTTGATGGTCTATTTACGCCTTATATTGTTGTTATGTGCCGTCAAGTCAGACCTGACTCATAGTGAACCCCTCCTTGGGTTCCCAAGGTGGTATCACTACAGAAGTAGATGCCCAGCCCTCCTTCTGAGGAGTGGCATATATTAGGATCCCTGAATTTTCACCTAGTTTTTCCTTGAGGAACTTTATAGTTTAAGGTTTCACATTTAAGTCTTTGAACCATCTGTAGTTAATTTCTGGGTATGGTGTGAGGTACAGATCTATTTCATTTTTCTGAAAATGGATATCCAGTTTTCCCACCACCATTTGTTAAACAATCTCTTCCCCATTTAATGGATTTCAGCCCTTTGTCAAAGATCAGCTGACCATAGATTTTTGGATCTATTTCTGGGTTCTCAATTCTACTCCATTGCTCAAAGTATCTGTCACTGTACCAATACCAGGCAGTTTTGACTACTGTGGCTGTATATATATATAGTAGGTTTTGAGATCCAGCAATGTGAGACCTACTACTTTGTTGTTGTTCTTCAATAGTGCTTTGATTATCCGAGGTCTCTTTCCTTTTGATATAAGTTAGTGATTGGTTTTTCCATATCTTTATAAAATGTTGATGGGATCTGGATTGGGATTGCATTGAATATATAGATTGCTTTGGGTAGAATTGATATTTTCACTATGTTCAATCTTCTTATCCACGAACACAGGATTTTCTTCCATTTATGTAGATCTTTTATGGTTTCTTGAAGTAGTCTTTTATAGTTTTCTTTGTACAGGTCTTTGTGTCACTGGTAAGATTTATTCCCAAGTTTTTTTTTTTTTTTTTTTGGTAGCTATAGTAAATGGTCTGGTAGCATAGTGGCTAAAGCACTTGACTGCTAACCAGAAGGCTGGCAGTTC
>NW_006921852.1:2595240-2596422 GCF_000298275.1 Orycteropus afer afer
TCTTAAGGCTTGCTTTATGGGCTAACATATGGTCTATGCTGGAGAATGTTCCATGTGCACTGGAAAAGAATGTATATTGTGCTGTTGTTGGGTGAAGTGCTCTGTAGATGTCTATAAGGTCAAGTTGGTGGATTGTATTGTTTAACTCTTCTGTGTCTTTGTTGAGCTTCTTTCCAGTTCTATCTTTCATTGAAAGCGGTGTACTGAAGTCTCCTACTATGACTGTGGACTCATCTATTTGCCTTTTCAATTCTGTTAAAGTCTGATTTATGCATTTTGGGGCTCTTTCATTGGGTCCATAGATATTTATGATGGTTATATCTTCTTGTTCAATTGAACCTTTAATCATTATAGAATGTCCTTCCTTATCTCTTATGGCGGTTTTTGTCTTAAAGTCAATTGTTACGAAATTAATGTTGCCACTCCTGCTCTTTCACTGTTGCCATTTGCTTGATATATCTTTTATCAGTCTTTGATTTTTAGTCTATTTTGTCTTTGTCTCTAAGGTGTGTCTCTTGTAGACAGCATATTGATGGATTTTGTTTTCTTATCCAATCTGCAACTCTCTGTCTCTTGAGTGATGCATTTAATCCATTGAAATTCAGTGTAATTATCAACAAGTATGAATGTGTTGCTGTCATTTTGTTTTGTGACATGGTGTTCCTGGTTTTTTTGTTCCTAATTTTCTGTGCTGAGCTCATTGTGTTTATGCACTGTGTTTTCATTTCCTTTTTTGCTATTGTTTTAGTATTTGCTAAATATTTGTGCCTGCCCTCTTTTTTTATTGTAATGTAAAGGTTTATCATTTTTCTTTGAGGTTGCCATGTGATTCATAATTTTCTCCCTGAGATTAGAACAGTCCATTCTACCTTGCAACTCTATTGACTTCCTTACCATTGAGAAGTTCTGTAACTACACTATTTTTCCCCTCTTTTTGGTTTGTAGTTGTCCTCATTTGCCAATTGATGCCTTTGGTTCCCTGGTTACTATCTTGTAAGCTTATTTTACTTTGAATATGTCCATAGCTGTGTTGGTTTCTGGGTTATGTCATCTTGTATATTAATGATTGGTTGCTGTTTGCTATTATTGGTTCTCTGTTCAAAGAACTCCCTTTCTTATATCTTGTAAGGTTGGTCTGGTTTTAACAAATTCCCTTAATTTCTGCTTATCTGCAAATCTCCT
>NW_006921852.1:2597452-2599058 GCF_000298275.1 Orycteropus afer afer
CACTCAGACAAAACTACAATTGAAAAGCCATCAAAAAATAAAAGCAAGTGGACAAAAAACACACCACATAAACCCACAGGAACGATCAGCAGAAAAGGAAAAAAGAAAAGGAAAGAAATAAAGAAAAAAAAAATAGCACTATCTGGGGTGGGGGCAGTAAGAGGAAAGACATAGAGTAGGAGAATAATGAGGGAAAAAAGTGCAAAAAGAAAAACAAGGAATGAGGTTAACCACGAGAAAGAAAAAAGTGGGAACCAGGAACAGGGAGGAGAGAAAAAGCTGAAAATTAGAACCTGGGAAGGGACAAATAAAGAATAATAATAATAAAAAGGATGAACAAAATAATAATAACAATAGTAATAATTTAAAAATGGACAAAAACAAACAAACTGGTGGGAAAAAAAACCCCAAAAATATAACCTGGGCAAGGCAGGCTAGAACACCCAGGCTCTGTCAGAGCATACAGACTAGGATGGAATTCCTGCCAGCCCAGAATTTGGGTGGGAGTGAGAGATGGCCACACCTCCACTCACCAGGAAGGTGTGGGGTATGAAAGTAACAAGGGGAATATCACACCTTTCCAGTCTTTTCATGTCTGGAATGTCCTTGCAGTCCTTGCAAGTGGAGGCTATTCTTAGGTCCCTGGAATCTGACAGAACACCATTGCTTTAAGTATCCAAAATGGTCGAACTGCTTGTATACATTCAAAATGGCTGTGCCCTCTTGACAGGCAAAAGTCCTCGGGTTAGTCCTTCTCCCTCTTTGCTGCTTCTCCTTTTATTCACCGGCTACCAGTGCAGTCATCTGTGCAGCCCCTGGCTAGCAGGACTGATTTTTAGGTTAATTCTTAGGTCCTAACATTACTTGGCAATATCCGAGCTGTCTGTGCTATCAGGTTCAGTGACAGACAGCAGCTCTGTATGTCTCCTTTTTTGGTGTTTTCATGCAGGTTCTTCTACTAGTTGGAGTTTAGTCCACTTCTGTATCTTTCCTTTCAAAGCTCAGGGCTCCAGGATTATGTTCTTTATCTGTGTTAATTTGTTCTCCTTTTCTTTGTCGAAGAGGGTCTGTGTAGGTTGTCTGCTTATTCCACTGTCTTACAGGAAACCCTAATGATACTGGTTTCCTGATTTCCTTGTCAGAGATCTCTTGTTAGTATAGAGGAATCTGATTGATTTTTGTGTGTTGAACTTTTTACCCTGCCATTTTGCTATTGCTTTTATTAGTTCCAGTAGCTTTTTTGTTGAGTCTGGGACTTTGAATGTATATGATCGGATCATCTGCAAATAGAAATTATTTTACTACTTCTTTGCCAATTTAGATGCCTTTTATTTCCCTTTTTGCCTTATGGCTCTGGGTAGAACTTCCAATACAGTATTGAAAAGGAGTAGTGATAAATGGCATCCTTGTCTTATTCTCGTTCACAAGGGGAATGATTTAGTCTCTCTCTTTGAGAATTATTTGGCTATTGGTTTTGTGTATGTGCCTTTAATTATGAAATAAAACTTCCTTTCTATTCCTATTTTACTGAGCATTTTTATCAAGAATGAGTGTTGGATTTTATCAACTGCCTTTTATGCATTGATTGATATGATCGTGTTTTTTT
>NW_006921852.1:2600148-2603529 GCF_000298275.1 Orycteropus afer afer
TTTATTAAGTTTATGATTTTTTTCTTTTTTTTTTAACATTTTGATGAGAAAGCTTATGAATTTTCTTTGAGGTTACCCTGTAGTTTAGTATTGTCTTTCCAAATTCTAAACAGTCCATTTTATCTTGATATAATCTTGACTCCTTTTCTATTTGGAAGTTCTGTAACTACATCATGTAGTCCCTCTTTTTGCTTTGTACTTATCATTGTTTATAAATTGACATCTCTTTTTTCCTATTTTCTGTCTCAGTCATTTTGTCAGAAAAGACCAGTCCCTGGAGAAGAATATGATATTTGGTAAAGTAGAGCATCAGTGAAAAAGAGGGAGACCTTCATTAAGATAGACTGACACAGTGACTGCAATAATCAGCTCAAACATAGCAATGATTTTGAAGATGGAGCAAGACCAGGCAGTGTTTCATTATGTTATGCATAAGTTGCTGAGTCAAAACTGATGGCAGCTAACAACAATAACAAGTTTATTTTATTTCTGATACTTCTATATCTGGGTTGATTTCAGGGTGATATTGTCCTGTGTCTTAATCTCTGTTGTCTGATATGTTGATTCTCTGTCTAAAGGATTCCCTTTAGCATTTCTTATAAGTTTGGCCTGTTTTCTTTTCTTTTCTTTTTTTTAACAAATGATCTTATTTTCTTTTAATCTGGGAATGTGCTAATTTTGCCGTCATATTTGAATGATAATTTTGCTAAATATGTAATTCTTGGCTGGCATTTTTTTTTTCTTTCATGGTTTTTATAAATGCCATCTCATTGCCATCTTGCCTGCCTGTATGGCAGAGCTTAGTCCTATTTATTCTTCTTCTGAAGGTAGGTGACTTTTCATTTTCCCCAAGTTACGTTCAGGATTCTTAAGTTTTTGGTTTTGGAGAGCTTCATTATAATATATTGTGGTGACTTTCTTTTGGGGACTATTCTATTTTTGGTTCATTGAGCTTCTTGAATGCATATCTTATCATCTTTCATTACATTAGTAAAGTTTTCTTCTAATAAATCTTTGCCAGTTTTCTTTTTTTCGTTTCTTCCTGTTTTGGAACTTCGATCATATGTAAGTTATTACTCTTGATGTCCCATGTAATTTTTAGGCTTTTTTCATTATTTTCTGATTTTACTAACAGATTCTGAATCTCTCACAGATTAGTACTAAGAGAATTGTCTTCAATATCACTGTTCTTCCTTTTGTTGATTGTGTTCTACTCCTTTGTCCTTCCGATGCATTATCTATTCCTGAAATTTTAGTACTAATCTTCTGGTTATCTATTTTCTGTTTTTGTATGGTTTATAATTTTTCATTTATTTTGTCAATTTTTGTTGCACCTGCCTAGTGGGTGAGGTGGCAGACATAGTGAATGTGGCTTGGTAGTGTCATTGGCTCCTGACTCTTGGGGATATCTGGAAAGAACAGAAAGAGGGTTGGTGCAGAAAATGAAGGAACAGAAGAAACAGGTAGAGGAAAAGGGGAAACCTATGAGTAAATAAAAGAGAAAAAGAAGAAAAATAAATAAACAAACAAAAATCAAATGCAACACAGTACTGGTGCAAGTGCTAGATGCCAAACATACATTCAGCAGAAATGTGGCACTTGCTTCATGTAAGGATGCACCACTGGGTAGGGGTAAGGGGTGAGTGCTACTGAATGTAACAGTGATGATGGGGCAAGGCTCTCGCTCAGCTGGATCAAAAAGAAAAAAAAAATAATGGTGGGGAGAAGGGGAAGAAAATAAAGAATGAAAACAAACAAAGAAACAAGGGGCCCAGAATGGTAAGAACTGAGAAGGAAGGAAAAAGAAAAAGTAAAAAAGAGAAAAAATATTGGCATAAATGTTAGCCACCAAATACAGCTGCAGTGGGAACATGGCACTCACTCCAGTGGACCATGCATTACCATCCATAGAAGGGTTGGGGCAGGTGCTACTGACCATAGAGAGTGAGGCAAGCACCTGCTCTGTAGGATCAAACAACAACAGAAAAGGATGACTGAGAGGAAGAAAAAAAGAGATGAAAACAAATAGGAAAGAAGAATGAACAAAGGAAAACAAAACAAAACAGTACATTACTGGCAAAAGTACCAGCCATCAAACATGGTTATATGGAACCACAGTGTCACTTCATGGGAGCACCCAGCTTCTACCAAGGAGGGATGGGGCCAGGCAGTGCTAATGCTTGGGCAGCAGGGAAAGTGTACCTGGTCTTCAGGATCCAAGAAAAGAGAAAAAGGGAAAAGGAAGAAGAATTAAAAAAGGGAAAGGAAAAAAAAAAAAAAGGAGAAGGGTGTTGGAAAAGGGAAGAACTAAGTAGAAAGATAAGGGGGAAAAAAAAGGCAGCACCACACTGGAAGTGGGGGGAATTTGACCAGTCACTGGGTAGGTGTGTGTGTGGGAGCGCTGCATTTCTGGTTACTAGGAGGTTGTGCAAGACAAAAGGGGAAGTCACATCTTTCTGTTTGCCTGATCACCAATGTGGGTGCTGGTGCTGGGCAACTGAAGCCGATTATCTGGTTCCTGCTCCAAACAGAATGCTGCTTAGAATAATTCAAAATGACCTCACTGTGCTGGTTGGCAGTTTACCACTTCCTTTTCACTGTTTTCATTCAATTTCTTCCTCTCATTGGTATTTGATCTACTTATCTTTTCCTTTGAAGTTCTGGTTTCAGAATTGTCATCTTTATCTGTTTTACTTTATTTCTTGAGTCTGTTATAGAGGTTCTGGATAGTGTATCTGCCTAATCTGCCGTCTTGAATCCTCCCAAGCCATGGAATGTTCAATTACCTCATACACATTCAAAAACTGGGTGGTGAAAAAGGAAAACTGAAGAAAAATTGATGCTTTTAAATTATGGTGTTGGCAAAGAATATTTAATATATGATGGACTGCAGGAAGAACAAATAACCTGTCTTGGAAGAAGTGCAGCCAGAATGCTGCTTAGAAGTGAGCATGATAAGACTTCATCTTATGTTTTTTGATTATGTTATCAGGAAGGACCCGTCCCTGGAGAAGGATAAAATGGTTGGTAAAGTAGAGTGTCAGTGAAAAAGAAGATCATCAACAAGATGGATTGACACAGTGGCTGCAATAATGAGCTCAAACAGCAATGATTGTAAGGATGGTGCAGGACCAGGCAGTGTTTTGTTCTGTTGTACATGAGGTGGCTATGGGGTTGTTATGAGTCAGAACCAACTTGAAGGCAACTGCAAAAAGGGCAAGGAGGCCACATGTTCTGACCTCCTCTAATCCCACAAGGGGAAGACAGAATCACCATCAATAGCCCAAGGCCTATTCCTGTGAGGCCAGACACGCTGCTTCCCTCTTTCTCTAACCGTTCTTCCCAAAGCACCCACCACCTCTCTCTTGGGTTCGATAATTC
>NW_006921852.1:2603855-2605868 GCF_000298275.1 Orycteropus afer afer
CCCAACAGAAATAACCCAGGTCGATAACATTTACAATCAGGAGCTCCTCAGTTGCTCATTCCACCACTGAGTTTACAATGACTTATGGGTAGAAAGGCCATACTAAGTAATTTACTACACTGCAGCAACTAACAACATTTTATTTTATTATAATGTAGATTAAGGTTTCATTTGTAAATGCAAGAACTTTTTTTTTTTTTCTTTTTTAAATCTCCCCAAACCCTTTCAATGACTGAAGTGATGGCAGCCAGTAGACCTAGAAGCTACTACCATGTTCCCTGCCATATGATTTATCCCATTCCAGGGGGAAGGGGTTTGGCCTAATTACTGGGCCTTGTTTTCTGAGATGAGCATCTTACAAGTACAAGATGTTACTGGCTGTCCTTATGCCTGATGTTGAGTTTGTTTATACTTTATTTTAAACCAATCATATTAGAAAAAAGTGCCAAATAGGTATAATCTTAAAATGTGTGTATATTCTATTTAGAGTAGAGATCTGAAAATACATTGATTACAGAGTTGTTTTTAACTGATCCACTTGGCCTATTTTTAGTAGTTTAGTTTTTTTTAATATGTTCAGACACATCTACTATGGCTATTCCTATTACCATTCTTTTTTGATTGTTCTCAACCTCTTTAGCTGTCTCCTTGGTTTTCCTCAAAGATGTTCCTCCTCTATTTGGAATCCTTACAGTTCATTCCCTGATCTTTGTAGTGGACATAATTGGTGCCTCCCCTCTACTAGCCATTGCATCTGTACCCTAGCTGCTCTGGTAGCATAGTGCCTAAGGCACTTGACTGCTTACCAGAAGGCTGGAGGTTCAAACCCACCAGCCACTCCTCTGAAGGAAGGTTGGGCAATCCTACTTCCGTAGTGATACTGCCTCGGAAACCCAAGGAGGGGTCGCTATGAGTCGGGGCCAACTCGACGGCAAACAACAACAACAACAACAACAATGGTTCACAGCTGATCCCTTTTCCTAACAAAGAACTACTTGGAAGTCAGGCCCTGCTTCTTTCCCTGGGGCAACCTGATGACTCTCTGATGGGGCAGGAGATCTAAAAGGCTGACCTTCTTGCCTCAAAGTGGGGCGACTCGCTTTCTGTGGTACCTTTCTAATCCAGAGTTCCCCATAGATTAGACTGAAGTTAGGCCTCATTTGAGACCACATACTTGCCTATATATTTCCCCTGCCCTATCTTGCTCCCCTTCTCCTAAAAGCACTTCATTAAATCATGTGAACAAAAATCCCCAACTCAGACTCTGCTTCTAGTAAAGCCAACCTAAAACAGCTTTTTAAAAATACAAAACAACAACAACCACCAAAAACTCCTTTCTAAGCAGTCTTATGGCTTCAATCAACACTAATATACTGTCTTTGAAATAGATACACTCCAGCTGGTATCTCTTGTGTAAATTCTATACCAAAAAGTATAATTGCCCACATTTAGACTTTGTTAAATTTGGGCCTATCTCCTATCACTGGAACAGGATGCATTTTGATTCTTTTAAATTGTATTGAATTAGAAATTTTAGGATTGTAAAAGTCTGAGGCCAGTCAAAGGCCTTTATTAACCATCAAATGCAATATTCTTGTGAAAATAACCCATCCCTATAGGCACATCAATATTGTGGGCAGCAGCATAATCACAGAGACTTTGGTTTCTGTTGTTCCTGTCATAGTAGCTTTAACTTTAGAAAATTTTCTCCTTCTCGAGAAAGCCTCTCAATGTTCAAAGAAATGAAAGTGATTTTATTAGAGGGAAAACTTGAGTCCACTCAAATTTATAAAAAACCAAATCATACAAACCTCAATACTTTGATTGTTTTTAGCAATAAGTTACTTGCTATAAACCTCACAACAATGCTGTGCTACCAAATAGTGAAGCTAATCTCCCCCAATAAGCTTTTCCTGAGTTTCACAGGCAAGAATAAGCAGTAAGTACTTAATTCTGGTGAACACATTATTGCAGTACTCATCACATTGCATTTCAGTTGTTTGTTCCTTATAC
>NW_006921852.1:2606488-2608291 GCF_000298275.1 Orycteropus afer afer
TTGGTATTGGTAGATGGGCACTATCTAGTTCTGGTCTCAAGGGCCATCGTGTCCTAGGGCTGATTGCTTCTAAATGCCTTCGGTTTTTTATTTTATACTCTTCTTCAATTCCAATGATAGGAGACCATTAGCTGCATCTTAGATAGTCACTTGAAAGCATTTAAGACCCCGGTCACTACTTCAATGTAGGATGAGGAACAAGACTTTTATGTGTTTTGTTGTACCAATTGAGTCTGGTGCCCCCCAACACTATGGTCCTGAGTCAGTAGATCCATCGGACCTCTCTCCCACAGTGTCTGGCTGTCTGTGAGGGATTACTCTATGTGTGTCTTCTGTTGTTTCTGTAAGGATTGCAGGTATTTTGTACCACTGGTATTTGTGCAAGATTAGCCTCTGCTGAATCTATCCTTGGTCTAGTGTATACTCCTGTTCACTTCCCTATCTGATCTTCTCAGATGTTTATGTGCATTTGGTGTTATGGTGTTTGGTGTTAATGGTAATGTAGTATCGTGGATATACTGGTTGGTATTAGCATCTGTTGTCTATCTCTTATGTGGACAATTCGGTGTCCTCCCCCCTCCTCCCTTTTTTTTTTCTTTTGATGCACTTAAGGATCTGATTAGTTGTCTTCTGGTGTTTGTGCATTTTTCATTATATTTGATGGTGAATTTATGCCATGTATCAGGGCCCCTAAATTTGTCCCTATTTTTTCTTTATAGTTTTAGGTTTTACATTTAGGTCTTGGATCCATCTTCAGTTAGTTTTTGCATATGATGTGAGACATGGGTCCTATTTCATTTTTTTTTTTTTTTGAAAACGGATATCCAGTTTTTCCAGCACCATTTGTTAAAGAGATTATCTCTTCCCACTTAATGAGTATCAGCCCTTTATTTTGCCATCTTGTCCTGGTGAGTAGTAGGTACTTAATAAATGTTATTTTGTGAAAAATATAAAAAAGGATAAGGAACTGGGTAAGAAAAATAGAGAAAGAAAGATGCTGATGGTAGAGAAGGATTAACTCTCAACCTTTGACTCCAGGTTAATAACTTATTATCTCTCAGCTCTGCATGTAATCTTCAGCTGGTGTTCTGTGATAAACAATGGAATTTCTCCAAGTATTTCTCCTTTAACATGAGTATGGTTTTAAGCTTTCTCAGTAGAGGATGCTGGAGGGACGTTGCAGGAAGAACAGGCCATTTAACAGTTCCCCATGTGACCAGAGGTTGGCGGTGAGAGTATGAGGACATTGGGTGGCTTCTGCCCTAGTCATAGGTTAAGAATATGGTCCTTCTATGACCTTACAGACTTAGCCTGGAGATTTCCAGAGCTCTCTTGACATGGAAACCAGAGTTTCCATGCACACCCACATTCTCTAAAGGCCTCCCGCCCCTACCACCATCTGAACTTCCTTTACAAGTTCCTGAGTAGCCTACACATGGTGCCTATAATCTGGAGAATCACTTATGAAGCATGGCCCACCCACTTGCTCTGAATGTCTCTTGCCATGCCAGCTCCCAGACTCCCACTGCACAGCCACATCACCAGTGGCTGATCATTGCTTCCAACTTGCAGTCTTGAGGGTGTCTATTTCTTGCTCAGCAACTCCAGACTGATGAACTTCTTTGATACCCAGTGGCTGAAACATACCTTTTCCAATGAGATCTGAACTCTTTCCTAGTTTGTCCTTCCTTGGATACTTTCTCTCAACTCTAGGGTGCCATCTAGAGTTTCCTTACACAATAGAGTTACTTTTAAAAAATTATAGTTAATATTCTTTATATTATCTTTTTTTCTGTTTAATCT
>NW_006921852.1:2614149-2614760 GCF_000298275.1 Orycteropus afer afer
TCGGGGCCGACTCGATGGCAAAACAACAACAACAACAACATCAGGGAGTTCCAATGCTGTGTCTTCCTCAGGGATGTGTTTTGGGTCTGTATCCTGGTCCTTCATTTCTCCTGCTTTATCTTGCTTCTTTGTGTGGACTGTGATGTTCTGTTGTCTCTGAGGCATTGTCATATTTTTGTATTTATACTTAATTGATGATTGTATGTTGGAGTGACTTGTCCATGATTTTTTTTTTTTTTTGTTTGCATGCTATTTACATAAGCAAGGTACTGTGCTGTGTTCCTCTATTTGCTACTTGACAGCACTTATACCCTCATCATCTGTCCTCTTTGCTGTTGTCAACCTCTCATAGGTCCCTGCTGACCTTCACAAACAGAGCCTATTCTTAGGTCCCTGGAATCTCAATGAGAATATTGTCACTTTAAAATCCAAAATGTAAAGATTTACTTGTAAAGATTCAAAATGGCTTCACCCTCGGTCACTTCAAATATCCAAAATGGCTGCTACTTGTAAACATTCAAAATGGCTGTGCCCTTGGTCACTTTAAATATCCAAAATGACTGTACCCTCTGGACAGCGGAAAGTCAACAGCTCAGGTTGTCTCCCTCCTT
>NW_006921852.1:2614860-2617927 GCF_000298275.1 Orycteropus afer afer
AAATTTTTTTTAAAAAGTGCATGAAACTAAGCAAATCCTGAACAAGACTGCTGGTTCTCAGTAGCCTCACAGCAGTCAGTCCACATTGAAAGAGTCTTGCTGCCTCTTATCCAAGTACTTGGTATGTCTAGTGTGAGCACCTGTGTGCCTGGCGAGCCACAGTCTATCTGACCCTAATCCTTATCAGCAACATATTCTACCAGAAATTGGCTGGGTTCTTCCTTTAAGATATGTAGATTACCAGTCAAATCTGCCAGACTTGGAGTAAAGAAGTCCAGTTTCCCACATAAAGTAATCTTTATGAAGTCATCTTATGTGTAAAAGCATCCCATATGTTTTTGTAAGCAACTTGTCTTTGTTAGCTGCTTTATTGATCTTCACTCTATCAATTTGCAGTGTCTCCAATTTGCCAGTCTAGATGATAAGAGCAGACAGTGGAGGATGGATGCATTCTCTCTTCTCAACTTCATTTCACTTGTTAATGCTAAGAGTGACTCTTATTGCTAAATAAAAAGCATGCTTTTAAGTAAGTACTTTATGAATATTATTTTATCCTCATTAAAAATCTGTGAGGTAGATCTATGATTATTATTATTATCTTATGAATGAGGAAGTTGAGGTAGAGAGAAGTTAAATAATTTGCCCAAGGTTGTACAAATAGAAAGGAGTAGACCAGGAATTCTCATTAAGTAGGTAGCTTTCTGAATCTGATTTCTTAACCATTACACAGTGCTGCCTCTAGTAGACGCCAATGGATCATCCTTGGTCCATTGCTCTTAGTGTGATGTCAAATGTATCTTGACTATTAGTGTTAAGGCATTTGCCTTATTTAGATGGATCATATTGGCACAGACTTCTCATGCCTTTAGAAATTCTGCAGAGTTGTTAAAATTTCTCATGCTACTTCTAGGTACAGAAACAACCCCAGAGAGGATAAGCTTCTGTTTAGCTTATTTTTTTTTTTTTCTTTTTTTGTAAAGAAAAGAAACTTAAAGAAATTGAAATATAAGTTTTATTTTGAGCAGTTATTCTATATGGATATAGAGAGATCATTCTGGTTTCAAAAAAAAAGTAAATGGCTTGAAGAAGGGTAGTTATAATGATACTTATAAAGAGAAGAGAAGAAAGAAGAAATAGAAGATCAACCGTTGGCTAATCTTTATGTGACTGACTATACCCTACCCTCCTCCTTTTACTAAGATCAATTGATATGAGGTCACAAGGTGGTTTCTGTCCTGGCTGCTAAAAATTTGGCCCTCCACACGTCTGCAGCTATGAAACCTATTAAATTTAAATTAAGTCCACTATCTTTTTAATTTATTTTTTTAAAAAAGTAATGATTTTGTTATTGATTATCTTTTTCTGAAGGATCCTGGTTGCCCAGTGGTTACAGTTCCACAGGAGAAAGATGTGGTGGTCTATTTCCCAAAAAGATTACAGCCTTGGAAACTCTATGGGACAGTTCTGCTCTGTCTTATAAAGTTGCTATGAGTTGGAATCAACTTGATGGCAACAAGTATCCTTTTCTAGTAGGAAAAGACAAATTTACACTGCTGTAGAACAGTTTTTGGTAGAAAAAATGTCATTGCTCGTTTTTTTTTCTTTAAGTATCATGATTTGGGTGAAAGTTTACAGGGTAAATTCATTTTCCATACAGCAGTTTATACACATTTAGTTTCATGATATTGATTGCAATCCCCACAATGTAACTGCCCTCTTTCTACTTCCTCCCTGTGTCTACCTTTTCCATGTGTCTTCTTTCCCATGAATTCCTACCCTCTGAGTTGACTACCTGGGCAAATACTGCCCTTCTGATCTCCCCAAAATGTCATTGCTTTTGCAGTTTCGGTTGTGCTTTTTTACAGTTAATATTTAGTTTCATGGGTAAGCAAAACGCTAAAAATCACAGTGAGATGCCTGTTATTAATATTTCTCTTCAACATTTTGTTTTTAAAAGCTTTGAATCTAGAAAGTCAGTACCAACACAGAAATAATATCCAAGTTGCTGGCCCCTCTGCTTTTCTTGGGAGCTCTGTAGCATAGTGCCTAAGGCACTGGACTGGTAACCAGAAGGCTGGTGGTTCAAACCCACCAGCCACTCTTCAGAAGGAAAGTTGGGCAAACTACTTCCATAGTGATACCAACTCAGAAACCCAAGGAGGGGTCACTATGAGTTGGGCCGACTCGACGGCAAATAACAACTGCTTTTCTTATTCCTACCAAGCATCCTATTGCTTGAGCTGTTTTATTAGTACTTGAGGGACGTAGAGTAATATAGCAGGTCAGAGTATGGGCTTTTGAGTCAGATAGGCCTGGAACCCAGTTCTGACCTGCCATTTAGGATCTGTATGACCTTGGGTATATTTAACTCTCTAAGATACAGTGTTCTCATGTAAAGCAGTAAGGAAGTAGACCTTATAAAACACAAAACTTGATTCAGCCTGATTAAAAGGAGGGAAAAAAGTGCCACATTTAACAAACAATAGTATTGGGTAAGGTTTAAACCCAAACTCAAAAACCCATTGCGGTCAAGTTGATTTTAATTCATACAACATTGTGGGACAGTGTAGAACTCCCCTGTAGGGTTTCCAAGGCTGAAGAATTTCCAGAAGGAGACTGCCACATCTTTCCCCTGCAGAGTGGCTGAGTTTAAGCTGCTGACTATTCAGTTAGCAGCTGGGCGCTTAACAACTGTGACACCAAGGCTCCTTCTGGGTAAGGTCTAGGTGGAAAGAATTTTGGCAATGCAAAGAATGTACTGGTGAGATAAGGATAATTATATCCTCTGATCATAGTCACATGTACACAGTCAACAAAGATGATGAAAAGGCCCAACTTGAGTTTAAATACAGATCCTGGTTCTCACATAATACTAAGAAATGTCAAAAACTGGAATGGTTAGAGAAACACCCAAAATTAGTATAACAAAATATATTTGCTATGAGTAGATATGATTTGAATTGGGCATCATCAACCCAAACATATCAGAAAGGCACTCTGAAGAGGGGACAGTGAAAGCTGCTTATGTAGGTCATTGTTACATTAGCATCAGAATACCTAAGGGCAA
>NW_006921852.1:2622196-2625802 GCF_000298275.1 Orycteropus afer afer
TACCCCTGAACTCTGTGCTCCTCCTTAGTCTCCAGCTTAAGCTATAACAGGATCCCCTGGCAGCTCCTGAATCTTGTAAACTGGAAATTTTCAATTTTTCTAAGCTGTCTGGGGGAGGTCAGTGTTCAGACTCTTTGCTCTAGATAAGCAGAGCTGTCTGTGGTTTTTTCTGGTTTCTCAGTGGCAGAGACAATTTGCTACTAATTTCTGTTACCCATGTCTGGCACAGTGTCTACAAAATGTAGATGTACACTAAATGGCTCCATAATTGTGTGGAATAAATGAATTCCTGAAAGATCTACAGTGCAAAGTAAATAAAACCTGTATACAAAAAAAAGGATTGCATAGAAACAAGCACAAATGTGACTTTCTGCTATTTAAAAAGCAAGTTTTTGACCTGGGGTGCTTAACAAGGATTTCTATTTAACCTGTGATATTTTGTTCTCAGTTATTAATGCATTTGTGTTTCCCTGCAGAGCATCCTCCTGTTCTTTATATAATCTTGAATTTCTACTTAATTTTCTGGGTTAGTTGCTTCTACATAAGCACTGCAGTTTCTGAAAACAATTGATGGAACTGAAACCAGGACTTCAAACCAGTTCATTCTGGCTTGAACCCCTGTTGAGAACTTACATTTCCACCCCAGATATACTGAATCAGAATCTATATTTTAAAAAGATCCTTATAGATCTTATTAAAATGTAGAGTTTGAGTCAGTATATATGAGGTAGGGCATACCTTTTGGCTTAGAATCAGGAAAGTTGTGTGTCAGGGTTTTATCTTTTTGCCACACTTATTCAATATATAAGCTGAGCAAATAAATTGAGAAGCTGGAATATATGACAGAGGGACATGGCATCAGGATTGGAGGAAGACTCATTAACAGCCTGTTATATGCAAATGACGTAACCTTGCTTAGAGTGAAGAAGACTGGAAACACTGATGAAGATAAAAGACTACAGCTTTCAGTATGAATTACAGTTCAATATAAAGAAAATGAAAATCTTCACAATTGTACCAATAAATAATATCATGATAAATGGAGAAAAGATTGAAGTTGTCAAGGATTTCATTTTATTTGAGTCCACAACACAGTGTTATAGAGCAAAGATGCCACTTTAAAGACTAAGTTGCTCCTGTCCCAAGCCATGGTCTTTTTCAATAACTTATATGCATATGGAAGCTGAACAATGAATAAGAAAGACAACAGAAGAATTGATGCATTTGAATGGTGGTGTTGGTGAAGAATATGGAAAGTATCATGAACTGCTAGAAGAATGAACAAATCTGAATTGGAAGAAATAAATACAGCCAGAATGCTCCTTAGAAGCAAGAACAGCCAGATTTTGTCTCACATACTTTGCTCATGTTGTCAGTACAGACCAATCCCTGGAGAAGGATGTCATGCTTGGTGAAGTAGAGGGTCAGTGAAAAAGAAGATGGCCCTCAATGAGATGGATTGACACAGTGCCTACAAGGATGGGCCTGTGCATAGCAAAAATTGTGAGGATGGTGTGGGATCAGATAGTGTTTCATTCTGTTGTACATAGGGTCACTATGAGTTGGAACCAACTCGACCACACCTAACAAGAGCAATATATCTGGGATGGAAATGCAAATCTCAGCAGGGTGTTGAATTGTGACCTGATTTGAAGTTCTGAGTTAAACCCTCCATATTGTGTATGAAAGGGGACCTGCAGGTGCAGTGGTTAAGTACTTGGATGATAACCAAAAAGTCAGTGGTTTGAACCCACCAGCTGCTCCTCAGGAGAAAGATATGGCAGTCTTCTTTCAAAAAGATGTATATCCTTGGAAGCTCTATGCAGAAATTCTGTTCTGTTGCTATGAGTCTGAATCTACTCCATAGATAGTTTTCGGTTTGATTGTGGATGAAACAGGATTTTGTGATGGGACTATTGTCAGCAGCAGGGAATCAAAGATCACTGGAAAACTGAATTCCAAATTTATGGTATGCTTAGAAAAATGATGTGTGTGTGTATGTATACTTCCCAGAGTAAAATAAGAGAGGCGTGATATAGGAGAGAGGGACAGTCTAAATCATTAAAACCAACTACAAAGTCAAGACAGAAATGTTCTTTGTTTTCATTTTTCTCTTAAATTTTAATTTACTTCTGTGTTTACTTTGCCTTGGTATAGACCACAAGTTGGACTGTCTCAAACTTTATTTTTCCTACTCTTTTCTATTTAATTCCCCTTTCCTACCACCTTCATAAAATCTTCCAATTTTTCTGTGAGAGTTTTATTAATAATTATAAATCCATATTTAATATAGCCTAAAGGGAAACTTCTCGGTTATTTTACACATTTTGGTGGACTAAGCATTCCTGAAAGTCAGGCTTTAAAATTATATTTACACTAAATTTCTCATTAGCATTTGGAAAATGCTTGATATTTTTGAATAGTACAATGTTAACACTTTTAAAATTGACAAATTTCCTAGTCATAAGTCCCTGTTGTGCTGTTGTTTTATTTTGGGTCTCTTCACATATTATATTAGCTTCTCGGATCCTGTTCTGAGTTAGGGGTTCCACACTTAAGGGCTCAGTGGTGGCTGGTGGATACGATATATATCAGCTTTTCAGTCTTCTCTTTATGGAGAGTTATTCCAGTCATTCCCATCTGTCTTGCAGTTTAGTTTCTTTGAAAGTGTGAAGTATAATGATAGTTACTGACAACTAGCAAATCCTGGAGGGGGGGTGGATAAGGAGAACTGGGGGGATGATTTTGGGACTGCTTTCTTGTTATTGCTGTTAGGTGCTGTGGGATGGAATTTGACTCATAGTGACCCCATGTGACGAGTAGAATGGCCTCATAGGGTTTTCTAGACTGAAATCTTTACATAACACTAAATGAGAGTGTCAAAACTTTTCTGAGGTTGGATACATTTAGTAACCAGATGGACTCCTGTTATAATGACACTCTTTTTTCTTTTAAAATTAACTTTATTCATATAATTTACACATAGCAAATGCATACATTTAAATGTGCAGTTAGATGAATTTTAACAAAAGTATATCTCCGTGTAACCACCATCCCAATAAAAATATAGAACGTTTCCACCACTCCAAAGTGTTCCATCTTGTTTCTTTGCATTTATTACTTTTTTCATTTATTGGTTGTTTGTACCTTTTTATTTTTTATTTATGGAGTAACATACTATTGTATAAGAGCTCTGGTGGCATAGTGCCTAAGGAATTTGACTGCTAACCAGAAGGCTGGTGGTTCAAACTCACAAGCCATTCCTCAGAAGGAAGGTTGGGCAATCTGCTTCCATAATGATACTGCCTCGGAAACCCAAGGAGGTGCTGCTGTGAGTCAGGTCTGAATCAACAGCAGTGAGTTTTTTTGTTTTTTATTTTTAATACTACTGTATGCATATACTACAATTTGCTTATTTGTTGATCTGTTGGTGCTCATTTGGGTTGCTTCTGTTGTTAGGTGATGTCGAGTTATGTCCGACTCATAATGACGCTATGCACAGCAGAACGAAATACCGCCCGGTCCTGCTCCATGATCCTTGCCATACTTGAGCCCATCGTCACAGCCACTGTGTCAATCCATCTCTTTGAGGGCCTTCCCCTCTTT
>NW_006921852.1:2626017-2632668 GCF_000298275.1 Orycteropus afer afer
ATTTAACCATTGTCTATATGGATACCATCAACTAAAATCTAAGACATGTACAAGATGTATTATATAAGTATTTGACACAGCTCAACAACCCTGTACTTGTCTCCCTTTATTGTTTTCACTTGGGCCAGGAAGCATCCTTTTTCTTGCTATGTAAGGTGACCCTATGTCTTATTTCTGTCAGAAATTTTTTTGGCTGTAAGTCATGGGTGGCAAATTATGATCCATGGATCAAACCTGGTCTGCTGCCTATTTTTGTAAATAAAGCTTTATTGAAACATACTCATGCCATTTTTTTATGTATTGTTTATGGCTGCTTTCATGCACAGTGGCAGAGTTAGGAGTTTCCCCAGAGACCATGTGGACTGTGCAGTATAAAATATTTTCTCTCTAGACCCTTAGAGAAAGTTTGCCAAATCTTGCTTGAAACGAACCAAACTCTCTCTGGAATTCTGCTTCTACTTGTGGGCCATGCGTTGGTGTGTTTCATTTCAACCATTTCTAACTTAGAGAAAAGAGTTGCCATCAAGTCTATTATGATTCATAGCAACCCATATATGTCAGAGTAAAACTGCTTAACGGGGTTTTCAATGGATGACGTTTTGGAAGTAAATCACCAGGACTTTCTTCTGAGGCATGTCTGGGTGGACTTGAACCTCCAGACTTTTAGTTGGTAGTTAAGTCTGTTAACCACATCCAGAGACTTGTAAACTATGAGAAGTGCCCTTTCAGATTGAACACTGAGACAATTTCAAACCTCTTTTTCATGAACACTGACATTACAATATATTTTAATCATAAAAAATAAAATTGAAAAGATACTCATGAATAACATTGCTGCCTTATAGCTTGCCAAACAAAGATGTTCTTAACAAATGCTAGTCATGATTTAAAAAGAGAGACAGAGAGAGGGAGGGAGAATGGATCTATAGATTTGCTTATAAGAATATGAAGAATTCATACTTTACTTGTATTTATACTTGTAATTTTCCCCCATATCTTACATAATTTTTAAAGCAAAGGAAAAACATCCATTATCCAGAAAAGGCTAAGATCCCTCAATTGGTAGTTTATAATTGCTGTGGCATGAGAAGAAGTTCATTTTGCAAAGTGTGCTCTTGAAGATGAATGTTGTAATTCTCGTGTGAAAATGGAACAAAAGCCTACCAGTGTTACCAAGTTATCTGGCTTCTGCAAATTTTCATTTCAGGGACTAGATTGCCAACATTGTGTAATGGTAGTTACACCGGCTAGCTTTGAACGTGTAGGATGAAAGTGAGAAAGCAATCATTATTGGGTAGTGGAGGAGACCAGAACTTTCATATTAACTTTTAGAAAAGTCACAGGGGAACTAAAGCAGACAATTTTATCCAGTTTTCTCTTCCTGACTCTTATTTTGAGAAGAGGAGGCTGAACACAGGTAGCTAGAAAATACATTTCAAACTCTTGATTTGTACTCAATCATCTAAGAGCAGGCAGGTGCAGGATACAACAGGTGGCTCTAAGGAATGTGAGATGATAGCAGCATAGATGCCAAAAGAAATCCTCTCCCAAAAGCCAGACTTCAGTTTGAGTTTGTGCCAGAGGTAAGAGTTTAAAAGCTTTACAAAAAGTCATCTTGTTTCCGCTGTAACTTTATATTTTTATAGGTCCACCTCTTTTGTATCCCGAAATGAATTTTGCATCCTCTGATTAATTTTGTACTTCAAATGACACTTTCTTCTCTAAATATTAAAACATATTTCACCTTGATCTTTTCAGAATTAGGAATATTTTCACTTCTTTACTGTATGCCATTTTGGTAAGCCTGATTAAAATAAGCTTTTCCGTTTTCTCTTTAATTTCTTTCAGAAAATTTTGGGGATTTTTTTTTTTTTCTCTCCAGGAAAGGCATCAAAAGTTTTCAGTAGCAGAATTAATTTCAATATGTATTTATGAATGCTTATTATTATCAAAATACTGCTCCAGAAATTTCAAGAGATGCAAAAAAGAAAGAAACAAAAAATGAACTCTTTCCTCTAATTTTTATCATTTAGTCAAATTGGGATTTTTTTTAGTAGTTATAAAATCTGGGGAGAAAGAGATGGATGAGTAATGATATCAGAGTGAAGTATCATTGGGACCACTGAGCAGGTCATAATAATAGTGCAGGCCAAATATACTGCTATGGAAACATTCTGTGTGGTTTTGAAAGCAGTAATCCTTCACATGCAATCTTTGTTCTCTCTCCCTTGTCATATCTTCACATCAGAAAGGGTTCACATTTTTTGTGTGTTTGGTTATTATTTTGTATTACTTTTTCTTGGATTACTGGTCTTTTGCTTAGTTCTCTGAAGTCTGTAGCACAGGGTAAATTCTTTCTTTCTTTTTTTAATAGACTATTTTTTTTAGAGCAGTTTCAGGTTTATAGAGAAATTGTATAAAAAGTACAGAGGGCTCTCACATGTCTCCTTCCCCTCTGCACACTGTTTCTCCTTTATTAATAATTTAAATTCATGTGGTATATTTATTACAGTTGATGAACCAATACTGATCCTTTGTTATCAATATTAGATAAACTGAAGTCCGTAGATTCAATTAGGGTTTACTCTTTCTGTTGTACAGTCCTACAGATTTTGACAAATGCAAAATGCCATGTGCCTGCTGTTATAGTGTCATTAGAATAGTTTCACTGCTCTAAAAAATGTCCTGTGCTGCACTGATTCAGCTTTCTCCTCCTCCCCTGTACCCCTGGCAACCACTGATCTCTTCACTGTCTCTGAAAAAGGCCTGGCTATCTACCTCTGAAAAATCAACCACTGAAGACCCTACAGAGCACAGCTGTACACAGTTCTGCACTTGGGGTTACCATGAGTTGGAATCAACTCCATGGCAACTGGTTTATAGTTTGCTTTTTTGAAACTGCCATATAATGGCATCATATAGTATGTAACTTTTCATTACTTAGCACTGTGCATTCAAAATTCCTTCATGTCATTTCATAGTGTGATAGGTCATTTTTTTAAAATTGCTAAATAATACCCTATTGTATGTTGTTGTTGTTAAGTGACGTTTCCGACTCATAGCGACCCCATGCACAGCAGAACGAAACACTGCCCGATCCCGTGCCAGCCCCACAATCCCTGCTATACTTGAGCCCATCATCACAGCCACCGTATCAATCCATCTCCTTGAAGGCCTCCCCCTCTTTCGTCGACCCTCCACCCCTATTGTATAGATGCACAAAAATCTGTTTATCCATTCACCTATTGAAGGACAGCATGTATGATGATGATTTTAGTAATTATGAATAAAACTGCAATCAACATTCATGTATAGGTTTTTATATGGACATATATTTTCAACATATTTGATTGTGTACCTAGGTAAATGGTTGCTGGATCATATATATGGTAAGCCTATGTTTAGCTGTGTAAGAAACTCCATACTGTTTTCTGCAATGGCTATACTATTTTGCATCCCCAATGGAAATGTGTAAGAGTTCTTATTGCTCCACATTCTTGTAAGCATTTGCTATTGTCAGTGTTTAGATCCAAATAATGTATTGATATTTCATTGTTTTAATCTGTAATTCTCTAATGACATATGATATTGAGCATCTTTCCATATACTTATTTGTCAACTGTATCTTTTTTGGTGAGGTGTCTGTTCACAACCTTTGCCCATTTTGATATTGGAATGTTGTTTTTCTTACCATTCAGTTATTTCTTATCCTCCAGTTAGGCCTCTAGTGCCTAATCTATGGGATTGTCGTTGCCAGTCTAGCAATGAATTTCCCTCACCATGTCTTCTCTAGTTTGTTGCCTATAAACAGAGCTAGTTAGCAAATTCATTACCTTATATGCCCACTTGCGTCATAACCAGTGGAGGATTACTCAATAAGCAAAGTAAGCATGTGCTTACTTGTACTAACTCACTAACCTGTGGTGAACAGTTTTACCAAGGTTAGTAAGTAAATATGGGTACACCTGTCCCTGTTAAGTACTGTAAATTTGAAAAGAGGTCTTGATTCTATAGGAAGTGCTGTGAGGTTGGAAGAGAAACAGATGCCATCTATACCTAGAAGCAGAATCTTTTATGTAGTGAAAAAATATGAAATAGTTTACTATTAGTAAACTATGAAATAGTTTACTATTATAAATAAGCACAAATAAGCCTGTGGTTACCTTGTTTATTGGGTAATCTGACACCAGTCATAATAGTAAGAACTGTCATTGCAGTGTAGTGAATTGTTAATATGGCCCGTCTAGCCATAGTTCTCCATTGTGTGATGTATTGTAAATATTAGTCTCTATTTTCTGTTTAGGATCAGATGTATCTTGAGTCATGCCTTGCTGGAGGGTATGACTCAAGTCACCACCCTTAGTTTCCTTGGGTGTATATGTGAACATTCTGGGAAATCTTGCTCTCTTGCTCCAGATCTTACATTTGGTTCGTCATCATCTCACCCCTGGGCTTGAGATAGCAGCCAGTCATCTGACCCACTGATTTGGGTTTCCCTACCCCTGCAACCACATGAGTGAGGAGAATCCTCCAGACCTACCTACAGATTTGGGACTTGCCACCCTCCCAACCTCCACCACCACATGAGGCATTTCCTTGCATTTTGTGAGTTCTTTGAGACATTACAGTGAAATATGGAACCCTAAATTGCTTTGGCATTTCTCAAGCTGAAAGAATTGAGGAAAAAAAATTCAAGCCTTGAGTTGCAATATTGAAGGACTCTTTGGACAAAATATTGAATGATGCAGGAAGCATCAAAAGAAGATGGAAAGAATACACAGTGCCACTCTACAAAAAAGAATTGGTTGATGTTCAACAATTTCAGGAGGTGGCATATGATCAAGAACAAATGGTAATGAAGGAAGAAGTCAAAGCTGCACTGAAGGAAACAATGAAAAACAAGGCTCCAGGAATTGACAGAATACCCCTTGATATGTTTCAACAATTGCATGCAGTGTGTGAGGCACTTATTCATCTACGCTAAGTAAACTGGAAGACAGCTACCTGGTCAACTGACTGGAAGAGGTTCATATTTATGCCATTCCAAAGAAAGGTGATCCAAAAGAATGTGGAAATTATCGAATAATACCATTAATATCACATGCAAGCAAAATTTTGCTGAAGATAATTCAAAAACAATTGCAGCAGTATATTGACAGGGAATTTCTACAAATTCATATTGGATTCAGAAGAGGATGTGGAATGAGGGATATCATTGCTGAAGTCAGATGGATCTTGGCTGAAAACAAAGAATACCAGAATGATGGTTACTTGTGTTTTATTGACTATGCAAAGTCATTCAACTGTGTGGATCATAACAAATTACACATAGCATTGTGAAGAATGGGAATTCCAGAATAATCATGCTCATGAGGAACCTATATGTAGACCAGGAGGCTGTCATTCGAACAGAACAAGGAAGTACTGCATGTTTTAAAATCAGGAAGGGTGTATGTCAGGGTTGTATTCTTTCACCATATTTATTCACTTTGTATGCTGAGCAAATAATCTGCGTAGTGGTCTATATGAAGAAGAATGTGGCATCAGGATTGAAGGAAGACTCATTAACAGTATGCAATATGCAGATGAGGCAGCATTGCTTGCTGAAAGTGAAGATGACTTGGAGCATTTACTGATGAAGAATAAAGATGACAGTCTGCAGTATGGATTACACCTCAACACACACAAAAAAATGAAAATTCTCACAAATGGACCAATAAGCAGAATTCCAATAAATGGAGAAAAGTTTGAAGTTGTCAAATATTTCATTTTACTTGGATCCACAATCAACACCCATGGAAGCAACAGTCAAGAAATTAGATGTCATATTGCACTGGGCAAATCTGCTACAAAAGACTTCTTTCCAGTGTTGAAGGGCAAAGATGTTACTTTGAAGCCTAAACTGTGCCTAACCCAAGCCATGGTATTTTCAATCACCTCATATGCATGTGAAAGCTGGACAATGAATAAGGAAGACTGAAGATAATTGATCCCTTTGAATTGTGGTGTTGGCAAAGAATACTGAAGAGACCATGGACTACCAGAAGAATGCACAAATCTGTCTAGATTATTCCTACAGGAGTTATAGCACTACTGATTTTAAATGTTGGTTGTTTCCTTAAACCATTTTTGAAAAACACCTTCTCGTTTCTGTGGCTCACCAGAGGAAGCTTTGGTACTCACTCCAGTCAAACTCCAAAGATGTGCCTTTCTTCTTAGTAGCTCTTGTGCCTAGCACATTGCCTGGCACTTTATACATTTTCCATATATACTATTGGTGCATAATTAAGAGATCATCACAAAATTACTAAACTCAAGAATTTAGAAAAAAAGAAAGTCATATGCTCCATTTGCCTTTCTCAAAATCTTTAGGAAACTCATTGGTTCCTCTGGGAATTTAATATTATCCAAAATCAGTAAGTCTTTTTTTTTTTTAATTTTTAATTAATTAATTTTTTATTGTGATTTGGGTGAAGATTTACAGAGCAAATTCACTTTCGATACAGCAGTTTACATATACTTTGTCTAATAACATTGACCACAGTTTACCATAATGCAACAGCTCCCCTCCCGCTTCCTCCCCACAGTTACCTCTTCCCAGTGTCCATCCCTCCATGGACTCCTGCCCCCTGAGCTGTCTCCCTGTGCATA
>NW_006921852.1:2635244-2659638 GCF_000298275.1 Orycteropus afer afer
ATCATGGCGTTGTATTTAGATCTCTGTTAACTGTTTGTGAAGAGCAGCCAAGGGTGATTCAGGCTCTTCTTGGTGGTTTTTTATCATTGGCCTGTTGGTGGAGAAAGAGGTAGTGGCTCTTGCTCAGTAAGTGAAGTTATAGGAAGTGTGGGTGTAGTTGTGTCTTATGGGGATTGTTGTTGTCTCCCACTCAATTATACACAAATTACAATTGACTAACCATCAAAAAAACTTTTCAGTCGTGCAGGTCCATAGGCTTCTTAGAGTTCTTGGAAAGCAGAATGTGTTCTTAAGCCCCAGGATTTTATGAGAACACTGTCTCTTTAAATATCCAAAATAGTCAAGCCGCTTTTTAACATTCAAAGTGGCGGTGCCCTCCCGACCAGCAAAAGTCCACAGCTCAGCCTGCGTTTTTCTTCGCCTTCTCCTTTAATTCCCCAGCCACCGGAGCAGTCCTCAGTACAGTCCCTGGCTAGCAGGGCTGATTTTTAGGTTAATTCTTAGGTCCTATCACCACTTGGAGAGCTGTCTGTGCCATCAGGATCTCTCAGAATCACTGCCAGACCGCAGCTCCGTATGTCTCCTTTTTTGGTATTTTCATGTGAATTCTTCTGCTAATTGGGGTTTAGTCCACTTCTATATCCTTCCCTTCAAGGCTCAGGGGTCCAGGATTATCTTCTGTTTCTGTGTTAATTGGTTTCCCTTTTCTTTGTTGAAGATGGTCTGTGCAGTCTTTCTGCCTAATCTGCCATCTTGCTGGAACCCAAAATCAATAAGTCTTTAGTATTTTTGCTTATGATTGTTTCTTTCCTGTTCATTTCCTGAGTGCACATTTTGAATTAGTCTCAGAAACTGAGTTCTGGGACCTGTGAACTATACCATTAATCAAGTCATTTAACAGTATGAAAATGCTTTCAGAAAGATAGATTCAGGGTTTTCAGAGGAAATAATTTCCCTTCTCATCACTGAGTAGAACTTTGGAAACTGCCTTTTTACCTCCCTGAAGTTTGTGATAGCAGTGAGTGGTTTCTGTATCTATTTTAAATGCAGCCTTCCATGGCAACTTTAAAAGCTTGTACCGGCATCCCTGAACATCCCATTAATTAAGAATTCACCGTCTTGTTTCTCCTTCATTCTCTACCATGGTCTGTACTGTCAGGTTTTTCTCCTCTTCCTTAGCAACTGAAACTGAAATTAGAATTCCAAGTGGATGCTTCACTCCCTAAGAACACCACAGTCTTCTAAACTCGTTCTTTTTCTGAGCATCTGCTGGTGGTGCCTCATCTGTTAAAGTGTAGTCATTTCAGCATTCTGTCACTCATTTAGAAATACTGTGTATGTATCCCTAGTGTATACCCCTTGGGCAAGTAGTTTTTTTTTTTTGTTGTTGTTGTTGAAGGAGAGATAATAGAAATCCTCATCACTAATAGACCATCATTCTAACCATGAATACAAACACTTTTCTTAGGTAGTCTACTGGTAGATTAAAGGCTTTTTGAACTAAATTGGGGTAATAATATTTACTTCTCTGGGTTGCTAGGACTATTAAATGAGTTAATATACTTGAATTGATTTATGCTATGACCAAGAGAATATATGAAGTTAATAAATTTTAGCTACTACCATTATTAATATATTTATAATAATAAATATATAATATTAATAAAATAAATTGCTAATTATTTGACTGGGTTTTTAGAGTACTTAGGGAAAGAGAAATAATCTCATAGGAAGGCAGCCCAACTATTACAGTCATAAAATTTCTGGCTTAGCATGCATTTTATCATCTTTTAAATATGTCTTTAAATACATTAAATTAGATACGTTGAGAATAGAAAATAAATAACCTACAGGAATAGAGGAGCCATCAGAACACTGCTGGTGAACACATGCATGTAAAAGGATTTGATGTGTCATGGTGAAGATGTAAGCTGATGTAACCCTGCACTTTCCTAGGATGTGGTAGCTTTATTTTCTATCTTAAACTTAAGAGGGACTGATCCTGGTAGCTGACTTCTAAACGCCATTTCCTTTCTTGGCCTCAGTTTCAGTTTCAGTGTAAGTTTAAAAGCATAAAACTATACTGGGTACCAAAAGCTGTTTTTAACTATACATTTAATGTGACATGGCAATATATATAGGATACAAATCATTTTTTGTTGTTGTCATTTAATATAATTTTACCTTTACATACCTCAAATTTAGCTTAATTTGTTAAGAAGCAAAGATATCTTTTTGAAGACTAAGCTACCTGTGATAGTTGGAGCTGTGTGTCAACTTGGCTGGACCCCAGTTTTGTGTGGTTGTTCCCATGATGGGATTGGATGACTGTGTTCTGAATGGCCAATCTGTTGAAAGGGAGTTTCCCTAGGGATGTGGCCTGCTTCTAGTATATCCAGGGAGATTCTGGGAAGAGAGACATTCTTCTGTGTATCGGGATTCTGTTGTGCTGCCTACAACTGTCCGTGAGTGAGCAGTTCACCGTTCGGCCTGGAGATCTTGGATTCATCATTCATTGGAGTCAACAGCTGGTGTACTGCCTGCCAGCCTTGAGCTCCTTGGCCCCTGCAGTTGTGGGAGCCAGGAAAGGATAATTTTTTTTTCTCTCTCTCTACATAAGCTTTGCTGTTTTTTGTTTCTCTAGAGAACCCATCTAACATACTACATATAACCCAAGCCATAGTATTTTCAGTAGTCTCATATGCATGTGAAAGCTGGACAAGAATAAGGAAGACCAAAGAAGAGTTGATACTTTTGAGTTGGGGTGTTGGCAAGTGATACTGAAAGTACCATGGACTATCAGAAGAACAATCAAATCTGTCTTGGAAGAAGTGCAGCCAGAATGCTCCTTGGAAGTAAGAATTACCAGACTTTGTCTCACCTACTTTGGTCATGTTGTCAGAAGGGACCATTCCCTGGGGAAGGATGCCATGCTTGGTAATGTAGAGGGTTAGTGAAGAAAGGGAAGATCCTTAATGAGATGGACTGACACAGTGGCTACAATGATGGCCTCAAGCATAGCAAGGGTTGTGAGGATGGTGCAGGACTGGGCAGTGTTTTGTTCTGTTGTACATCAGGTCGTTATGAGTTGGAACCAACTTGACAGCACCTCACAATAATATATCCCAATATGATGAGCAGTTGTCCTGATTGCTGTTTTTTATGGAAAAAAAAAAAAAGATTATTTAAATTTGGGAAACCTAAAGCAACTTGGTTTCCAAAAATAGACAAGCTGTAAAATGGGAAGGATTTTTGTTAAGTTTATGTTTCAGTTAAGGTACTGTAGCCCAGTTTGTAAACTTGCTAATTATTTTGGTATTTCCTGGGGCTGGACCAGTTTCAAAATATATCCACATATTTTTTACTGTCATAGTCATATTTTCTTTGTCAAAACTGACATAAATAGACAAAACTTATTATCATTTACAAAAGAGGATTATTTCCTTTTATTTTTAGTAAGCTATCTCAAATTCCTCATTTACCATTACAGACTTACTAGGGCAGATGTGTAATTTTCCTGGACCTTTTCAAGTGCGTGTGAAACTGTAGTTTGTAATTGGGAATAGTTCCCAATCTCTCACTTGTATTAACTGTATATTTATAAAATATTACAAAGTCAGATAACGGGTAGGGGTAGGAATATCATGCAAAAAACAGAATTTCATGGAAATTCTGAAACCAGGGACCATATTCATATACATACATAGACGAATTCAGAGATATTTCATAAAATTTGACTACAGAAATATTTGTACAGTATTGCTTTTGTTGATGCAAAAATTAAGTCAACAAGTAATGGTTTTGCAAAGGTGTGGGGATATGATAGGATTCTGGACATAGTTTGAACATAGAGATCACAGATCAAATGTAGGTGTATGAGAAATAGCTGAGTGAAGAATGACCCCAAGGATTTTGGCTTAAGCAACTAGAAGTAAAGAGTGAAAATCCTGTGAGAAGGGAAAGCTGAAAATGGAGTTTTTTTAAAAAATGCTTAATTTAAGAAATATTAATTTTTATATGCCTATTATACATAAAGGAGGTCTGGTGGAATAGTGCCTAATGCATTTTGACTGCTAACCAGAAGGCTGGCAATTCAAACCCACCAGCCACTCCTTGGAAGGAAGGATGGGCAATCTACTTCCGTAGTGATACCACCTCGGAAACCCAAGGAGGGGTCGCTATGAGTTAGGTCCAACTCCATGGCAGTTTGTTGCTTTGTTATCATACATAAATGTAGAATAACAACTTACCTTTATTCCCCAAGATCCTCTCTGCTTTTACCTACTCTTCTTTCTGCCCAAGAGGCTGATCTACATTTATTTTATCAATGGACTCCTTTGACCCTTTGACTTCTAATTATGTTCAGCTAATGGGAAGCTCAAAGATTGGAAGGAGGAAAGACTGATGAAGGAAAACTGGAACAGACCTGAATTTTCAAAATTTGGGTGATCCAGAACACTAACTGGAACAAAAATTACGGATCGATGCCCTAGAATGGGAGACTCAGAAGAGGTGTACAAAAAAATGCAACACACTTCCATGGAGTTGGATCTGACCCATAGCAACCCCTCCTTGGTTTCCGAGGAGGAATCACTATGGAAGTGATTGCCCAACCTTCTTTCCAAAGAGTGGCTGGTGGGTTTGAACCACCAGCCTTCTGGTTAGCAGTCAAATGCCTTAGGCACTACGCCACCAGAGCCCCAAGAAGAGGTGTAGTGGGCCCTTTAAGGAGACTGATGTGTGATATTGGATTATTGCCAAGACCATCAAGCGTAACAAATAAGAAAATTACACTTATACCCTAGTAAGTCTGTAATGGTAAATGCAGAATTTGAGACAGCTTTTTGTTGTTAGGTGCTGTCCAGTTGGTTCCAACTCATAGAGACCCTATGTACAACAGAACAAAACACTGCCCAGTTTTGTGCCCTCCTCACAATCTTTGCTATACCTTAGCCCGTTGTGACAGCCACCATGTCAGTCCATTTGGTTGAGGGTCTTCCCCTTTTTCATTGACCCTCCAGTTTACCAAGCATGACATCCTTCTCCAGGGATTGTTCCCTTCTGATAACATGACCAAAATAGGTGAGATGAAGTCTGGCCATTCTCACTTTCAAGAAACATTCTGGCTGCACTTTTTCCAGGACAGATTTGCTCATTTTCTGTAGACCTGCCAAATTTCAGTCCTAATGTCTCTTGCTTTGACCCATTCTTTTACAGCTAAGTCTTCTGCTTGCATCCATGCTAAGAAACACTTTGTGGCCTCAAAAATCCCAATGGTAGATACCAAGTTAATTACTGGGTTGTTTAAAAGTCAGCAGATCAATTTTAAGAAAAGTACACAACTAGAAATATAGTACATTAATATCTTTGCAAGAATAACTATCAAACAATAGGAACAAGACCTTGGAAGAATAGAACCAGGGCTTTGAACCAGTTCAAACTAGTTCAGTCATGGCTGATGGAACAAAATTAGAACAGACCAAATTTTTAAAGTTTGGATAAGGCAGAACAATAGCCAGGACAGGAAGAAATTATGGATCAACACCCTGGAATGGGAGACTCAGAAGAGGTGTAGTGTGCCTTTTCAGGAGGTTAATGGAGAAGACTGGATTTTTGCCAGGACTGTGGAAAGTGACATACATTCAAAGTGGCATGACCAGACACCATCTTTGAGCTAGGTACATAGTTTCTGACTCTCCTAGTTGAGAAATTTGGTTGCTATGCAACATGCACACTGCCCTTGTTTTCTATGAGGAAAATTAAATTTCTAGCAGGATGTCCACTTGTAATTTTTCCCATTCCAGTTACTATTTAATTTCACCTATATTTTACAAATTTGTGTCAGTTCCAGTGTGGCTTCATTGTCCATGACTGAATCAAGAACTGGTTTGAAGCCCTGAATAGAACACAGACTATTTTCATGGATGAGAGAAGGGAAGAGAAAAGCATATTCATTCCAGTATCTGGTGCCTGGCACATAGTGAGTGCTCAATAAACATTGCATGAATTAAATTGATCCTGAACTGGGGTAAAGAGAATCTTACATTCAGGGAAGAATATGAAATTTGGAGGAGGCTGGAGTTGTAATGGAAGGAAAGTGAGGCAAGAAAGAGGAATTTGGGAGGAGGTACTATAAATAAGCTACCCACTTCACAATTGTATCTAGATCTGTTCAGAGGTAAATGTTAGGAGACGAAGCTAAAGCTTAGTATGTGTCTAAAGGATTGCTCATTAGCAGTGCATTCTATTGTATATGGCAAAAATGGATTATTTTGATTCTTTTAAATATTCAGGGAGTAGCTACAAATTCAGTTTCTGGAGAAATATTACTTGACTTACTGCATCAATATAAAAAAGGTCAATTGAAAGAGGATTCCAGCATGCTCTGTGATTGCAGGTGAAATTCTATGAAATTCCAAGTCTATAGAATAAAAAGAATCCTTCTTATTGCTACCTGTGTGGTAGTTTTGGAAGAGTTTTGGTGTTGGGATCTTCTTTAGCTGTAGCTAACACTGTACTGGTTACACTGTCTTTACAGGAACCAGAGTGAATTATTAAGATTATTGTACTTTAAAATTTTCAGCTAATAATAGAATACATTAAAGAATAATGACAGGAAGGATATGTATATTTCTTGTTTTCCCTTTTTAATTATGTCATTGTCATTTCTGGTTAATTTTAGAAAGCTCATGACACGTTTAACTGAGTTTTATTTTTCTACCATCATATTGTGAGGATAAAGATTAAAGATTTGACTTATATTTTCTCTAGGTTTTTTTAAGTTAAATGTGCAAAAGAGTGGTTTCATTTATTTAAATCTTAAGATAAAACAAATGAATTGTACATCATGTTGATGATATTAGAAGGTGATGTGCTTTCTGTCCTGTTTCTTAATTAAATGGAAAATTCAAATGTGCTAGGATCATACTTTGTAATGTAAAGAGTTTCTGTATTGTATGCTGTATTTGGAATATGGCTATTGGTAGTTTGTGCTTTTGGGAAAAAAATGAATATTTTAAAATTCTACCCTTTACACCACATGCAGTAGTTATTAGTGAAGTCAACATATTGCTTGACTGTCTTCATTATCACTTTATGACTACTTGTGTTTAACTAATAGCTTTTTTTTTGTTTTATCCTTCTAGAATACTCAATACAGCTGTTCCATATAATGACACTGCCTCATTAGTTTGATGCATTTGAACATACATACTAATAAGGACAGTCACAAGGAAAAAATACTTTATTTTGTTCTTCCCTTGTGTTCCTTTTTGAAATAAGAACATTTGCCACTAGTGGATGTTGCAGCTCAAATGTAACCATAGGAAAAATTATAGGAAAAGGCACAGATGGTCTCATTGGACTCCAGAGGAACTACTTGTCTATATCAGTGGCACTTTCTCCCTGGTTTATCTACCTGTTTGCACAGCATAAAAATTAATTTCTTAGGTAATGCTTCTGAAGCCATAATTAACTTCAGGGCTGTAATTTCCTAGTGTGGGTAGATGAAGAGTTACTCCTGTAAAAATAGATCTGTCTAACAGACCCTAGATAACCTTGTGGTCCCTTTCTATTAGGTGTTTCTGCAGCGTGTGGAAGCATGCACGTGAATTATTCCTACGTGCTCCTGCTTCAAACATTGCCCTGAGTCACGAGTTATACCAAGGAGTATGCCTTTTTTCTGAAGGGCAGAAGATAGTTCCTCTCAGACAAATCCTGAAATGGATTTTCTGGACCGTAACTGACATTGATGATTTTGACTGTAATAAACTTGAAAAATGGTTTTCTTTTTCTGTAGTGGAATCTTCTGTTTGTTCAAAAACTGTGTCAATAAGAGTAGAGATTCATGCTATCCTCGTTGAAATTTAGTATCCACTAAATTTCTACTGAAAATATTTCTTAAAAGAGGGTTCTTATATAGATCTATAGCATCTGGGAAGAGAAAAATTTTAAGCTGCTGAGCTACAGTGGTACATGAACACTAAAATTTTTAAAAACACTTTCAGTGTCTAAGAGGAAATTAAAGTCTATTTGGGGATTAACTTTCAGGGTTCTGAATCTTCGTTCATTAGTCAGACCCAAAACCCCTTGACCCTGAGTAGATTCTAATTCATGGCGACCTAGGTGCTATAGAATAGAGCTACTCCATAGTGTTTGCTTGGCTGTGGTCTTCAAGGAAGCAAATTTCCAGCCTTTCTTCAATAGTACCACTGGGTGGGTTAGAACTGCCAATCTTTAGGTTAGTAGTTGAGTGCAAAGGATTTATGCCATCCAGGATCTTGATCCACTATAAACCCATTGCTATCAAGTCACTTCTGACTCACAGAGACCCCATATGACAGAGTAGAACTGCCCCAGAGGGTTTCCAAGGCTGTAAATCTTTATGAAGCAGACTGCCCCATCTTTCTCTGTGGAGTATCTGGAGATTTCTAACTGTCAACCTTTTGATTAGCAGCTGAGTGCTTAATCACTGCTCCACCAGGGCTCCTACCGGTCCACTAGTTGTTGTTAGGTGCCCTCAAGTTGGCTCTGACTCATAGTGACTGTGATGGTTATGTTTGTGTGTCAACTTGGATGGGCCTGGTTGAGTGGCTAGGCAGCTGGTGGTAGTTATTCCCCATGATGAAACTGGCAATCAACTCCATGGTGGGATCTGCCACAAGCAGCTGAGTAGCTGCCTTTGGGATGTGTTCTGCTTCCTGTATTTAACGAGAAGTCTTGGGAATGGTCTCTAGCCTGTGGCATGCTTTGACCCTGTATGTAGCTGTGTCATTCATTGCTCAGTAGCCTGCCATGCTCTACTGACCTTGAGACTTACAATGGACTTAAGTTAACAGCCTGCCATGTGGTTTGGTAACATCGGGACTGTGCCTTTTTACTTTTCAACCTTGGGGCATTAATTGGTAAAGAGACCATCCCATTTTTGGTATATTCCTGTCAGAGTGGCACTAGGTAACCAGAACAGTGACCCTAAGTACAACAGAACCAAACACTGCCTGGTCCTGAGCCAGCCTCACAATCCTTGCTCTACCTGAGCCCATGGTTGCAGCCACTGTGCCAGTCTGTCTCATTGAAGGCCTTCCCCTTTTTCACTGACCCTCCACTTTACCAAGCAAGATATCCTTCTCCATGGAATGGTTCCTTGTGAGAATATGACCAAAGTAGGTGAGACGAAGTCTGGCCATTCTTACTTCCAACAAGTATTCCACTAGTGGCCTTTGCTAAATTTGACTTTTTATATTATTAATTCTATTTTAATTTATGTAATTCTATATAACAATGAGTACCTAAGACTTTTAGATATAACAACTGCAAAGAGAGAAATGCAAGACTTAGATAATGAAAGTTTATCAAGAGATTGCAAATCTATAATATTTAACTAATTCATTTATCTTTCTTTGGTCCTAAAGAAGTCCCTGGTTGGTACAAATAGTTAATGTCCTTGGCTGCTAAGTGAGGTGTTAGAGGTTCAAGTTTACTCAGCAATGCCTTGGAAAAAAGACCCGGTAATCTCTTTCTGAAAAATTAGCCAGTGACAAACCTATGAGCACAATTCTACTCTGATAAACACGGAGTCACCATGAGTTGGAGTTGACTTGGTAGCAATAAGTATTTGGCCCTAAAAGGATTTAGTACAATTGTTAAAGAAATAGAAAATATATTAAAGTTAATTAGTTAAAATCAGGGGAAAAACATGATACTGTTTTATTTTTTGACTCATTTAGAATCTTAATATAAGAGGGATGAATATAAGGGAAGAGAAAGAGGAAGGCTGGCTAAGGGAAGGTTTGTCTCAGCCAGATGGGCTGCCATGGGTGAATGGCAAGGCAAGTCCTATCATTCATATTCTCTTCTAATCTAGCAAGTTTCAGGAAACTTCCTTCCCCTGCTGACTTTACCTAAAATCCATTTGGAAATATTCTTGTAGTTATAATTGGCTTTGTGGAATCTCTGCCATATGGCTCAGTGCCTGACATATATTAAGTACTTAGTAAACGTTAACAGTTTTATAGGATGTTTATTCAAGTTGTATGGAGTTGTATGATTTCAGCAGAGGATAACACGTTGATAGATATTCTGGATTCATTGTGTCCTTAATAAACCTATAGAACATTTGAATCTATCCCTGAGAAAAACACAGAAAAATTTTTTAAATCCTCTTTCATTATGGATACAGTTTTTCAATTAGAATAACCTTCAAAATGTTTTCCAAATGAGCAAGAAACTGTCCTTTCAAGGTAATACCTCTGAATCTGAACCTAAAGGCTTTAGAAAAAAGACCTAAATGCAGGACTTAATGTATGTAAACCAAGGGGAAGGTCATTTGGTCTTTAAAACAGAAGATGCTGATCTGAATGCAAAGAACAAACTGAGTTTATGTCTCAGTTAAGAGGCAACTATTATAAGCCTATATATAAGCTTCTAGGAGATAAAAAGTGTCCACATTAAGATAAAACCCATTGCCAGTGAGTAGATTCTCATTCATAACAACCCTATATAATAGAGTAGAACTGCTCCATAGGTTTTCCAAGGTTGTATGTCTTTATGGAAGCAGACTGCTTCATGCCTTTTCCATGGAGTAGCTGGTACGTTTTAACCACCAACTTTTGGTTATCTGCCAAGCACTTTAACCACTGTGCCACTAGGGCTCCTCCACATTAAGAAAGACATTTGAAATCTGGAGACTTACCTACTAAACTTGGGAGCTCTGGTGGCATAGGGCCTAAGACATTTGACTACTAACCAGAAGGCTGGTGGTTCAAACCCACCAGCCACTCCTCGGAAGGAAGGTTGGGAAATTTACTTCCGTAGTGATATTGCCTTGGAAACCCAAGGAAGGGTTGCTTTGAGTTGGATCTGATTCCACAGCAGTGAGTTTGGTTTTGATTTGGACCTAACCAAACCTGATTTCTAGAAGCTAGTTCTCATTCCCATGCAGAGCATAACAGTTACAAGAGGCCTTTTGTCCTAGTGGTCTGTTCCTTTTATATTCATTGGAGGAGACACATAGGTATAAGTAAATGAGAGATAAATAGGAAAGGGTGGTCCAGATGGCTATAGAGTGACTACTCATTAATGACAATAAAGAATGAGATTGAAAGAAGATCCCTTGAATTAGGAGAGATATTAAAGCAAGGGAGTAAATTAAGAAACTTGTAGAGAAAATAAAAGGAAGTTGAACACCTGTCTAGAGAGAGTACTTGGGGAAAATGACTATATTTAGATAAGACTGTATTTCATATTTATCTATATGGACAAAAGTATAATGGTATTACAGTTATTATCAAAATTTGCTGTCACATTAATATTTCATTCTGGTTAAGAATTTTGCCTGATTCTTTCTGGGTCTTTATCCTGCTGCTATTGTGTTAGGTGCTGATTTCTCCCTCTCTATTATTCCTTCCTCTTTCCTTCTTATATTTATTTATATCTGTTCATTTAATATTTCTCCATTCTCTAATTTGCTTTGAATTATCCAAATAACACAAGAATACATCTTGTGAAAAAGATTCCAAGAGATAGTGATCAAGCAAAATCCCCTTTGTGGCAACCTTCCTACTTCTTCCATTCCCAAACCGTACTGAGTCTCAAATATTTTAATTATTTTAATATTTTAAATATTTTAATTAGTCTATATTTATTAGTTCCTGTAACTAGTGTCTGTTTAGATATTTTTCTAACATGCTTTCTAGTTTCATAAAAGGGAAAATTCTTCCTTGAGAGTGTCAGGAAAAACAAATTTTATGCATTGAGATGAATTTTTCCAACACTGTCCTCCCTTATGAACTTATAAAAATCTGATTTATGACTAATTATGTTCTGGTTTTAATTGAAATGAAATTTTAAGATATTTTTAATTCTGGTAGGAAAAAATTCTTTTTTTATACCTCATTAATATACATGGCATAAACTTTGAAGAAAAAATTAAACATATGACTATTATCATTTTGGCCATTTAAATCTGAAATATATAAGGTAAATATTGGCCAAATTTAATTTATCCAGGCTTTTGGAAAGAATTTCCCCATAATGTACAGTTTTTGTAAACTCTCTTTACTTTTTATAGGTGTTTTTGTAATAATTGTAGTGTATAACAATGAATAATAGACAGGAAGTCTTCTGCAGTAAGCTAGACTCTTCCTGTTGTGGTGGTGGTGGGGCATTGAAAGGTGGATGTTCCAGTCAGGAGTGGGTATGCATGATAATATAATAACATTCAACGCATTCAATTAAATGGTGATGATCCTTTAACAACAAGTCATTATGCTCTACCAATCAAGTAAACTACATTTGGAACATAGATGTGCTTCTCCCTCCTTCACGATATATAAGCAATATGATCTGTAACAGAAGTTATTTCTACATGATTTTTCTTATGGTCAGCCAACACTTTCAAATAGAAAGTTACATGTACATAGTAGACTCTTAAAGCCCCTTTTCTAATGTCTCCAGAATTTAGTAACTTGTGCCAATACCATGGCAAGAGCCAAGAAAGGAATCGTGCATAAAGGAATGGGAGGGAACTTCTCTGTTCAATCTGCTCTGAACTTGTTTCTGAAGTTTTCAATAAGCAGATGTAATGTTATGTCTGTAGCATCACTCTTACTCATTTGCATTCCAAAATTGTTTCTTGAGTTATAAAGGAGTGAATGAAACTATAGCCAGAGATTTAGATATTGTGTATGCATGATACATAGTTTAGCTGACTTAAGCTCTAGCATGAGTTAACTAATGGTAACTGATCTATTATTGATAGTTGAAGCAATTACAAATTATTCTAGTGCTTGTGAGTTGAATATTTACATCTATTTTTCTATTCATTAAATTTTACCCATGAGTCACATTTTTTAGTAACTAAGACAAGACAGATGAAGAAAAGGCAAATGATACATTCTAGTGAATAGCAAGTGAAATAGACAAAGTAAGTTATTGTAAATGTATACACACACACCACACACACAATATAGTTATACAGTTATGTAAATTTTGGGGTTTCCTTATAATGTAGAGGAAGATTCTCCAATATTGTAGTGACTGGAGTATGGATTCACTCTGCCAGATCATTTATTCCAAGCAAGTTCAGGAATGATTAGATCTGAATCATAGGGTGCTAATTTCTATCACGATCCATTAATTGCAAGCTTGCATTATGCCAAGGGACAGGTAAGTGCAAGGCATTGTTATACCGCTATTGACAGCTGTCATACCCTATTATGATTATATTTTGCCATATATACTGCCCTTCACCAGTGTTCCTTCAAGGCTGGGAAATAAGTACTTACAGGACCAGCCTGTAGCAGCAAGTGCTTTTGTTCCCAATTTCTAGATAGAAGTCTAGTGACTTAGGCTGGATCAGTGGGTTGCTCCTTTTGCCATTTTATTGGCAATGTTGTTGTTGTTATGTGCCGTTGAGTTGGATCCGACTCATAGCGACCACTCCTTGGATTTCCGAGGCAGTATCACTATGGAAGTAGATTGCCCTATCTTCCTTCCAAGGAGTGGCTGGTGGGTTTGAACTGCCAGCCTTCTGGTTAGCAGTCAAGTGCCTTAGGCACTACGCTACCAGAGCTCCCCTTATTGGCAATGTTGTTGTTGTTGTTGTTGTTTGCCGTCGAGTCGCCCCGACTCATAGCGACCCCTCCATGGGTTTCCGAGGCAGTATCACTACGGAAGTAGGATTGCCCAACCTTCCTTCCGAGGAGTGGCTGGTGGGTTTGAACCGCCAGCCGTCTGGTTAGCAGGCAAGTGTCTTAGCCACTATGCTACCAGAGCTCCCCTTATTGGCAATAAGAAGAGCAAAATAACTTTCTCCTTAAGGTGAGAGAAGAGTCATCTTACTCTGACTATCTCTGAGTTTTTTATAGAGGCTGCAGCTCTGATCAGCTCTATTATCAGACCCTCTTCCTCAGGGATGTGGGAGAAAGAGTCAGAACAGAGGAAGGAGAGAGAAATGGTTTGAATTTCTCTCAAGAGTGACGTACAACCTTTCTCTACTCTCTCATCTCTTATAAGCAAGCATGCATAAAATAGGGGGAAAAAAAGTCAGATATGTTTCTGGTCTTGAAATTTCTTCTTAAAATAAGTGCTCCACCCATTAGCAGAATCAACAAAAATGTATCCTTGGTATTGAGGAGACTCCACTTCCTTGGGAATAGATTGGAATGAAATATCTTTTGAGGTAAATGATGATAGCAGAACACCAAAGCCAAACTTACTACTACAGAGTCAATTTTGACTCTTAGGGACCCCCATTGGGTTTCTAAGGCTGTGAATCTTTATAGAAGTTGATTGACTCATCTTCCCTCTACAGAGCAGCTGGTGGGTTTGAACCACTGACCTTCTCCTTAGCAGTCAAATGCGTTATCCACGATGCCACCAGAGCTCCCCTTGATGGTAGCAGAGGAGCAAAATTTTATTTCCGTAAGTGGGCATGATATTTTGTTAAAAGGTTAAAATTAGTCTAACTTAAAATTATTATGGTCTTATCATATGGCATTGATCTTTGGTACTTCGATCATCCTTTTATTTGTGAGTATAAGAGTACCCCCAGATAACTTTTTGGAAAGAATCTTGGCCTTAACCAGTACTATTTTGTTTTTCTCCATGTGCAAATGGAGTGGCTTTATCTTCAAGCATTTGTTCTTGTCAAACTCGTCAACTTTCATATGAAAATGTCAATCTGATCTCCAGGTTGAGGAGCTGTTAAAGCATATGGCTTTGCACTTAACCGGAAAAATAGAATAGCTGCACTCTAGGTACTTGTCAGGGAATGTAATCTTCAACTCACCGCCATTCAACACTTTTCAGAAGCTCAGCTGGGAGAAGCAATATTTATGAAGGATTGTCTGAAGGACATGCAGTCTATCTGTTCACCTAGCTACTCTTAAATTTACCCTATCTTAGCCAGACAAGCAGAGATTCTAGAAAATCTGTCTGGTCCACATGGGGAAATGCTTTTACTAAATCATGGAATGACATTTTGCCATAAGCTTATACTGAGTAATGTTAGAAGGAACAGATTATTGAAGCCCCCTGTGTTTACTATGAGGCTGTTAATGATTATTCACTACATTGTATAGTATTCTGTTTATGAGGAGTCATAGGTGAAATTTCTCATGTCAGTACCAGTTATGGGTGTATTCTTCTTTGCAACTGGTTTGGTTATAAGCACATAAACACTGAATCATAACTGATTGTGCGTTTGACTTGAGTTATTTCCTTGCAAGTATAGGGCTGAAGTTGTAACATTTCTGGAAAACATGCAGGAGCTCACAACACATAGTTTGAGAACTAATTTCCTTCTGGCCTCACCTTGTTTTACATTATCTAACTTACCCTTTGTTTTGTGTAAGATGAAGAACGACAAAGAAAGTTTTCAAAGATCAGCTGAGTCCGGAAGGGCAGCTGATTCTGGATGAAGAGAAGGAGCCCACTTATTTGCAGTGCATAATTCTTTGGGTCTACAATTATATCCATATGTAAATGGCATTTCACAGAAATCCAAGTCATGTTTTTACATCTCACTGATGTGTCATTTTTGTCTCTGGTGCTCAAACATTCCACCTCCGCTGACCTACTTTTTGTTTCTCCGGTCTTCTACTGCAAGAAGACATTTTCTGGGGAATTAAGAAGAGAAGCCTTTGGTAATGGGTGTGGGAGGAGGAGATAGAGTCTAGAGACAAGAAGGAGAAAGAATCCATAGGAATAACTTTATTTTTAGAGTCCTACTCAGGAATCGTTAAAGTAGAAGTATCTGATCTGAAGCCAACCATCCAGATAAAATACTGGCACTCAGCCACCAAGTGAATGTGCACGCCAGGCCATTAGTCACACAGATGCCTCTTTCACAGCTTGTGTCAAAATCTGTCACTGATTTTGGCAATGGCAGGTAAGTGACTCTTTCAGAGACATAACTAGATGCTACAGAAATTATAAACCTTAAACTTAACCAAATGTTAAAAGACCTTTTTGCATTTACAAAGTAATACTTCAGTGTTTTACAAATTCTGATCTATGGATGGATGCTAGTCTATGACACATTCTTTCAGTAGTCTCTCATGTAATAAGAATGCAATATGAGGATAATCCAATGAGTTTTTCATGAAGCTAAAATTATTTAATTTAAAAATATGTACTTCATTCCAAGATTATGTACTTCCCACACTTGTATGTTCATATATTCTTTCTTTCATGAAACTATGATTTTTTAAAAAATCCCTCTTCTTGTTAATAAAATTAATTAAAACAATCAAAGTGAGTCTCTAGGGCTAGAAAGTGTGGTTGTGCAGTAGTTTACTGCCTAAGGCACTTGTATGTAAAATTCTGGGTTCTGGGATTTTCCAAATTCTGGAACACACTGCTTAAAAAAATGTTACTGACTAAAAGAATTTGCCAGATATACTCCTTTTCCCTGGTTAGAAAGTTTAGCTGTTGTTTCCCACTAAGCCATACCTACCAGAATTAAATCCAGTCTTGTCTAGTCGATTCCCACTCATAGAAACCCTATAGGACAGAATAGAACTGCCCCCTAGGATTTCTGAGGAGCTTGGTGGTGTAGTGCCTAAGGCACTTGTCTGCTAACCAGAAGGCTGGTGGTCCCACCAGCCACTCCTCCGAAGGAAGATAGGGCAATCTACTTCTGTAGTAATACTGCCTCGGAAACCCAAGGAGGGGTTGCTATGAGTCGAGGCTGACTCGATGGCAAATAACAACAACAAGAACATAGGATTTCCGAGGCCATAAATATTTATGGAAGTAGACACCCTCCACTTTCTCCCATGAAGCATCTTGTGGGTTAGAACCACTGACCTTTTGTTTAGCAGCTAGATGCTTTAACCTCTGCGTCACCAGAGCTCCCTTATTAAACAATACCACCTCATAAATGATTCCTATAAAAACATCTTGGAGATGAGAAGATAATTATCCAGACCTTTGTCAAACAATATGGAGCAGATTAATATGCTTCACTGATGTGATGAAGATGACAGCTGGAACTCTTGAAAAGACAGCTTCTGTGACTCAGGACCCTGAAGTTTCCAGTTGTCAATAGCAACACCTCCTTCTCAGGTTGTTGATTGGCACTGAGAAGCACTTGCCAGCTCCTAGTATTGATTTCATGTGATCCAGTAGAGTAAGAGAAAGTAGAGTTTTTGCATATTGCCTCGTTGCCCTACTATGTCATTAAGAAGCAGGTCTAAATGATTCTCTATTAGGTTTCTCATCTTCTTTTTATAAAGGTACATATTATAGATGTCCAACCACATGTGTGCTCAGACACACAATCTTTGCCATATCCTAGATCCATTGTGCAGAGCTGAAATGGAATGGAATCAGAATTACTGAAAGGTGAGGACAGCTTGTTATTTTGCACTAAGCACACTGGACACAAAACCAGCATTTCACCAATTTTACAAATTAGATTCTCAAGTTCATACAAATAATACCACTGCATGTCACTGGATGATTGCTACAAGGCTAAGGAAATATGCTTTTTTGTGTGTCATTGAAGTTTCTGTAGAACTCTTAATCCTAATTCAATGCACTACATTGACAATCTGAATAAATACATCTCATCCAGGAAGAGGTTTTGCAAGGTTGAATGACTGCAGGTGATATTTTAAGCCAAAGGATTTTTCATTCTCTCTCCACTGGAAAAGCAAAAATTTACTCAGTGTGGGTAAAATATGATGCTAGAATCTGTATTCCTTATAAAACACTGTTTCCTTGTTATATTTCTATAAGATGTAATATTCAGAATATAGTAAAAATTTACTGAATAATCCCTATATTACTAGATGTATGGATAATTTCTAATATGTCAGATTGAAAGGCTTCCTTGTAGCAAAAAATCTATATAAGAGAATCACTTTAATATGGCATTATGGTTTGGCTTACCCTTCTTCAAGAATATCATATGTAACCCTCTTCTTCAGCTATATATAATTGTGTTCCAAAACAATGTATATAGATATTTTATAAAGGTACAGTTTACAGTGATTTTCAAAAAAAAAAAAAGAGAAAACCTTTTCAGCTATGAATAAAATGCAAGTCTAGCTTTATTTGAAATGTCTGTCATGATTTTAATAGATTTTATCCAAATAATTTTTAAGAATTTGTTAATATTAAATATTCTAGTTCTATTAAGGCCTTTTGGGTAAAAGGTAGGATATAAAATAAATATGAAAATTAAATTCTGTTAGTTTCATAACAATACATATATATCTCCTTGCATGCTCTTTCTCTCTCCTCTCACTCTTTTTTCTTTTTCTCTCTCTCTTTTCTGAGTTAAATCCTTACCACCTACTACTCTTTTCACTTTTCTCTCCTCTTTGAATATTTTTTCTTTCCAGTCACTCAGATCTCTTTGACTATAAAGCTTGTGTTCTTCCCCTAGGCAGCTCTGATTGCAAGGGAGTTTGTTGCTAAGGTGAAATATCTATTTCTGGACATATTTGAGCCTAACTTTTAAGGAAATATAAGAAATGAATCCTACCAGGAAGCAAAGAGGGAATTGTGGTTTCCTGACAAGACTCTTCTAACCCTATGCCTCCATTTTCCATCAAGAGAAGTCTCATTCCTGATAACACATGCATAGAATCCATATAATTTCCAAACAAGTGAGATAGCATACTGATAGCAAGCAAAGTAAAATTAAAATGAACCATAAACCTTTCCTCATTGTAGGAATAGAAACAAGATATGTCCTATATTCTTTGGTAAATCTTTTAGTAATTCTTTTTATTATTATTTTCACGTATGTAATAACATTTGGATTGAAACTCACTTAGCGTATTTGAGGAATTTAAAGGTCATTGAAAGAGGCTGTCCCATTAATTTTTTCAGTTAGTTGACAAGTTGGAATGAATAGTTCTGTTTCACTTGTGATCCAGTGCAATCAGCTGTAATCTTTATTTCTTCCTAACACCTTGAGCTCATTATTTTGTTTTTCTTATGTCATTTATTAAAAAGACCCTCAGAAAAGAAGGGAGAGGTAGAATCTGGAAAGCTTAAATGAGGAAATTTTAGAACTGATTAGTTCAAAATCAAAAGAAAAAAAAATTACAGTATCTGAACATGACAATATAAAATATCCTTTAAAATAACTACAATAAGTTAAATGTAAACTACAGTGGTGAACATTACTGTAGATTACAGCAACTGAAATGCCTTCCTTTAAATGAGTTGTCAAAAGGGAAGGTTAGTACAGCCTGATCAATAATGCTGTTTTTTTAAAAAGAAAACCTTGAAACAAGCTTTATAGATGGGTAAATATGTGTTCTCCTTAGCCCTTTTTGGTGCTAATAATTTTTTCCTCTCTCTTCTGCTATGGTTGAATAAAATAGCCAATAGCAAAGCCATTATTATTTTCTTGCTTTAAAACTTGCTTACCTGGGTTGATGTTGTAACATCAATCAAGGTGATGCTCAGAATGAAATAAATAGCTATAAACCCTCCCACGTGTTTACTCCTTACTGCAGAATAGGAAATGTAAGCTTGATTTCTCGCTGTGTGTTAAGGAGTTATGACCTCGTTGATAAAGGAATCTGAGAGGTCAGGCATTTTTATATTCATATGTTTATATGTTCTTTGGTTCTAATGTAGTTAATCATTATTCGGTGTCACAGTGACTTTTGAAGTGAATTCCATGAGGAACTAGAGTTTTTTAGGCCCTCCATGGCATAGCCTAGAACACAAGGACTAGCCAATATCTTTTTTAAGGTGCCAGTCAAGATGGGCAGATAAGAATTTAGAGTTAGGGGAGTGATAGATTTTGACTTCATTGTTACCAGTTCATCGCCCTTGTATCTTCTAGGCCTCTTCCTCCACCCCGATGAATGCCCTTCTCCTCAACTCCTTCTCTGTGAAATGTGAATGGCAAAGTATGAGAGTGCTGCGCTAGCTTGGAGAGTAAATTTCTTTGTGGCAGGTGAGCCTTTTGAAGGATTAGTGTTATAAGAACTAATTAGCTAGTTCAGGGTGAAGGAAATTCTGGAGAAATTTGGATTCTGAAAATGGCATCTACTGATGTAATAACTCATATTGGAGCTGAAGCTCATGTTGAATGTGAGAGTATTTTGCAAACTGTAACTATTTTTACACTGTAAGGTGTTAGTTCTTTCCTTAACATGTGATTTTTGTTTTTGCTTTTCAGCTTTAACAATCAGAATTTTATTATCTTAGTGTAGAAGGCTACAAGTCCTAATTCAGGGCACTGGCTCTAGGGAAAGCGTTCTTTTTCTGTCTGCGCTGGAGGAAAGTCCTTGTCTCTTTCCGGCTTCTGCTCTTAGGCTCTCTTCATGGCTTGACATTTCTCTTCCCCCATCTCTGCTTGCTTGTCTCCATACTTTACCTGCTCTTTCATATCCCAAAAGGGGTTGAATTAAGACATACCCTACACTGCTCCTGCTTCATGAACATAAAAAAGACAGCCTATTCCCAAGTGGGATTATAAAAACAGGATAGGATTTACATTTATTTTTAAATTGTGAATTAGGTGAAAGTTTACAGAGCAAATTGGTTTTCCATTCCACAGCTCATACACATTCTGTTTGATGACATCCACTGCAATCCCCACAATGCAACAGTATTCTTCCCACCCCCACCCCATTCCTACTTCTTCCCTTCCTCCTCCTTTCCCATCCTCTTCAGTGGGTTTGGTTTGGATTGGTCTGCCTTTCTAGATCTATCCCTGGGCAAATGCTGCCCTCTTGATCACATATGGTTGTTTGTTCTACGAAATGTGTATGCTCCTGGTATATGTTCAACTTATAGGCCTGTCTGTCTATTGATTTGCTGAAAGTTGAGCCATAGGGTTTAAATTCAGTTTCTGGCTTGAAAGGTGTCCAAAGGCCATAACCTTAGGGATTCCACCAGTCTTCATATGACTAGTAAACCTGGTATTTCTTTTTATCATTTTGAGTTTTATTTCATATTTTTCTCCCATTCAATCCAGGACCTTCTCTGTGATCCCTTTCAAAGAAGTCAGTTGTGGTAGCTAGGCACCTTCTACTCCAACTGGTCTCAGGGTCAGAAGGCTGGGGTTCACATTGTCCTTTAGTCCTTTAGACTAATTGTTTTTTGTGTCTTTGATTTTCTTCATTCTTTGCTCTAGACAGGGATAGACCAATAGCTGCCCCTTAGATAGCTGCTCATAAGCTTTTAAGACTCCAGTATGATGTAGAACATTTTCTCTGTGGATTATGTTGTGCCAATTGACCTTCATGTTCTTGAGATTATGGTCCTGAGCTCCCATGCCCAGTGATTTACTTCCTTTAGGAGTTTTGTTATGACTAAGAAGTTTTCATAACTTTGCCACTTTGTGCTCTACTGCATTCATGGATATATTTTGCATCACATATAAATACATAGGAAGAGATATCTTCTGTTAAACTTGCGTACATTCATGGGTGCAGTCCCTTTCATGTTCCCACTCCTGTTCAGCTTGAGTGTCTATCTCTGTATCCACTTTATTGATTATTGTTCTTACTATTATTGCAGGTTTGTGTATGTAACAGTATTCCCCTTTTTTGCCTTTAATTCTTTTGTTTTCCACTGCCTTGATCATTCTATGCTGACCTCCCCTTTAATGTATATTGCCCTTGCCTTCAACCACATTACTATGTATCTACCCTCTTGTTAGTGATTTACTCTTCCTGGTAAACTTCAAAGAATGATTCTTTCTGAGTGTAAACCTTTACAGTAGTTGTCTTATACAATAAGGAGTATACCTGCTGTAAATGTACACCTTATATGCCTATTGTTTGGCTGGAAGCTACAGGAGTGAGTTCAATTCCAGGCCTGAAGGGTGTCTAGGAGCCATAATCTTGGGGGTTTTACCAGTCTCTGTAAAACCAGTAAGGAGCTCTGATGGCATAGTGCCTAAGGCATTTGACTGCTAACCAGAAAGCTGGTGGTTCAAACCCACTAGCCACTTCTCAGAAGGAAGATTGGGCAATCTATTTTCACAGAGGTACTGCCTCAGAAACCCAAGGAGGGGTCACTATGGGTTGGGATTAACTTGATGGCAGTGAGTTTGGTTTGCTTTTGGTTTTGGTATAAGACCAGTAAACCTGGTACTTTTTATGAGTTTGAGTTTTGTTCCATATTTTTCTCCCACTCCATCCAAGATGTCCTACACTGATCCCATTTTGAGTGGTTGGCAGTGGTAACCAGGTACCATCTGGTTCTTCTGGTGTCAGGGACATACATGTAGGCTGAGGTTCACATGGTCCACTAGTACCTTGGACTAATTGTTTCCATGAGTCTTTGGTTTTCTTCATTCTTCCTTGCTCCAGATGAGGAGAGAAATTATCGTTGGATCTTAGATGTACCAGGTTGTGCCAATTGAGCTTGATGTCCCTGGTAACATAGTCTAAAGTCCTCAGAGCCAGTGACTCGCTCCCTCAAGGTGTTTGGTTGTAGCTAAGAAATTAACATAAATTTGCCCCCCCATTAGCTCCATTATAAGGAGCTCTGGTGGTATAGTGCCTAAGGCATTTGACTGCTAACCAGAAGGTTGGTGGTTCAAACCAACCAGCCACTCCATGGAAGGAAGACTGGGCAATCTACTTCTGTAAAGGTTTACCACCTCATTAACCCAAAGGGGGTCTCTATGAGTTAGAATCAATTCTATGGTTTTGGAGTTTAGCCTGACTATGTATGTATGGATGGATATTTTTTATAGCCCATACAAATACTTATGTGGAAATATCACTTGTCAAACCTGCATATATGGTCATGGGTATATTCCTGTTCACCTACTCACATCTGATCATCTTGCCTGTCTATGTATGCATCCATATATTAATGTTTGTGATTATTAATAATGCAGAATTGTATATGTAATAGTATTTATTTTTGTTTTCTGTACCTCTTGTGCATCTCTCCATGTTTTCCTTTTCTTCAGCGACATTGTGTTGATTACCTGCTTTTGATATATTGCCTTTCCCTTCACCCAAATCATTATGTGCCTCTTACATAACTAGCATTTTTTCTTCTCCTCTCCTCTTATTCCTGGTAATCAAAAAAGGAAATTTTCTTTCCATGTGTAAATCTTTCTTTGACTTTTTATAATAGTGGTGACATACATATTTGTCCTTCTGTGATTGACTTATTTCTCTAAGCATAATGTCCTCAAAGTTCATCCACATTATAAAATGTTTGAGGATTCATTATTCTTTAATGTTGCATTGTATTTCGTTGTTGTATGTACCATAGTTTGTTTATCCATTTGTCCATTTATGGACACTTAGGTTGTTTCCACCTCTTTGCTATTGTGAATAGTGCTGCAATGAACATGAGTATGCATATGTCTATTAGTATCCTCGCTCTCACTTATTGAGAATATATACCAAGTAGTAGGATTGCTGGATCAAATGCCTTTTCTATTTCCAACTTTTTAAGGAATCATCATACTGCTCTTCACAGTGGTTGTATCATTTTACAGTCCCACCATTATGTATGAGAGTTCCAGTCTCTACACAGTTTTACCAGAATTTGTTTTCTCTCTTATTGAACTTTGCTATTCTTGCTGGGATGAGATGGTATCTCATTATCGTTTTGATTTGCATCTCTAATGGGTAATGATTGAGAGCATTTCTTCATGTTATTTTTAGCTGCCTGAATATCTTCTTTGATAAAGTGTCTGTTCATGTCCTCTGCCCATTTCTAAAATGGATTATTAGTCTTTTTGATGTTGAGGTGTTGATGTTTTCTATAAATTTTAGAGATAAACGCCTTGTTGGATGTTATTGCCAAATATTTCTTGCCAATCTGTAAGTTTGCATTTTACTCTTTTGGTAAGTCTTTTGATGCACGTAAGAATTTAATTTTTAGAAGGTCTTGGTTATCTATTTTGTCTTCTGCAGTTTGTACATTTTTGGTTATATCTTTTTATGCCATGAATTAGGGCCCATAATGGCTCCTGTTTTTTTCTTTGATGGAATTTATAGTTTTAGGTTTACATTTAGGTCTTTGATCCATCTTGAGTTACTTTTTGTGTATGGTATGAGGTATGGATCTTGTTTCATTTATTCTGCAAATGGATATTTAATTTTTTCAGCACCATTGGAAGAAGCTGAGACCTGACATAGACAACCATTTTAAATCACAGAAGCCTTCTATAGCAATGAGGACAAACCAACTATATGGAATCCACACGGTGATAGAGGTACCATGTAGAGACAGCTTTGTTGGCACCATTTGTAAAAGAGACTATCTCTTTCCTGCTTAATGAATTTTGGCCCTTTCTCAAAGATCAGCTATCTATGTTGTTGTTATGTGCCATGGAGTCAGCCCCAACTCATAGCGACCCCTCCTTGGGTTTCTGAGGCAGTATCACTACGGAAATAGATTGCCCCATCTTCCTTCCAAGGAGTGGCTGGTGGGTTTGAAC
>NW_006921852.1:2663048-2700652 GCF_000298275.1 Orycteropus afer afer
GTCTCTCAATCCTTTGAAGATACCTAAAGATAATTCTTTTGAATTCCTTATCAGAGAGTTCCAATGCTGCTTCTTCCTCAGGGATGTGTTCTGGATCTGTATCCTGCTTCCTTGTTTCTACCACTTTATCTTGCTTCTTTGTGTGGTCTGTTGTTTCCAAGGCATCATGGTATTGTATTTAGATCTGTGTTAACTGTTTGTGAAGAACATCCAACGGTGATTCCAGCTCTTCTTGGTGGTTTTTTATCATTGGCCAATTGATGGAGAAGAAGGTAGTGGCTCTTGCTCAGTAAGTGAAGTTATAGGAGGTATGGGTGTAGTTGTGTCTTATGGGGACTGTTGTTGTCTCCCACTCAGTTAGACACAAATTACAATTAGTAACCATCAAAAAACTAAAAGCCCATGGATGAAAACACACCATGTAATCACACAGGAACAGTAATCAAAAAAAGAGAAAAGGGTAAAAAAGGAGAAAAAACAGGAATACCTGCAATATCTGGGATAGGGCACTAAGAAAAAAAAAAAGTAGAGAAAGAGAATAATAAATGAAAAAAAAATGGGAAAAATGCAAAGAGAAAATAAAGGAACAGGGTTGACCATGAGAAAAAAGGGGGAGGGGGGAGAAAAAAAACTTAAATTAAGAAAAAAAAAATTTCAACCAGGCATAGGGAAAAGAAAAAATGCTGAAAACTAGGACCTGGGAATGGGAAGATTAAGAATAATAATAAAAAGGACAAAAGTATTAATAGTATTAGTTGTTTTAAAACAGACAAATACAAGCAAACTAATCACCAGAAAAAAGAAAGCAAGAAATAAAAATAAAAATAAAAAAAGAGAAAAAAAATCGGTGGAGGACAGGGCAGCGCACCCAGGCCCTGTCTCAGCACACAGACTATGATGGAGTTTCTGTGGGCCAAGAAGGTAGGTGGGAGTGGGGGATGACTGCACCTCCATTCACCAAGCAGGTGTGGGGTATAAGAGTAACAAGAAGAATGTCGTACCTTCTCAGTCTTGTAGGTTCCGAGTGTCCTTTGGGTTGCTGGAAAGCAGAACGTGTTCTTAAGCCCCAGGGATCTGCGAGAGCACTGTCTCTTTAAATATCCAAAATAGTCAAGCCACTTTTTAAACCTTCAAAATGGCAGTGCGCTCTGGACTGGCAAAAGACCACAGCTCAGCCCACCTTTCTCTTCACCTTCTCCGTTTGTTCCCCAGTGACCGTGTACAGTCCTCCATGCAGTCCCTGGCTAGCAGGGTGATTTTTAGGTTAATTCTTAGGTCCTACCAGCACTCGGGAATCTCCAAGCTGTCTGTGCCATCAGGATCGCTCAGGATCACTGCCAGACTGCAGCTCCGTCTGTCTTCTTTTTTGGTATTTTCATGCAAATTCTTCTGCTAGTTGGGGTTTAGTCCACTTCTATATCCTTCCCTTCAAGGCTTAGGGGTCCAGGGTTATCTTCTGTGTCTGTGTTAATTGGTTTCCCTTTTCTTTGTTGAAGAGGGTCTGTGCAGTTTTCTGCCTATTCCGCCATCTTGCCGGCCCATAGCTCCCAAAAGGCTGTATAGTAGGTTTTAAGAACTAGGTAGTGTGAGGCCTCTTACTTCATTTTTCTTCTTAGTAATACTTTGTTTATCTGAGGTATCTTTCCATTCCATACGGAGTTAGTAATTAGTTTTTCCATCTCTTTAAGAAATGATATGGAATCTGGATCAGAATTACATTTTATCTATAGATTTCTTTGGGAAGTTTTGACATTTTCATAATATTAAGTCTCCTATCCATGAGTGTGGTATATTCCTCCATTTATGAAGGTCTCTTTTGGTTTCTTTAGTAGTGTTTTGAACTTTCTTTTGTACAGGCCTTTTGTGTCTTTGGTTAGATTTATTCCTGAATACTTCATCTTTTGGGTGGCTATTGTTAATCGTATTGCTTCCTTGTTTTCCTTTTCAGAGTTCTCTTTGTTACTGTAGAGGAAGCCAACCAATTTTTGTATGTTGATCTTGTATACTGCCACTTTGCTGAGTTTTTCTATTCATTCCAATAGTTTTCTTGTTGAATCTCTAGGATTATATATGTACAAGATTATATCTTGTGGAAATAGAAATAATTTTACTTCTTCTTTGCCAATTTGGACACCTTTTATTTCCCTTTCTTGCTTTATTGGTCTTGGTAGGACTTCCAATGCAATATTGAATAGTGGTGGTGAAAAAGGTCATCCTTCTCTGGTTCCTGTTTGCAAGGGGAATGCTGCTAGTCTCTCTCTGTTGAGAATAATGTTGTCTGTTGGTTTTATGCATATGGCCTTAATTATATTGTAGAATTTCCCTTCTATTTCTATTTTGCTTAGTGTTTTTATGGAGAATGTTCTTAGATTTTGTCAAATACCTTTTCTGCATCAATTCATATGATCATGTGGTTCTTTTCCTTTGTTTTATTTATACGGTGGACTATGTTCATTGTTTTTCTAATTCTGAACCATTCTTGCATACCTGTAAATCCCAGTTCGTCATGATATATCGTTTTTTGATATGCTGTTGGATTCTATTGGCTGGTATGTTTTTTTTTTTTTTTTTTTGAGGATTTTTACATCAATGTTCATGAGGAATAGTGGTCTGAAATTTTGTTTTTAATGATATCTTTATCTGTTTTTTGCTTCAGGGTTATTCTTGCTTCATAGATTGAGTTTGGAGGTATTTCATACTTTTCTATGTCCTGCAATAGTTTGACTAGTATTGGTATCAGCTCTTCTCTGAATGTTTGGTAGGATTTGCCAGTGAAATTGTCTGGGCCCGGACTTTGTTGTTGTTGGGATTTTTTTACTACCTGTTCAGTTTCTTATTTTTTGATGCTTCTATTCACATATTCATCTCAGATTGTGTTAGTTTGGGGAGGTAATATATTTCTAGAAATTTTTCCATTTCTTCTAGGTATTCAATTTTGTTGAAGAACAGTTCTTTGTAGTATTATGTTATTATCCTTTTTATGTCAGTAGGTTCTGTTCTGACATCAACTATTTCATTTCTTATTCTTGGTATTTGCATCTTCTCCTTTTCCTTTGTTAAATTTGCCAGTCGTTTGTCAATTTTATCAATCTTTTCAAAGAACCAGCTTCTACTCTGTTGACTCTTTCTATTGTTTTTCTGTTTCATTTATTTCTGCCTGAATCTTTATTATTATCTTTCTTCTGATGACTATAGGTGTTTTTGTTTGTTTGTTTACCTCTTCTTTTTTAATTGTTGGAGATGTTGGGTTAAGGTACTGATTTTGATTCTTCTTTTTTGATGTATGCTTTTATTGTTGTAAATTGTCCTCTGAGCACTGCTTTTGCTGAATCCCAAAGATTTTGGTATATTGTGCTTTCATTTTTGTTTGATTCAAGGGATATTTTTATTTCCTTATTTTATTTTATTTTTTCTATTACCCAGTAGTTTTAAAGCAGGTTGTTATTCATTTTCTATGTATTTGATTTTTTTTTTCCTTGATTTTCCTGTTGTTGATTTAGAAATTTATAGTATTGTGATCTGAGAAGATGCTTTGCTATTTTAATGTCTTTAAATGTATTGAGGCTTACTTTATGGCCTAATATGTGGTCTATTCTGGAGAAAATTCCTTGGGCACTTGAAGAGAATGTGTATTGTGCTGTTATTGGGTAGAGTGTTCTGTATACATCTATTAGGTCTAGTTGGTTTGTTGTGTTGTTTAAGTATTCTGTACCTTTTTAAAGTTTCATTCTAGTTCTTTCCTTTATTGAAAGTGGTATGTTGAAGTCTCCCATTGTTATTGTGGAGTTTTCTATTTCTTTGTTTTAATTCTCTTAAAAGATTTAGGGGCTCTTTCACTGGATGCAAAGATATTTATTATGGTTATATTCTTTTGTTGGATTGACCCTTCAATCATTATATAGTGTTGTTCCTGGTCTCAGGGAAAGGCACCACTAAAAAGGAAAACTACAGACTTATATCCCTCATGAACATAGATGCAAAAATCTTCAACAAAATCCTAGACAACAGAATCCAACAACATATCAAAAAAATAATACATCCTGACCAAGTAGGATTCATACCAGGTATGCAAGGATGGTTCAACATCAGAAAAACATCAATGTAATCCACCATATAAACAAAACAAAAGAAAAGAACCATATGGTTATATCAATTGATGCAGAAAAGGCATTTAATAAAATCCAACACCCATTCCTGTTCAGAACTCTCAGCATCATAGGGATAGAAGGGAAATTCCTCAACATAATAAAAGGAATATATGCAAAGTGGCACAATATCATTATTAATGGAGAAAGACTCAAAGCATTACCCTTATGAATGGGAACCTGACAGGGATGGCCTCTATCATCACTTCTATTTAACATTGTATTGGAAGCTCCAGCCAGGGCAATAAGGCAAGAAAGAGAAATAGAAGGCATACAAGTTGGCAAAGAGGAACTAAAACTATCTCTATTTGCAGATGATATGATCCTATACATAGAAAACCCAAGAAACTCAACAAATAACTACTGGAACTAATAGAGCGGTTCAGCAAAGTGGCAGGATATAAGGTCAATGTACAAAAATCATTTGTATTCCTCTATACCAACAAAGAGGCCTCTGATAAAGAAATAAGGGAAATAATACCATTTATAATAGCTACTAAAAAGATAAAATGTCTAGGAATAAAACTTACAAGAGACACAAAACACCTATACAAAGAAAACTATAAAACACTGCTACAAGAGACAACAAGGGCTCTAAATAAATGGAAGAACCTGCCTTGTTCATGGATAGGTAGACTGAATATTGTGAAAATGTCAATACTACCTAAAGCAATCTACACATTTAATGCAATCCTGATCCAGATACTAACATAATTTTTTAAGGACATGGAGAAACCAATTACTAACTTCACATGGAAAGGAAAGAGACCTCGGATAAGCAGAGCACTTCTGAAGAAGAGCAACAAAGTGGAAGGTCTCACACTCCTGGATCTTAAAACCTACCATATAGCCACAGTAGTCAAAACATCATGGTATTGGTACAATGATAGACAAATAGACCAATGGAACAGAATAAAAAGTCCAGAAATAGACCCGTCCATCTATGGATAGCTGATCTTTGAAAAAGGTCCAAAACCCATTAAATGGGGGAAGAAACAGCCTCTTTAACAAATAGTGCTGGCAAAACTGGTTATCCACTTGCAGAAAAATGAAACAAGACCCATACCTCACCCCAAACACAAAAACAAACTCAACTTGGATCAAACAAAGACTTAAATGTAAAATCCAAAACTATACAGTTCATTAAAGATAAAATAGGGGCAAAGCCAGGAGCCCTAATCTATGGCATGAATAGACTATCAGACATGACCCAGAATGCACAGCAGGTAGAAGAGGAGCTAGATGACTGGGACCTTTTAAAAATTAAATTCTTAAGTGCATTGAAAGACTTCATCAAAAGGATGAAAAGAGAACCTACAGATTGAGAGAAAATATTTGCCTATGACATATCTGACAAAGGACTTAACTCCAAAATCTGCAGAAAATTTCAACACCTCAACACCAAAAAGACAAACAACTCAGTTCAGAAATGGGCAGAGGACATGAACAGACACTTCACTGAAGATTATATGCTGGTGGCCAACAAACACATGAAGAATTGCTCACAATCTTTAGGCATTAGAGAGAGATGCAAATCAAAACAACAATGAGATATCATCTCACCCCAGTAATAATAGCAAATTCAACAGATCAGAAAATAACAAATGCTGATGAGGTTGGGGAGAGACTGGAACTCTTGTGCACTGCTGGTGGGATTGTAAAATGATACAACCATTGTGGCATGTGCTATGCTGTTTCCTTAAAAAACTAAAAATTGAAATACCGTTTGACCCAGCAATGCCATTGCTAGGAATATATCCTAAAGAGGTGAGAGGCATCACACAAACAGACATATGCATGCCTATGTCATCGCAGCAGAATTCACTATAGCAAAGAGATGGAAACAAACTAAATGCCCATCAGTGGATGAATGGATAACCAAATTATGGTACATTCACACAATGGAGTACTATGCTACATTAAAGAACAATGAAGGATACACAAATCATTTCACAACATGGATGAGCCTGGAGGACATTATGCTGAGTGGACTAAGTCAATCACAGAAGGACAAATACTGTATGAGCCCATTATTGTAAAAAGACAAAGAAGGGTTTGCTTAAGAAAGGGAGTTCACTTTGTAGGTTACTGGTATGGGGAGTGAAGGGGAGGGATTAATCTCAGGCTAGTTGGTGGGTAAGGGAAGGGATGTATAGAAAGAGTCTGTGACCATCATGATAACATTAGGGAAAGAGAGGACACTGAATTGTGCACATAATATATAGACAACAGATGCTAATACCTACCAGTATATCCATAATACTGCATTGCCATTAACACCAAACACCAGGCTACAGATAAACACATAAACATCTGAGAAGATCAGATGGGGTTCAGTGAACAGAAGTATACTCTAGACCAAGGACTGATTCAGTGGAGGCTAATCTTGAACAAATACCAATGATGCAAAATACTGCAATCCTTACAGAAACAACAGAAGACAGACCTAGAGTAATCCCTCATAGACAACTGCATCCTGTGGAAGAGAGATCCAACGGATCTATCGACTGAGGCCCATAATACTGGTGGACACCAGACTCAATTGGCACAACAAAATACATAAGTCTTGTTCCTCATCCTACATTGGTGAGTAGCAACTGGGGTATTAAACACTTTCAAACGACCATCTAGGATGCAGCTAATGGTCTCCTATTGCTGGAAGAGAAGAAAAGTGCAAAATAAAAAACCAAGGGCATTTAGAAGCAATCAGCCCTAGGACACAATGGCCCTTGAGACCAGAAGAACTAGATGGTGCCCCGCTACCAATGCCAACCACTCAGGAAAGGATCACATCTGGAGATCCTGGATAGAGTGGGAGGAAAAATGTGGAACAAAATCCAAAAACTCAGTAATGACCAGAATTACTGGTTGGATGGAGTCTGGTGAGACCCCCAATACTATGGTCCTGGGAAACATTCTGGGCTTGGAATAAAATTCACTTCCAGGGCCTGTCTCTCAGCCCAATAGTAAACAATATGTACACACAGACCACTCAACCCAGGGTGACACATCTACATACTCTATGGAAATGCATCCCTTGGAGCAATCCACCACGGAGCACAGAGGGGCAACATATACATGGAGGAAATTCAGGACACACAGGAGTGCATAACTATGAGCGGCACAAGGGAGGGAGGGTTACTGGGTAGAGAGGGGAGGAGACTGGGTTAGGGTTGGGGATGGTAAGTGGAGAGGGAAACTAAATGTACACATAATGTTGAACGTAAAACAAACTGCTCTGTAAACTTGCACCTAAAGCACAATTAAAAAAAAAAAAGTCTTTCCTGGTCTCTTTTGATGGCTTTTGCCTTAAAGTATATTTTATCAGAAATTAATATTGCCACTACTACTCTTCCTTGGTTGTCATTTGCTTGATATATATGTTTTACCATCCTTTGATTTTTAGTTTTTTTTTTTCTGTGTGTGTCTTCATGTCTAAGATGTGTCTCTTGTGTCTAGGTGCATCCAGAATGTTGATGGGTCATATTTTCCTATCCATTCTGCTACACACTATCTCTTGACAGGTGCATTTAATCCATTTGCATCTACTGTAATTATCTATAGGGACGAATTTACTGCTGTCATTTTTCATTTTCTTGTCATGTTGATCGTTTCCTTGTTCAATATACACGTATATTTTGTGGTGAGATTGTTTTGTTTGTGGATTTTCTTTTCATTTCCTTCATTGCTGTTGTTTTAGTGTTTACTGATACTTTATGATTTTCTTCTTTTTCATTTTAATGATAATGTTTATTAATTTTCTTTGCAGTTGTCCTGTAATTTATTATTTTTTTCCCAAGTTTAAAGCAGTCTGTACTAACTTTATGTCGTCTTGACCTCCTCTTCATTTGGAAGTTCTGTAACTACAGAAATTATTCCCCCTTTTTGCTTTGTAGTCATCATTGTTTATAAATTGACATCTCCGATTCCCTGTTTTCAGTTCTGTAGCTTTATTTTATCTTTGTTACTTCTATATCTGGATTGATTTCCTGGTGATGTTGTCATACATCTTAATCTCCATTTGTAGTCTACTGTTGTTAGTTCTCCATCCAGAGGACTCCCTTTAGCTTTCTTGTAGGGTTTGTCTGGGTTTTGTAAATTCTCTTAGTGTCTGTTTATCTGGGATTGTTGTAATTTCACCATCATGTTTGAGAGTTGGTTTTGTTGGACATAGAGTTTTTGCATGGCAATTTTTTTTTCTTTCTTTTTAAGTGTCATCCTATTGCCTTCTTTCTTGTGTGCTTTCTGCTGACAAGTTAGAGCATAGTCTTATTGGTTCTTCTTTGTAGGTGACTTCATTTTTTTCCAAGTTGCTTTCAGAATTCTTTCATCTTTGGTTTTGGAAAGTTTGATTATGATGTATTTATATTTTGGTGATTTTCTTTTGGGGTCTATCCTATTTGGATTCAGTGAGCTTCTTGAATGCATATTTTGTCATCTTTCATCATGTTAGTAAAGTTTTCTTCCAACAAATCTTTGACATTTCTCTCTCTCTCTCTTTTTTTTTTTTGGTCTCTTCTTGTTCTAGAATTATGATCACAGATAAGTTATTCCTCTTGATGGTGTCCTAAATGACTCTTAGACTTTCTCCTTCTTTTTAAAAATTGTTCCTCTAACAGATTAATATTGAGAGAATTGTCCTCAATGTCACTAATTCTGTATTCCACTGATTCAATTCTACTCCTTTGTCCTTCCAACACATTATGTCTTTCTGAAATTTTAGTATTAATCTTCTGTATTTCTATTTGATGTTTTTGTGTGGCTTTTAATTTTCCATTTATTTTGTCAATTTTTTCATATATATATTTTTAAAATTCTTCTAGAATTTTGTATGTTTTTCTTGATTTTGTCTGTGGTTTCCTCAAACTTTCTCTCAACCCACTGAAGGTATCTAAATAGAATTCTTTTGAATTCCTTGTCAGGTAATTCCACTAGTACTTCTTCCATATGATTTTCTGGCCCTGTATTTTTTGTCACTTGTTTGACAAGTTTGTTTGACTTTTTTTCCCTGTGTGTGTGTGTGTCTGTGTGTGATCTAAAGTTGTCTGCTGTCTCTGAGACATTGTAGTGTTATTGCATTAATTTGTCAATTTTATTTAGTTTTGCTTCCCCTGATTTTATGTTTCATTCAGTTTTAATATATCCAAATAACAGGGTTGGTGTGTTACTCTGGTCACTAGCTTGACAGGACTGGGGTGCTCACCACCTGTCTGCAGGTGGATTTGGTAACAGGTATGAGCATGAGTTTCTGATCACTGATATGCAGGGCAGCTGAGGTTAGGCCAGATGAACGTTGGCCATTGTTTGTTGTCAGTTCAGTAGTGGTGGAACAGGTGGTGGCACTCACCAACTGGGTAGAGCAGCAGACATGGATAGGATGACTGGGTAAGGTTACTGGCTCCCAACTGCTGGAGAAAGATAGAGGAAGAAAAAAAGGTGGCAGAACGGAAAGGAAACAAAAATAGAAAGAAAAAAAAATGCAGAAGAAGGGAGACATAAGAAGAGAGAAAAAAGAGAATAAAATAACAGAAGAAAGAAAAAGAAGGAAAATGAAAATAAGCAAAGAACCAAAACTCAGAAAACAAATTTTGATACAGTATTCATTGCGAGTAATAACCACCAAACAGGGCTGAAGTGGAAATGTTACATTTGCTCCACAGGTCTATTCACCAGCAAATATGAAAATTCAGGGATGGCACTACTGAACACAGAGGTGGTGGGGAAAGATTAAAAAAAAAAAAAGGAAAAATGTATGGGGAAATGGAAGAAAAAGAAACAATGAAAAAATACAAGGGGTGGGGAGAAGAGGAAAGAACAGAGCAGAAGGGAAGAAAGCAAAAGAAAGAAGAAGGGAAAAAGAAAAAAAACTGGTGTAAGTGTTATCCACCAAACACAGCTGCAGCAAGAATGCAGTGCTCACTCTGGGAGAGCTCACATTTGTCCATGAAGGACAAAAAGAAAAGAAAGAAAATTTTAAAAATAAAAGAGAGGGTGAAAAATAAGTGAAAAAGTAATAGAGAGATGTGAAAACAAGGTGGAGAAGAGGGGAGAACTAAGAAGAAGGATAAAATGGGGAAAGAAGGAAGAAAGCTAAAAAGCACATTAAAAAGCCCACAGAAACCCGGCATGGTACTGTCAAAAATGCCAGCCACCAAACATGGCTGTGCAGGAGCACAGCACTAGCCCTGCCAGAGCATGTGTCTCTAACCAGGGAGAAGCAGGGACAGGAACTGCCAACCATATGGAAGCAGGGGAGGGGCTCATGTTCTTAATAGAAGATGAAAGGATGGAAGAACTAAGTAGAAAGATAAAGAAAAAGAAAAAAAAAAAAAAAAAAAAGACCATAATACTGGCAATGAGGAGAGTTTGGCTACTGGGTGGTGGGGTGGAGAGGGCCAAGCTTCTAGTCACTGGGAGGTTGTGCAAGTAAGGGGGAGAACATACTTCTCTGGTTGCCTGATCACTAATGTGGGTGCTGGTGCAGTCTGGGGTAAATGGAAGTGATTATCTGTTTCCTGTTCTGATTAGACTGCTACTTGCAAGACTGCTACTTGCAACAATTCCTAATGGCCTTGCAATGCTTGGGTGGCAGTTATTGTTCCTTGCTTACTGTTGTCATTCATTCTCTGCCTCTCATTTGTATTTGACCTTCTTCATCCTTTCCTTTGAAGCTTTGGGATCTAGGATTGATAGCTGTTTCTCTTGTTTTTTTGAGTCTATGTTGTAGAAGGTCTAGATAGTGTATATGCCTAGCCTGCCATCTTGGCATCTCCCCACCAACACAAGAATAATTTGATTAATCCTTATTATATACATCCATCAGTTGCTAATTTTGTTTGTAAGTTGCTACTCAACCAATTTGTCTGGTTGGTTCAATTTAAACACTGCATTAAATTAACTTCTGTGTGTTCACTCACATTTCATTGAGGTGACCCTATTTTTTTTTTAAATATAGTTTTGTTCAAATCTTTATCAGACCACATTTTTTTCTCCTTTAAATGGACAACAGAACTTTCAGTTGTTCTTAATAGAGGAGTAGTAGTCATTAAATGTCTATATTTCAGACACTGTGTATTTCCAATAAATAATAAATACAATAGTAACATTAAAAACCAAGCAAAAAAGGAACCAAGACCCAGACAAAACCCAAATCAGCACTTATTTAAATAACCTTCATTATTTTCTGATTATAAGAGATAATTATTCATATCTGTGGTGCACTGAGTTACTTGGTATGGATTTGCTAGCCACAGTCTTTGTAATTCCCACCAGATTACTGGGTGGGACCAAACAAATAAGGTGTGTAGAACTCTATAACACGAGGACTGGTTAATTTTGCTATGCTAGAGGCAGAGAGGGGATCTCACTGCCATCAAGAGAGAAGAATTGTAGTGGAGCACCTCCTTGGACCTAAGATGCCTGTGTTGGAATGGAACTCCTTTGCAGAGACACCCTGGCAGACACCCCAGCAGCCTGGCAGAGAGACAGAAGCAGTGGAACCAAGATGCATGAGACAAAGCAGCAGCATTGCTGGCCCACAGAGCAAGAAATCTGAGTGCCATTAGGCAGGAAGCTTGCTGGCAGAGTAGGGTGCACCTAGGTATAACTATTGGCAGAGCTAAAAGAGCTTTATAACACTTGCCTGAGCAGGACAGAGGCCAGGCCAAGAGGCTAAGGGCCAGAGAGGCATGCCTGAAGGCATAGCAGAGGGGAGACTGTCCTGATCAAAACTTGTATGTATCCTGAGTGCATTCTTGAACCTGAATTGTGCTTGCTACTTCCATAATAAACCCCGTAATCATGACTATTGCCAGTGAGTGGCCATTGTAACAAATTATTGAACCCAGTAAAGAAGTAGTGAGTGCCATGGAAGGGACAGCTAGTGTCAGAGATGGCAAAAAGTGTGGAGGGTTGTGACATGTCTGGCTTCATAAGAAAAAGCCTTCATCTGCTGATGGTGATTCTTTCTCCCTCTTGTGAAGTTAAAGAGGTCAGAAGATGCCTCCTTCATGTCCTTTTTCAATATCAAATGCAATAAGGATTTATGAATGGGAGTGAATTGCAACATGGTGAAGATGAGAATGAGAATGTGGGGGGTAGCTTTAATAGGGAAAGTAGACAGAGAGAATAGGCAGCTGAGACTGAGTGTCTCCTTGTATCAGGTCTCATTCTAATATCTGACTCAAAGAATTCATCAACAGAAAAATAAACACATTATTTAAAAAATAGTGATATTTTCTTAATCATTTATAATATATTTAGTGTTGTTCAATTATTATACTTGTATTATTTTTATCCATCATCCATTAGCTTGTTATACTTTGCTGGCTTGTGTGTTGTTGTCATACTGGAAGGTATGTCACTGGTATTTCAGTGGACCTTCCAGACTAAGACAGCCTAGGAAGAAAGGCCTGGAGATACACTTCCAAAAATCGGCCAGTGAGAGAGAACCCTATGTATCAGAACAGAATATTGTCTGATATAATACTGGAAAATAAGCTCCATATATTGGAAGGTGACCTATTGAAAGAGTTGGCAAGAGAAAACTCTATGAATAACAGTGAGACATTGTCTGATACATTACTGGAAAACTTTATGAAAAGCTGTGAAACATTGTCTGATACAGTACCTGCGGATGAGCCTCTCAGGTCAGAAGGCACTCAAAATATGATGGGGGATGAGCTGCCTTCAAAAAGTAGAGTTGACCTTAATGGGGTGAAGGGAGAAAAGCTTTCAGGAACTTCATTTGCTGATGTGGCATGACTTAAAATGGGAAGAAGCAGCTGCAAACATTCATTAATAATCAGAACATGGAATGTATGAAGGATGAATGTAGGAAAATCTGAAGTTCTCAAAAATGAAATGGAAAGCATATATATTAGCATTGTAGGCATAAGTGGACTGAAATGAACTGGTACTGCCATTTTGAATCAGACTATCATCGGTCTACTATGTGAGGAATGACAAATTGAAAAGGAATGACATCACATTCATTGTAAAAAAGAATGTTTCAAGACCTGTCCTGAAGTGAGTAGTTGGACTTGTGGGCTCGGCACCATAGTTGCAGGGGACATCAAGCTCAATTGGTGTAACAAACTACACAAAAACATCATTCCACATCCTACTTTGGTGAGTAGTGACTGGTATCTTAAAAACTTGCAAGCAGCTACCTAGATGCAACAATGGGTTTCTCCCCTTCCAGAGCAAAGATGAGTGAAGAAAACCAAAGACACATGGAAACAATTAATCTGAGGGGCTGGTATACTATGTGATCCTTAGCCTCTATGACTATGAGAGCAGAAGAACTAGATGGTGCCCAGCTACCACTATCAACCACTTGGAGGAGGACCTATGTAGATGATCTTGGATAGAGTGGGAGAACAATGTGGAACAAAACTCAAAATCATAAAAAAAAAAAAAAAAAAGGGACCAGGTTCACTGGACTGACAGACCCTGGTGGAACCCCTGAGACTGTGGCCCCTAACTGTCCTTCAGGTCTGGAATTGAACCCACTCCTGTGGCTTCCGACCAAACAAAAGACAGGCATATGAGCTGAACATTTACATTAAGTAGATACACTCCTTGGAGAGATCAGTCATGGGAGAATAGAAGGGCTGTGTATGCACAGGGACACAGCTCAGGAGAGTATTATTCAAATATACATACCAGTCACCAAAGCAAAAGATGAAGAAATACAAGATCTTTTACCAATGTCTGTGGACTGAAATTAACCAAATATGCAATCAAGATGTATTGATTATTGCTGGTGATTAGAATGTGAAAGTTGGAAATAAAGATGAAGCATTGGTAGTTGGAAAATATGGCCTTGGTGATAGAAATGACACTCTAGATCACGATAGAATTTTGCAAGATCAATGTAATGACTTATTCTTTGCAAATACTTTTTTTCAATATAAATGGTGACTATACATGTGGACCTCACCAGATGGAATACACAGAAACACAGAAATCAAATTGACTACATCTGTGGAAAGAGGCTATGGAGAAGGTCAAAGTCATCAGTGAAAACAAGGCCAAGGGCTGACTGTGGAACAGACCATCAGTTGCTCACATGCTCACAAGATGAAGTTGAAGAAAATTAAAACAAGAGCATGAGACCCAAAATAGAACCTTGAGTATATCCCACCTGAAGTTAGAGACCATCTGAAGAACAGATTTAACTCACTGAACACCAGTAACCTAAGATTAAACGAATTGTGGGATGACATTAAGAACATCATACATGAAGAAAGCAAAAGGTCATTAAAAAGATAGGAAAGGAAGAAAAGACCAAAATGTATGTCAGAAGAGACTCTGAAACTTGTTCTTGAACAGAGAGTAGCTAAAGTGAATGGAAGAAATGTGAAATAAAAGAGCTGAACAGAAGATTTTGAAGGGCAGCTTGAGAGGACAAAGTATTATAATGAAATGTGCAAAGACCTGGAGTTAGAAAACCAAAAGTGAAGAAAATATTCAGTATATCTCAAACTGAAAGAACTGAAGAGAAAATTCAACCCTCAAATTGCAATATTAAAGGGCTCTGGTGGCATAGTGCTTAAGGCATTTGACTGCTAACCAGAATGTTGGAGGTTCAAACCCACCAGCTGCTCTGTGGAAGGAAGATGGAGCAATCTACTTTCTTAAAGATTTAGTGCTTCAGAAACTGAAGGGGGTGTCTGTGAGTCAAGATTGGCTTGGTAGCAGTGAGTTTGGTTTGGTTTGAATGGGCAAAATATTGAATGATGCAGGAGGCATCAGAAGAAGATGGAAGGAATACACAGTTACTGTACAAAAAAGAATTGGTAAGATGCTTCAGCAAACAAATGCAGCTCTGCTTACAGATCTAAACCAAGAAATTTGGAAGACAGCTACCTGGCTAACTATATGGAAGAGATCCATATCTGTGCTCATTCCAAAGAAAGGTGATCCCACAGAATGTGGAAATTATTGAACAATATTATTAATGTCACACACAAATACAATTTTGCTGCAGATAGTTCAAAATGGTTACAGGACTATATTGACAGGAAATGTCTTGAAATGCAAGCTGGATTCAGAAGAGGAAGTGGAACAAGGGATATCATTGCTGGTGTCAGATGGATCTTAGCTGAAAGAAAAGAATGCTACAAAAATATTTTCCTGTGTTTTATTGACTATGACAAAGTATTTGACTGTATGGATCATAACAAATAATGAGTAACATTGAGAAGAATGGGAATTCCAGAACAGTTCATTGTGTTTATAAGAAACCTGTACATAGATCAGGAGGCTGTTGTTTGAATAGAACAAGGTTGTATCCTTCCACAATACTTATTTAATCTGTAGCAAATAATCTAAGAAGGTGGATTATATGAAGAGGAAGATGGCATCAGGATTGGAGGAAGACTCATTAACAACCTGTGATATGTAGATGATGCAACCTTGCTTGCTATAAGTGAAATTGACTTGAAGCACTTAGTGATGAAGATCAAAGACTGCAGTCTGTATGGATTACCTCTCAACATAAAGAAAACAAAAATCCTCATGACTGGACTAATAAGCATTATCATGATAAATGGAGAAAAGATTGAAAGTGCCAGAAGTTTTATTTACTTGGATCCACAATCAGTACTCCTGGAAAAAGCAGTGAAGAAGTTAGATGTTGCACTGCACTGGGCAAATCTGCTGCAAGACTTCTTGAAAGTGTCCAAGAGCAAAACTGTCACTTTGAAGACCAAGGTGCACCTAACCCAAGCCACGGTATTTTCAATCACCTCATGTGCATGTGAAAGCTGTATAATGCATAAGGAATACTGAAGAAGAATTGATGCCTTTGAATTAAAGTGTTGGTGAAAAATAGTAAAGATACCATGGATTGCCAGAAGGACAAACAAATATGTCCTGAAAGAAGTACAGTTGGAATGCTCCTTAGAAGGGAGAACTGCCAGACTTTTGTCTCACCTAATTTGGTCATGTGGTCAAAAGGAACCATGCCCTGGAGAAGGATATAATGCTAGGTAATGTGGAAGGTCAGCGAGAAAAGGGAAGACCCTCAATGATATAGTCTGCCATAATGGCTACAAGGATGGGCTCAGGTATAACAATTGTGAGGGTGACATAGAACTGGGCAGTGTTTTGTTCTGTTACGCATAGAGTTGCTATGAGTTGGAATTGACTGGATGGCACCTAACAACAACAACAACATTTTGGAAGGCACTCAAAATATATAGTGGCCTCAAGAGTAGATTTTAGCATACTAACAATTGTCAAAATATTCCCAGACTAGGCAACATTTAGTTCTGCTCATGAGTCACCATGAATCAGAGCTAACTCAAAGGCAACTAACAACAGCATCAAATTATTTTTATACTTACATATTATGTCTGCAAGGAGCTCTGGTGGCATAGTGCCTAAGGCATTTGACTGCTAACCACAAGGTTGGCGGTTCATACCCATCAGATGTTCTGTGAAAGGAAGATGGGACAACCTACTTCCGTAAAGATTTACCACCTCTGCAAACCAATGGGGTTGATTCAACTTGATGGCTGTGAGTTTGATTGCTTTATTATGCTTCTAAAATAGTAAACATATTTATAAAACATTAAGTGTAATTTTAACTAAACAAATTTACATTTAATTAATTTTATGACATACTATTATATTTCAACTGTGATTGTGTATTTCTTTCTCCTCTTATTCTGGCTATGAAGCATTCATTTAACAGTACCACTGGAATGTCTGCATATAACTTCACTCATTCAACAAATATTTGCTGACAATTTATGTGCCAGGCACTGTTCTAAACCTTGGCATAAAGCTGTGAAAAGAACAGATAAAGTTCTTACCCTTGGATAATTTGTGATAAGTGTTATGAAGAAAAACAAACCACTGCCATTGAGTCTATTCCAACTCATAGCGACTTCCATAGGGTTTCCAAGGTTGTAAATCTTTACGGAAGCAGACTGCCTGGTCTTTCTTCTGTGGAGTGGCTGATGCATTTGAACTGTCAATATTTTGGTTAGCAGCCCAACTGCAGAACTACCAGAGCTCCTTAAAGAAAACAAAGGAAGGGGATAACAAGTGATAAAGTATGCTTTTATTAAAAAGAGTTGGGGTACTTTTTAAACAACACCCTAGAAGAAATGAAGCAATGAGCCAAGTTGCTAAGGAAAAAGTATGAAGGAAGGATTAGGAGTAAGGTTAGCATAAAGTACTCTCAGTAGGTATTAGGAAGGTAGCAACTAAATTCCAAGTCACTAATTAAATTGTGAGATAAATCACCTTTTTCTCAAAAGTGTGTTTGGTAGCTTCTGTTTAGATGATTGAAACAATTTCAATACTACAAGCTAGAAATATTTTTCTTATGTAAAAGCATACTCCTTTTTATCATTCTGTAGGCAATTTCAGGCTTTCTAAAATGAACAAAGATTTAATTTTATCATGATTATATTAAGTATGTTAACTTTGTAGCTCATTTAGATTTCTGCAGAAAAAGCACATAATGAATTCTGATATGATTTCAGCTAAATTTGGAAGTCAATTTCTCACAAAATGGAGTAGTATATTACATTACTTAGCAGGGATCACTAAGAGTCAGCCTGGTTTCTCCAAGAACAAATGATGCTGAACTCATTCCATTTCTTCTTTTGACACCAATACTAGGCTGGTAGATATAGTTTATCTGAATTTTATTAAAGTATTGCACTGGGAAAATTTGCTGCCAAAGACCTCTTTAAAGTGATAAAGCAAATATGTCACCTTGAGGACTAAGGTGCACCAGATCCAAGCCAGGTGTTTTCAATCACTTCTTATGCATGTGAAGGCTGGACAATGAATAAGGAAGACCTAAAAAGAACTAGCCTCTCCTCAGAAGGAAGGTTGGGCAATCTACTTCTGTAATGATATTGCCTCAGCAACCCAAGGAAGGGTCGCTATGAGTCGGGTCTGACTCGATGACATGTAACAACAACAAAAAAAAAAGAACTGATGTATTTGAGTTGTGGTTTTGGCAAAGAATATTGAATATGACATGGACTGCCAGAAGAATGAACAAATCTGTCTTGGAGTAAGTACAGCCTGGATCTCCTTAGAAGTGAGGATGGTGAGGTGTCATCTCACATCCTTTGGACATGTTATCAGGAGGGATCAGTCCCTGGAGAAGGACATTATGTTTGATAAAGTAGAGGGTCAGGGAAAAAGAGGAAGACCCTCAACAAGATGGCTTGACACAGTGACTATAACAATGGGCTCAAACACAGCAACAATTGTGAGGATGGTGCAGGACTAGGCAGTGTTTGTCTCTGTTGTACCTAGGTCATTATGAGTTGGAAATGGAACCTAACAACAACTAAAAGTTTCTTAAAAACTTGTGAAATGATATTAGCTTGACTTAGTATAGCTACCTTTCTTGGTAATTGATTGAAAAAGTGTATCCCAGATACATTTTTGTGTATTGTGAAAGGATCTGCATTTATCTTCTTCTAAATGTCTTCTTTCCTCTGTAAAAAACTGAAGTTAGAAATTGTAGATGATGAATTATAAGTGTGATTTATGCAAGAAAGATAGTGGAGGATTGAGATCAGTGGAGACATTCAGAGAAAGGACTTTGGCCGTACATCAAAGAAAGGGAGAATAAATTTACACTCACACATTTTAAGTTAAAAAATGTTTTAAAAATAAAATATAAACATGTTTTTTTAAAAAAACTGGGATTTAGTTACTAAGGCAGAAGGGGAGAGAACGGATGTTGGGGAAATGGCTAGCAAGGTCTATCATTGTTAGCAGTATTTTCTTTTTGTGAGTATTGAGCGTCTTAAGCTTTGATTGTCAGCAAGAAACTGAATCATGGAGCATAAATTACACATGATATTTCTATCATAAACCAAAAAAAAACCAAACTTACTCCTGTGAAGTCAGATTGGACTTTAGAGACCCCTTCTTGGATTTCCGAGGCAGTATCACTAGGGAAGTAGATTGCCCAACCTATCTTGAGTAGGGGCTGGTGGGTTTGAACCTCCAGCCTTGTAGTTAGCACTCAAATGCCTTAGACACTATACCACCAGAGCTCCTACTTATTCACTATTCACTAGGTCAGCTCAATTTGACATTTCTGGTTTAGGGTATCTCTCTTGAAAGCTACATAATGAATTGGAATTGCACTGTCCTGCTTGCTTTTGATAAGAATGATGAAAAGAGTGATAAGAATAATCACACTTTAGTCTCCTATTTAACAAATACTTTCCATTTATCTAATCTCTTAAGAGAATTTAGGCTATTTGTCTAGTGAAATCCATTTGATACTAAGATTTATGTCAGCCATTCTGCAATCAATCAAGTACTCCTAATAGAATGAATAGGATGAAAAATGATAATTGCTAACACTTATACGGTGCCTTTCAGAAACTGTTGAAGTGCTGTATTAATTCATTTAGTCTTCCTTACCACTCTTGAAGGTAAGTACCGTATTACTCCCATGCTTGGAAATTAGGTCACTGAGGCCATTAAGGAATTTGTCCAAGACAATATAGCTTGCAAGTGGTAGAAATGGAATTATTCACAGCAAAATTTCACAAGTTACATTTTACGATGTTTGGATATAGTAAAAAAATCAAAACAAAGTCTAGTTTAAAGGTGACCACTATATTATTAAGAAATTATATAAATGAGTATCACTGATAAAGTCTTACTTTAAATCACTCAGCACCATTCACTATGGACAAGGAAATGTGAATATGCTTTAATTTTTATTAAATATTTCAGTGATGATTAATTGGTGAGGGAGTTAATAGTATGTCTTTTCAATGTAAAAATTATGCTCCTTGTCCCTTTCTATCCCCATTCTAATAGCTTCTTTTCTCATATATTGTTTCAGCATAGTAGTGAATCTAATGCAATTGACTGTACTGTTTATCCTGAAGGAGTAATGTCCTTTAGGTATCACCCAGCTAAATAAAGTTAAGAGTTACTGAGGTTTATTGTTCTAAGTTGTTTTTCTAAATAATCTTTTGATGACTGTTCATTTACATATTACTCAAAAAAAAAAAAAAAAGAAAAAAAACCCTCAAAACCAGAAGCATTATATTTAGAGTATTGTTTGGGAAGTTGCAATTTTAAATCTGTTAATCCACATGTAAATGATAAAGCCTTGGCAATAGAGAAATTTTATAAAACCATAAATTCATGAATATCACAGTTCTGGTTATCTAAGGAGCTCTAGTAGTGCAGTGGTTAAGTGGTTGGCTGCCAACTAAAAGGTTGGTGGTTCAAGTCCACCAGCTGCTCAGTGGGAAAGACATGTGGAAATTTGCTTCTGTAAAGATTTACAGCCTTGGAAACCTGTGGGAGCAGTTCCATTCTATCTTACAGGGTCTCTATGAGTTAGAATCAACTTGACAGCAATAAGTTTGATGGGTGGTTATCTTTCTAACAACCCGACCCAATTCATTGCCATCAAGTTGATTCCAACTCATAGCAACCCTATAGGACAGAGTGGAACTGCCCCATAGGGTTTCCAAGGCTGCAAATCTTTACAGAAGCTGACTGCTACATCTGTTTCCATAGAGTGGCTGGTGGATATGAACCTCTCACCTTTCTACTAGCAGCCACATGCTTAACCACAGCACCATCAGGGCTGCTTCTCAATCTTACAAACTAACCCAACATGTAGTAGCTTAAAACGACAATTTATTACTATTTCCCATGATTTCTGTGGGTTGACTGGGCATAGTGTGTGGTTCTCAATGTCCCTTGTATGTTTGCATTCAGATAGTAGCTGAGACTGAAGACATCAGTAGGCTCCATTGGTTGAAGCATGAAAGATAGCTTTTTCACTCACTTAATCTAATGCTTTGGTGTTCGTTGGGCTCTCTTTCCACACTTTGTCTCATCCTCCAAGCTGTCTCCATATGGCTTGGGCTTTTTGTTGCATAATGTACAAGGTAGTGATACTTCTTACATGAAGGGTGGGTTCCAAGAGGCAGAAGGTGACCCTTATAGTCCAATTAATAGCTATGCTGGAACTGGTACTATCACTTCTCCTGTATTCTATTGGTCAAAGCAATCATAGGACCTGATCAAATTCAAGGAAGTGACATGTAAATTATAGTTCTTATGGGACAATGCCAAGGACATATTGCAGAAAAGCATGTGAAAAGGGAGATATTATTGTAGCCGTTTTTAGGAGATACAGTCTGAGAAACCACTATGGCACTTAATTAAACTTGATTTGCATATGGTGACAGGAAATGATACACATATATTCAGATGTGTATACTAAACAATTCCCTAGACTTCTCTTACTTGCCAAGTGGCCTGCTTTTATTCAAGATCATAGGTCTTCGGGAGTCTAACAAGAATATTCAAAATTCCTTACTGGTCTCCTTCCTCTATTATCTATTCTTTCCTGCTCAGAGAAGGCTGGAAAAAATGACTCATAATGGATATCTTTTAGTGCCTATCAAAAATAGACAAAAATCCCCAATTGGTTCAATTCCATTATTATCTTTTTTTCTTAGAAGAGGCTAGGTAAAGGAGCCTGGGCTGGGTTTGTGATACCTGGGTGTGGAATCCAAATCACAACTATAGCATACCAGTCAACCAAATTAAAGGGGTAAATGGATAGAAATGTAGGAAATCATGCAGGAAAACAAGGATTAGAAATTTAAAGGTAGAATACAAAACCTAGAGAAATTCTAGAATTGTAAAATTAATAGCACTGATAATCATTCTAAACTTTAAAATGTTGGGATAGTCTTTGTTTTGCTTAAGATTAGAATTGATTCAATATGTCAGGTTGAAGTTGAGCTAGAAAGTGAGGTATTGATAGCTAGGAGAGGCCAGAGATGATACTAGGAGGAAATTGATATCTTTAAATGCTAATTTTTCTACCTTGTAATTTGTACATGCATTTATGACTAATTTATTAGATGTCAGAGAGAGACTCAGAACATTTACCATTTTATTAAAGCAATTAACAGTGCAGTTATTTGTAGGATGTGCCAATATAATTTTGGTATGTTAAGGAATAGGACTGCATAAAAGAATGAATTTTATTGTTTGCTTTATTGATTCAAAAATTCTTTAGTTTTACCTAAACCCACTGTCATCAAATCAATTCCAGCTCATGGAAACTCTGGAGGAGTGTAGAACTGCTCCTTAGGGTTTCCAAGGTTGTAAATCATTATAGGAATAGACTGTTAAATCTTTCTCTTGTGGAGCAACTGGTGGGGTTGAACCACTGACCTTTATGGTTAGCATCTGAGTATTTTAACCACTGCATCACCAATGCTCCTTCTTTCAGTTCTCATAATCTGATTTTTTTAAGAACTAAGGTTTACATATGTTTATGGTATGAATAATGTATAGATTTGTATCTGTATTATTTTCTACTACTATTGCTTATAATGGGAGCTCTGGTAGCACAGTGGCTAAGGCACTTGACTGCTAACCAGAAGGCTGGCGGTTCAAACCTACCGGCCACTCCTTGGAAGGAAGATGGGGCAATCTACTGCCGTAGTGATACTGCCTTGGAAACCCAAGGAGGGGTCGCTATGGGTCGGGTCCGACTCGACGGCACATAACAACAACAACAAATTGCTTATAACAGTACCAACCTACATTACATAAAAAAAAAAAAATTGAATTCAGGTATAACTGATTTAGTTCTGATGATTTTAACATCTTGATAAATGATAAAAACATATCATTAATGGTTGATTTTTGTAAAATTGTTTGTGAGAATAATCAGAAGAAGTACAGGGTTGATTACTACAAAGGCAATTTAGTTTTTTGAGTTTAAACACAAATCAAAGTTTCGAATTCCCACAGATGAAGAGCTATCTGGGTTTGTTCAAACCAGACTGGAATTGTTCTAGCCAGTGAGAAGGTTGAATACTGATGAATTTTTCTAAAGCTCAGCTAATCTATTTTTAGGTATAACAGTGTGAATGAGAATCAAATCATGTTATCTGGAGAAAATAACAATAGCAATAAGTGGCCATATGCTTTTAAAGAGTAGCACTTAGAGTGGGATAGAACCTTATTTTTTCCCACATGTGAATCATTTGCTGATTTTTCATTTAACTAATTAGAAAACTAGAGTAAAACATTATGATTTCAAAATCTAAGGACACAAATCTGAATCCAGCCTTCTTCCTCTTAAGCTTTTTATGTAAGAAATAGCACAAAGTAAGTAAAGATAAAATATAAAAAATTCCTTACTGGTCTCCTTCCTCTATTATCTAATCTTTCCTGCTCAGAGAAGGCTGGAAAAAATGACTCATAATGGATATCTTTTTGGTGTCTATTAAAAATAGACAAAAATGATTCACAGAATAATTGCAGTATCTTTGTTACCTGAAGGAAAAACAATAAAATAACTTATCTAAGTTCAGAGACTATTTTGAGTGTGTATGGTGAAGAAAAAAAATTATAAACTGGCCCTTAAAAATGAAGGAGAAAAATTTTAGAATTGGTTAATAAATTTTAACATGATTTATGCTTTTTAAAATAATAAATATGTGATTTTGACAAAATATTTGAAAGCAATATATTGATTGCTTTTTATTTACTTATGTTTCCAATGACTGTATAATTACACAGAGCAGTATTACTAAGTCTTTGATTCTACTGTTTTTATATAAAATATTTATATTTTATAAATTTTTAACTAAAAAGGTGACATTGAGGTCACTAGAGAATTTCTTCCAAGTTTCCAACATTTTGTAACTTTTTGTTTTATCTTCTTTCCTTGGAATTTCCATCCTGCCTTTTTCTGAAAAGATTTGAAGTGGCATATGAGATTAAACATAATGCAAAATAAGGCAATTAGGGATAGAAGGAAAGGTGTTTCTGTATAGAGCAGAGACAATGAGATGAACAGATACCCAAGATGAGGTGATTGTTAGAATGGGGCACTGATCTTGGTGCTAACTTTCCTGCCAGAAAAAAGAAAGAGAAAACTCATGGAAGTACAGAATGTTAATTTGAGTAGAGAAATTATTTGGATATTGCAATTTTTTATTGTTGTTTATGGATTTACTTTTTCTTTCTTTTGTTTTTATGGAGTCTAGAATCAACTAAATGGGTTAAACTCAGGCTGTATTTTGGTATTTTGTTTAAGGGACCTTGTATAACATACAAAACAGTGTCTGCTTTCTTTAAGTTGAACACTCATTCTGTTCAAATGGTTGACTCATTTTACTGTTTTCTTAAATTATTTTATTTGAAAATGATATCTGTGTATGAAGATAATTCAAGCTGTCTAAAATGGCATTAAATTAAATTATTTTTATTGACTTTACTTTTTACTATCTCCTGTCCATTTCTAGAAAAAGCAAAACATTCTGTTTTAAATTCTTGTGCTGTTTCTATAGCTCCAAAGAATATAGTAATTCTTCCATCCCTTGTTATCAAATTAAGCAATATTGATTAACTTTCCACTGTGAAAGATAAGGAATGGAGCTCATTTATTGTGTCAACATTTTTCCTCAATCCTTGTCTCATTTTTTATTAGTCATATTATTATATTTTAGTTGTTTATTGACTAAACTTAAAAGTTTAAATACTATGTAAATTTTTAGGTCTTAATCCTCAATTTGAGACAGCATCTCTTGGTTTCTCCTAAGCAAGATGAAATCATCCCATCCTTCCCTCTTTTGCTTTTGCTTCCCTTACTTCCCAGTTTTGTCAGCTCTATTCCTACTTTAGGAGCTCTGCTGGCATAGTACCAAAGGCATTTGACTACTAACCAGAAGGCTGGCAGTTCAAACCCACCAGCCACTCCTTAGAAGGAAGGTTGGACAATCTACTTCTGTAGAGATAATGTTGCTATCAGTTGGAATCGACTCCACTGCAGTGAGTTTGGTTTTTTTGGTATTTTTACTTTTGGAGCTCTAGTGGCACAGTGGTTAAGTACTTGGCTGCTAATGGAAAGATCAGTGGTTCAAACCTACCAACTATACCACTCATAAAGATTACATACAGTCTTGGAAACTCTATGGGGCAGTTCTGCTCTGTCCTATAGTTTCACTGTGAGTTCGAATTGACTCAGTGACAATAGTTTTTTTTTTTTTTTTTTTCTCTCAAGTCTTTTATGTCAGTGTTTAAATTATAAAGGGTGAAAACAGATGGTTAGAGGGCTAAATCTAGGCATTCAGAATTGTTTTGTTTGATCCATTTAGTGACATTTTATTGTTAAAGGAAATTGAATTAACAGCCAATACTTAAAAATACAGAGATTTCATATGAATAATCTAAATATTTTATCTTCTCTAGAAAATTGGAAGTACTAGGAATATTAGGCTGACAATTCTGCATGATTACAATTAGTTGCAACTGTGTAATAACTGACCCCTTTAGATGAGGCCTAAGGAGCTCTAGTGGGGCTGTAGTTAAAGCATTGGGCTGCTAAACAAAAGGTCAGCAGTTCGAACCCACCAGCCACTCTGTGGAAAAAAGATGAGGCAGTTTTGCTTCTGTAAAGACTTACAGGCTTGGAAACCTGTAAGGGCAGTTCTCCTCTGTTCTACAGGGTCATTATGAGTCAGAATCGACTCAATGGCAGTGGGTTTTGGTTTGGTTAGATGAGACCTACAATCTTGTTTTCCCCAGTTTTTTTGATGCATTTGCTTTACCCTCCTGTAGCCTGTAAGAATCTGAGTTTGTGTATGACCCTTACTTTACAGCATTTAATTATGTTCTGTAATTATCATTAAATATTCCATTTATTTATAGAGTGATTCTGTTGTATGTTCTGGGATATTTCCTTGCCTTTTTCTTTTAGCTCTTATTTGATTTTATTTTTTCTCCAGCAGTCATTTTCTTTTAACTATAAACAGTTTGTTATTATTTTAAAACACTTTTTATTGCAGAGTATTCTTGTTTCCTGGATATGATATAATGATTTCTCAAAATCTCTATGATTCTATTAATAAGAGTGTTTTTTTTTTTAATTTCCTGAATAATCTATTTCCCCGTTAGTTGTCATTATTCTTCTTCATCCCATTTTTCACATAATGACTGATTATTTTTGTTTGCTCTTTCAAACTTATGAAGGCAGGACTGGGATTGGATTGACATCTCTGGCTCTTTTTTGGTTTCTTGTTAGTCCTTTCTATCTTCATTCTTGGTCCCTTCCTCTTTGGCTTTAAATCTAGGTGTAGTGCTGGAGGGCTCAGTCAGTCTCATTCCAACTATAGGCTTTCTTTATGATATCGTCATGCATCTCCATGAGTTTAAATAGCAAGTGTGCCAATGTCAGTCCATTGCTTAAAATCTTCCAATAATTCCCATTATGTTTAGAATAAAACCAAACTTGTTTTCTCTGACCTAAAAAGTGCCTCCTCTGTGATCTCACTCATACCCCTGTCCCTCATTTAGTATGGGCCAGGCTAGTAGCCTTCTCTTTTATTCAAACATACCCTTTTGATTCCCACCTTAGGGTTTTTACAATATCTGCTACCCTTGCCTAGAGTGTGCCCCTTTTGGTCCACTCATGGTTATTCAGATCTCTGCTTTGGTGTTGAATTTCCTAAGTACCATTTGTAAGATGCCCCCCTCCCCAAGTCCCTTGCACTCATGTAATAATTATTTAAGTAGTATCTATTATGATTCTGATATTTTTCCTGTTTGTTTATACAATTATTTATGTCTTTCACATCTTAATAATATCTCCATTAGAGCACTGACCTAGCCCAATTTGCCCTTTATTGAGTCCACAGTTCTTCTGACAGTTCTTGCCTTTAGAGTGGCTATTTCACAAATATTTAGTCCCCCTCCAATTTCTGCTACATTTATACATTTATTTTGTGTCTTGTTATTGTAATAAGATTTTGGAGATAGGAAGAGAAATAAATGTTTGCTTTGGGTGCCATTTTCAATCAGAGGCACCATTTAGTTAATGTTGCAAGTTTCAAAAATATTGTGACCAAATAAATAATAATTTTAGAAGGGGATTATTCTTTAAAGATTGCTTTTCATAAAATATATATGTATGTGTATATGTCTATATATCTATCAATCATCTGTTTAAAGAGCGGTCCCTAGTGGCACAATGGTTAAGTGCTTAGCTGCTAACCAAAAAGTTGGAGTTTCAAACCCATCAGCCACTGTGAGAGAATGATGTGGCTATCTTCTTCCATAAAGAATATTACAACCTTGAAAAACCTATGAGATAGTTCTACTATGTCACATGGGGCCACTATGAGTCAGAATGGACTTGGTGGCAACAAGTGTATATGTGTGTGTGTGTGTGTGTGTATTTTGCTGAGTTGTGATTCTGCTTTTTACCAAAAGCATTGATGTCCTAAGTGTAGAAGATAAATGCTAGTCTGGGTTACTTTTAAGATTAAATCTATGATTTTATTGTTAGGTGTCATGGAGTTGGTTCTGACTCATAGTGACCCTACGTATATTGGAATGAAACACTGTCCAGTCCTGGGTCTTCCTCACATTCATTGCTTTTTGTCTTAGTTATCTAGTACTGCTCTAACAGAAATACCACAGGTGGATGGATTTAACAAACAGAAATTTATTCTCATAGTTTAGGAGGACAGAGTACCAGCTCTAGGGGAAGGCTTTCTTTCTCCATGTCTCTTGGTACTAGGAGCTGCTCAATGCAGGGAGCTTGGGTCCAAGGGATGTGCTCCATTCCCAACTCTTCTTTCTTGGTGGTAGTATATCCCCCTCCTCTCTGCTAGCTTTTCACATCTTTTATCTGTTGTCAGGTAAAAGGTATTGCAAGCCGCACCCCAGAGAAACTCTTCTTACAATGGATCTGGACTGTGATGGGATTAAGGGTGGTGCATTCTGCCCTACTCTTCTTATAACTGATTGATTTATCACATCCATAACATCATGGGAGATCCCTTCATAACTGCCAAATCACATCGTACATAATGGCCACTGAGAATCATGGTCCAGCCAAGTTGACACATATTTTTGGAGGACACAGTTCAATCCATGACATTCCTCCTTTTGCCCGCCCCCGAAAGCTCCCAAATTCATGTCCTTGCCACATGTAAAACACATTCACCCATCATATGATCCTAAAAGTCTTCAATCAACTTTAAATCCAAATTCCATCCCCGGGGCAAATTACTCTTTATCTGTGAATCTAGAATACAAGTTATCTATTTCCAAAGTATAAGGATGGAACAGGAACAAGGTAGACATTTCCATTACAAATGGAAGAAATTAGAGGGAAGGAAGGGATAACAGGCATCAAGCAAGTAAAAAAATCTAGCAGAACAGTTTACATTAGCTTTTGTGGCTTGAATATAATCCGTTTTTCTCTAAGACATCTAGGCCATGGTCTTACCCCCTAGACTCTGTGTATTGGCCATGCTTTCTGGATTGAGTGGAGGCCCCTCAATCCTGGGTTTGAGCTGTGCTTTCTAGTCCCACTGGGGACGGCAGCCCCACATCCTCAGCTTTGAGCAATGCCTCTGGCCCCATCCCCCTGGCTCTTGTGAATGGTAGTCCCACACTCCCAAACTGAGTTGGTGAAGATCTTTGCAACCTAGGAGGCTGTGGCCCTAAACTTAGAAACCCCGTAAGTGTGGGCCACACACTTTGAGACCCCAGAGGTCATGGTCCTACCCTTTGAGACTGAGGCCGTTCTGCTTCCCATGCTTCTTGTCTCCTCAGCATCTTAGTCTCTTGGATAGGTCAGTCTGGCCAGTGCCATGCTTGGGCAAGTGTTAGCTCTACTGATAAATTTCCACAGGCACCCCACTCCACTGGTAAGCCTCAGTCCAAAGGCACACAGCTTTCTTGCTCCATAGGTCAGCTCCCATGCTATCTTGTGCTGGTCTTGTAGTTCTGCTGTCACCATTTCTTGGCTGCTGCTTCTCTCTGTCTGTGCCATCTCCAGTGTTACTGCTCTCCTCACTTCATTTTGAGCCCTTACCAGGATTGCCTTTGTTGTCCATAATTCTACCAACAGTCTCTTCAAGGCAATCTATACTTTTACTATCAGGTACTTTAAAACTTTTCCAGCCTCTATTCATTATCCAATTCTAAAACTACTTCCACATTGTAGATATCTGTTAGAGCAGTACCCCACTCTTCATATCAAATTCTGTCTTAGTTATCTAGTATTGCTATAACAGAAAAACCAAAATAGATGGCTTTAACAAATAGAAATTTATTCTCTCACAGTTGAGGTGGCTAGAAGTTCAAATTCAGAGTACCAGCTATAAGGGAAGGCTTTCTCTTTCCATATCTCCTGGTACTAGGAGGTGCCCAGTGCAGGGACTTTCAGACTAAAGGGCATGTTCTACTCTGGCTCTGGTGTAGTAGGTCACCCTCTCTCTGCTAGCTTCTTGCTCTTTTCATCTCTTGTAAGATAAAGGGTGTTGCAGGCCATGCCCCAGGGAAACTCCCCTTCCAGCAGATCAGTGCTGTGACAGGATTAAGGGTATTGCATACCACCTAATTCTCTTAATCCTCTGGAAGACCAGTTAATACTACTATTATCCAAATTTACACACCAACCACCAAAACCAAAGAGTAGAATATTGAATATTTCTACCAACTTCTGTAGTCTGAAATTGATCAAACATGCAAGCAGGATGTGTTGATTATCACTGGTGACTGGAATGCAAAAGTTGGAAACAAAGAAGAGTTACCGGTATTTGGAAAACATGGCCTTGGTGATAGAAACATCACTGGAGATCTCATGATAGAATTCTGCAAGACTAACAACTTACTCATTGCAAACACCTTTCTTTTTTGACAACATAAGTGACAACTATACATATGGACTTCACCAGATGGAGTACACAGGAATCAGATTGACTACATATGTAGCAAGAGGCAATGGAGAAGTTCAGTATCTTCAGCCAAAGCAGGGTCAGGAGCTGATTGTGGAACAGACCATCAACTGCTCATATGCACATTCAAGTTGAAGTTGAAGACAATTAAAACAAGTCCACGAGAGCCAAAATATGACCTTGATAATATCCCTCTTGAATTTAGAGACCATTTAAATAATAGATTTGATGCATTGAACGCCAGTGACCAAAAACCAGAGGAATTGTGGGATGACATCAAGAACATCATCCATGAAGAAGCAAGAGGTCATTAAAAGGACAAGAAAGGAAGAAAAGATCAAAATGGATGTCAGAAGAGACTCTGAACTTGCCCTTGAATTCAGAGTAGCTAAAGCAAATGGAAGAAATGACAAGATAAAAGAGCTGAACAGAAGATTTCAAAGAGCAGCTCGAAAAGACAAAGTCAATTACTGTAATGAAATATGCAAAGACCTGGAGATAGAGAACCAAAAGGGAAGAACACACTCAGCATTTCTAAAGCTAGAAGAACTGAAGAAAAAATTTAAGCCTCAAGTTGCAATACTGGAAGATTTTATGGGCAAAATGTTGAATGATACAGGAAGCATCAAAAGAAGATGGAAAAGAATACACAGTATCAAAAGAGTTGGTCGATGTTCATCCATTTCAGGAGGTGGGATATGATCATGAACCAATGGTATTGAAGGAAGATGTCGAAGCTGCACTGAAGGAATTGGTGAAGAACAAGGCTCTAGGAATTGACGGAACACCCATTGAGATATTTTGAGAAATGGATGCTATACTGGAGGCACTCACTCAGTTATGCCAAAAGATTTGGAAGACAGCTGCTTGGCCAACTGACTTGAAGATATCCATTTTTGTACCCATTCCAAAGAATGGTGATCTCACAGAATGTGGAAATTATCGAACAATATAATTAATATCACATGCAAGTAAAATCTTACTAAAGATAATTCAGAAATGGTTGCAGCAAGATATTGACAGAGAGATTCCAGAAATGCAAGCTGGATTCAGAAGAGGACATGGAACAAGGGGTATCATTGCTGATGTCAGATGTACCTTAGCTGAAAGCAAAGAATACCAGAAAGATGTTTACTTGTTTTATTTACTATGAAAAAGCAATTGATTGTGTGGATCATAACAAATTGTGGATAACATTGAGAAGAATGGGAATTCCAGAACACTGGAATGTACTCATAAGGAACCTGTACCTAGATCAGGAGGCTGTCATTTAAACAGAACAAGTGGATACTGAATGGTTCAAAATCAAGAAGGGAGTGCATCAGGGTTGTATCCTTTCACCATACCTATTCAATCTATATGCTGAGGAATTAATTCCAGAAGCTGGATTATATGAAGAATGTGACATCATGATTGGAGGAAGAGTTATTAACAACGTGAAATATGCAGATGACATAACTTTGCTTGCTGAAAGTGAGGATAACTTGAAGTACTTACTGATGAAGACTGAAGACTACAGTCTGCAGTATGGATTACACTTCAATATAAAGAAAATAAAAATCCTCAGAACTGGTCCAATAAACAGCTTCATTGTGGCTGGAGAAAAGATTGAAGTTGTTAAAGATTTCATATTACTTGGCTCTACAATCACCACCGATGGAAGCAGCAGTCAAGATATCAGACAACATATTGCATTGGGCATATCTGCTGCAAAGGACCTCTTTCAAGTGATGAAGAACAAAGATGTCTCCTTGAAGACTAAAGTGTGCCTGACCCAAGCCATGGTATTTTCAATTGCCTCTTATACATATGAAAGCTGAACAATGAATAGGGAAGACAGAAGAAGAGTTGATGTTTGAGTTGTGGTGTTGAGGAAGAATGCTAAGAGTACCATGGTCTGCTAAAAGGACTAACAAATCTGTCCTGGAGGAAGTGCAGCTAGAATGCTCCTTGGAAGTGAGAATGGCCAGACTTCGTCTCTCCTACTTTGGTTACATTTCAGAGGGAATCATTCCCTGGAGAAGGATATCATGCTTGGTAGTGGAGGGCCAACAAAAAAGGGGAAGGCCCTCAGCAAGATGGATTGACACAGTGGCTGCAATGGTGGACTCAGGTATACCAAGGATCGTGAAGATGGCACGGGACTGGGCGGTGTTTCATTCTGCTGTGCCTAGGGTCACTATGAGTTGGAGAAGAGTTGATGGTACCTAACAACAACAACAGTCCTCTTACAACTGATTTGCTTATCACATCAGATCTCATCATGGAGGATCATTATTACATAACTGCCTAATTACATACTTACATAACTACCAAACTACTCAGCAGTTCGATTTTCAAATCATGGTCCAACAAAGTTGACATATATTTCTTGGGGACACCATTCAATCCATGACACCATGTTTGCTAAGTTTGAGACCATTGTTGCAGCCACTGTGTCAGTCCATCTTATTGAGGGTTAAATCTAGGATATAATTTTTCTCTCATTTATAAAAGTTTAGGAAAGGTAGCTTTGAAAATACATGTAAAAATGGTTACTTATATGGGTAAATAAAGGAGGATTTTTAATCCCATATTCTCCAAAGTTATATTCTGAAAGGTATCTTTGATAATTGAGTCTAATTTATTTTTTAAAAAGTGTTTTGGAAATTTTTTTGATAAAGATTGGAAATCAGGAAGGAAGCAATTTTTCCAAGTTTCTCATTGGGATTTTGAATTCATCTAATTTGCATGGTATTTGATTTTTTTCCTTGAAATCATTTTGAAAGCTCTTGTACCTTAAGAGTTTCATTAAGACAAGTGAAGAAACACTTTTAGCATTAATTTACTGTATACAAAACTGACTTTGATGATGAATAGTTGAAGTACATCATATCGAGTAATAATTTTGGAAGTTATTCTTTGAAATTTTAGGTTTAATAAATACATCTGTCTTATTCTTGGTGGTCCCAAAATTGGTCAGTCATGTCCTTCAACTTGAATGCTTGAAGGGAATTTTCCTTTAAAAACTATGGAAACTCTGCATTAAAAAAGAAAGTATAATGTTATTGGTGACATTAAAATTTTCATTTAAAAAACCCCTAGAATTGGTGTTTAACACATTGTTTTTCAAATGATTGACTGATATCAAGGTTGCTATCTTCTTGAACATTTCTAGGAAGAGTTTGAGCATCAGTAATTTTTTTTTTGTGAGATGTATTCCAAATGATTTTTTTTCCTTTTATTGTTTTACTCTATTTCTTTTCATCTAAATTTTTGATTTTGCATATAATGTGGCCGGAGTTTTATAGTGAACAATTCATTCTATATTATTATTCCCCATTATTAATTGTTGTTGTTGTTGTTGTTTGCCGTCGAGTCGGCCCGACTCATAGCGACCCCTCCTTGGGTTTCTGAGGCAGTATCACCACGGAAGTAGGATTGCCCAACCTATTAGGCTCAGTTATTCAAAGATTTTGACTCATTCTTCAGAGAAATTAATTTAATTGTTATTTCCAAAGCTTGAATAAGATGGTATTTCTTTCATATATGTATTATCTCTTGCAGTTTGTTTTTCTTGCATATTTTCTCTTTCTTATGCATTAGCATTTGGTATGGTATTTCCTGTTGTGCGATATAATTCTGTATTTTATTTTGTGGATGTAGAGGCAGGTCCTTTCCCTTACATTTTTGATTCTGTAATGTGAAACTGAAGCCAGCTAACAGTATGCTACATTTTGACCTCAACCATAAGAATCTATGAAAGAGTGAAAATTCACAACAAAATTAGAAAGCTAACTCAGTATTAAAATAAAATTTTCTCATGTTTTTTTAAAGATAAGTTTTGGCAATATTTACAAATTTTTTTTTTCCTTTAGGTTATTGTCTAGATATTTATTTCTGAGAAAAACACATTATTATTCATGTTTGTGTAAAACAAAAATTTAGATAAGAATCTTGTTCTTGTAATTTTTATGATCTGTTTTTAAATACCAAACCAAACTCACTGCTATGGAGTTGAATCTGACTCATAGTGACTCCTCCAGCACATAACAACACATTTTTAAATTACAATAGTGACTTCTTAGAGGTTTTTTTTTTTTTTTTTTTTTTAAACATTCTTATGATATACATAAGGAGTTCTGGTGGTGTAGTAGGAAGGCATTTGGTTGCTAACCAGAAAATTGGTTATTCAAATACCAGGTGGTTCACAGGAGGAAGGTGGGGCAGTCTACTTCCATAAAGATTTACAGCCTTGCACACCCATTGAGGGTCACTATGAGTCAGAATTGACTCAATGGCAGTGGTTTTTGGGGGCGTGGTGGTGGTGTACATACATTTGTATTGGATAACGAAATAAATGTACTGGCCAGGAGAAAGAGATGATACATGATAGCTTTCTAATATTGGAAAAATTGTAGTATCTTTCCTCCTCTCTTTATCTAAACATTGTTTCATTGACTTACCTAGTTTGATGTATTTGTAACAGGTTTAATTTATAAATAAAATATTCTCTCTCTCTCTCTCTCTCTCTTTCTGTATATATATATATATATATATCAGAAAGGCACATTATCTATATAAAGTTATAGATATTGCGTCTTTCTGATCGCTTGCAGCCAACAGCAAGGATTTGACATTTAAATTTTAATAGAAATTTCAATGAATTTAATAAATTTAGAAGAATGAAATTTAAATCATCAACAGTCTCTTTTTTGGTCAATATTTTACCATGAAAATTTTGATATTGATTCTGTGTTTCATGATGTTCTTTCCTGACCCTATTTGGCATTGGAATGGCTGATACTAATTGCAGAGACTTCTTTTTTTTAACCACTACTCAAAATTCAGAATCTGCTGAACACTGAATCTTAAACATTGAATCCATTCCTTTAATGAAAGTGCCCAAAAACCTGCTGCTGTTTTCCCAGAGCTTTTTAGGCATGATCCTTACAGAGTGTGGTTTGTTATGTTTGCTTGTGGCTGCTAAGAAATTCATATACTTACTTACATGGATTGAGACAAGGCGGAGAATGATCCTGGGGAGTAGGGGCCACAGAAGTTATGAACATTCGGATTTAGTATTAGATTTAATTAGGACAAAAGGTAATGAAGTTCACCTTCAAATTGAAATGGGAAGCTAATGATCTTTGTTAATGTTTGTGGCTTATTGGGACCATTGTACCAACGAGAAAGCAAGCTTTAGTTGCATGGGTATTTAATATCACAAAACTATTTCATGTGGTAGAAAATGCAAGGATGGTGAGATTGAATGGTTATTTTCTGAAGCACAGTTGACTTACCAGGAGAAAAGTAAAACATTCAAGTCCCAAAAAACTCAAGCCGCAGAAGGAAATACATTATGAGCCATGTTTTAAGAATTCACTTCTATCTGCTGTTGGTGCACCGAGATTACTGAAAAGAGAGTACAGAAACTGAAGTATAAGAAGACATTTTGCATATTGTTTTAGCGTATATATAAGTGTGGCCGTATATGTGTTTGTTTATAAACTGAAAAAGTTTCCATGAATACCACTTAATAGTAACATTTATGTTACATTCACTGTGATTTATTTTTATTCTATTCTGTTCTATTTTTTGATGGTACAAATGTCTTTACTATTGTAAATGTAATCAATACATCATATTAGATGAGGGAATTTTTGAACATTTGGAAAGAATACGAAACACAAGCATATGGGGTATGATGTATTAGATAAGGATATTATAGTATTCTTTTACTTCCTTTCTGATACACTCATAGTTCATCAACTCTTAACCTTTCATTTTTCCTGCCCCTGCTATTTACACACATATTTATATCACACAACACTGCCTGCCATTATCCACAACTGATTAGACTCTGGGTAGGTATCTGGCCCCAAAGAAATCAATATATAGTCTGAATTGTGCCAATCAGGTGCCTGGATTGATCAAAGTTTTTCTAAGATTCTGATAGGTCTGTGTCTATTTATGAATCCATTTTTTTGGTGTGTATCAATTTGAGGAAATTTCTATTCCTTGTCTCCAATCATGCCTCGACAGATGTTCCATGATATTTCCTCTGCTGTCTTTCAAAGCTTATGTCATCCATTGATGCAACATATTCTTTGTAGCCTAACTTATTCTTTGTTTACTAGTCAATGCACTATGACTACGCAGTACTCTTTATAACATTGGCCAACAAGTTTTATTCCTAGTTAAATTGTGTATGTTTTTATTTTTTTGAACATTTTATTATACTTTTGCTAAAGGGGCAAGGAGGTCGTATCTTCTGACCTCCTCTAACCCCACAAGAGGAAGACGGAATTACCAACAGCAGCCCAAAGCCTGTTCTTATGAGGCCAGACATGCTGCCACCCTCCAACCATCTTACTAACCTTGTCACCAACCATTCCTCCCATGGCACCCACCATCTCTCTGCTGGGTTCTCTAATTTGCTGCAATGGCCAAACATAATTCACAGATTATGGGGTTTATTAGGGAAGCAACAGACTACAACAAGTTCAGGAACATGCTCAGTCTCTCTCAGCCAGCCTTCTCAGCAGCTGGCTGTCTCTCTCAGTAGCACATCTCTCTCTCAGCAGTGTGTGTCTCTCATGTCTCTCACTCTCAGCAGTGTGTCTCTCATGCCTCTCTCTCAGTAGCACATCTCTCAGCAGAGTGTCTTTGTCAGCCAGCAGTTAGAGATATTCCTCCTCTCTGCCTCTAGGAGGGCTCACTTTAAGCCTACCAGAGTGGCAAAATGAACCAATTCCAACACTAGAATTCTACACAGCTGAGAAAGAGTAAACTTCCCAGAAAATTGCTTTGTGCTGCTCTCAACAGAAATGCCCCATGTGGGTACTTTAGCAATTAGGAACTACTTAGATGCTCATAGCAAACTCCACCACATAGTTTACAAAGACTATGGCTAGAAAAGCCATACTATGTAATTTACTACACTGCAGCTTTAGATGAAAGTTTACATAGCAAATTAGTTTTCCAATTAATAATTTGTATGAAAATTGTTCTGTAACATTGGTTGCAATCCCCACAATGTGTCAGCACTCTCCCCATTTCCTCTCTGAGTTCCCCATTTCCATTAATCCAGTTTCTCTGTCTCCCTGCCTCCTCATCTTTGGTTTGGGGCAAATATTGCCCTTTTGATCTCGTATAGTTGATTGTTTTAAGGAGCACATTCTTCATGGGTGTATTATTTATTTTCCACAGGCCCGTCTATTATTTGGCTGAAAGGTGGATTCTGGGAGTGTATTAAGTTTCAAGTTAGAAATTGTCCTACAACAACAGTCTTGGGATCCTTCAGTCTCTTTCAGATCAGTAAGTCTCGTCGTTTTTGAATTTGAATTTTATTGTATAGTTTTACCTGTTTAACCAGGACCTCCTATTGTGATCCTTGTCACATGGACAGTAGTGATAGCCAGGCACCATTTAATTCTTCTGGTTTCAGGTTAGAGGAGGCTGTGGTTCATGTGGACCATTAGTCCTTCAGACTAATTGCTTCCTTGAGTCTTCATTTTTTTCATTCTCCTTTGCTCCAGATGGGAAGAAAATAATTGCTTCCTAGATGACTGCTCACAAGCTTCTAAAGCCTGAGATGCCACTTACCAGACTAGAATGTAGAACTTTATCTTTATGAACTGTGTTTTGCCAATAAACCTAGATGTCCCTCGAGACTATGGTCCTTAGCCTTTGAGTCTAGTAGTTTATTCCTGATTTTTTTTTTTTT
>NW_006921852.1:2708682-2713108 GCF_000298275.1 Orycteropus afer afer
CTTCTGTGTCTGTGTTAATTGGTTTCCCTTTTCTTTGTTGAAGAGGGTCTGTGCAATCCTTCTGCCTAGTCCGCCATCTTGCCCCGCCTCTTATTCCTGATTTCTAAGTAATTTCTATAACTGTGCCCCCAATGGAAGTATGCATGCAGCCTTTACAAATATGTATGTAGAAATATCCTCAATCACACCTATCTATATGTGTGAGTATACTCCCCTATGACTTTCCTCATCTATTTGGCATACATGTTTTCCTATGTGTCTACTCACAAATTATTGTTTGTTATTCCTATTGTTGCAGGACTGTTTATGCTGTAGCATTTACCATAGTTACTCTTGATTCTAGCATACCTCATTGTCTTCCTTTACCTTGATCACATTATGCTGACTTCCTCCATATTGTATATTGCCGTTCTCTTCATTGTAATGAACACCTATTCACTGTCTAATTAGTGATTCTCTCTTCCTCCCTCTCCCTTGCCTGGTAACTATTAAATATTTTTTTCTGTGTATAAATCTATTCTTGACTTTTTATAATGGTCTCATAAACTATTTGTCCTTTGTGATTGATTTATTTCACTCAGCGTAAATGTCTTCCAGATTCATGCATGTTGTGAGATGTTTTGAGGATTCATCATTATTGTTTATCATTATGTAGTAAGCTTTTATTTTTATTTGACTCCTCAGACAGTCAACCAATAAGAACATATTTTCTTGCTGTCAGACTCTATTTTTTTGCTGGCTACGTAGTCAGTGGTTTGTATTGAATGATGGGCATGCCACAGCCTTGACTGTCTTGTCTTTTCTTCTTTCATTTATTTGGGTTTTATTACATAGATCTTGTATTTTCAACTTAAGTGCCTTACCCTCAGGTTGTTAGATGGAGTCTTTAATGTCCTGACATGTTATCCTGTGTTTTTGCTTTTCATGGAGCATGAATTTAGGGTGACAGCATTGAGTTTTTTAGTTAGAATCCTAAAGTTTCTTTAATACTTTGGAGAAGTATTTTATTTTGAAGATAGAATGATATTAAGCACTTCAGGTAACTATTAACCATTTCAAAAGTCATCTATTTTCAACCTGAGGTTAATATTTCAGTTTCTAAGACCTCAGAGCTATTCCATTTTGGTCTGAAGCCAAATATTTAGACAAACTGCAAAAGAATCCCATTATGAATCTCTCACTCAGTTAGCTGTTTTCAAAGGGCACAGGAGAATAGAAATTTAGTTTCCTTTGTGAGAAGACCAGATAAGAGTTTTACTTGCTAAGTGGTTTTTGAAGAGAAGTTAGGATAATTATTGCCAATGAGTTTAATAGTGAATGCATTTTCTATATTAAAATTCCTAAGATCCATTTCCCTTTTCATTTTGAAATAAACAGGAGTTGAGAAAGTATACTGATGGGTTAGTTTGGAAGGTATCTGTGGTGTAGTGAATTACATGGTATAGCTTTTCTAGCCATAACCTGTGCAGCTCCCAGGGGATTACTGGGTGGGACCATGCAATCAACTCCATGGTGGAATTTGCAGTGAGCAACTGAGCAGCTGCTTGTTAAAGTCATCCACCTGGGGCAGCATGAAGTAATCTTCTGGGAAAGTTCACTCTCTGTCAGGTGTGTAGAACTCTGATGTTGGGATTGGTTGGTTTTGCCACTCTGTCAGGCTCAAAATGAGCCCTTCTAGAGGCAGAAGGAATCTCTGATTGTTGGCTGAGAGAGACTGCCAGCTGAGAGAGACTGCCAGCTGAGAAAGACTGAGGGTGTTCTTGAACTTGAATTGTAGCCTGTTCCTTCCCTAATAAACCCCATAATCTGTGAGTTCTGTGTGGCCACTGCAGTGAATTATTGAACCCAGCAGAGAGGTAGTGGGTGCTGCAAGGAAGACGGTTGGTGTCAGAGTTAGTATGAGGGCTAAAGGGTGGTGGCATGTCTGGCCTCATAGGAACAGGCCTTGGGCAGCTGATGGTGATTCTGTCTTCCTCTTGTGTAGTTAGAGAAGGCCAAAGATGCTGCCTCCTTGCCTCTTTAGCAGTATCTTCATGTTTCTATTTCTATAGAAGCATCAGAAATAGTGATTTTATCCTAGGGAAGATTTGATATGTGTTCACTGAATATTTTGATTGGTGATTTACATTAAAGTACTAATACTGATACTATTTTGTACTTAAGATTTTTTCTTATCCTCCCCTTCCATAAAATTAAGAACAGAATTGAATTTCCAAATGAATTCTAATCATACTTTCATCACTGGTGGGAGAGAAGTACACATGCTCTCATACTTTATCTTTAAGAGATAAAGTTAAAGTCAAAAGGAGAATTTAATTTCTAGACAATCTAGAATGGAACATCTCAAACTTTCCCAATGAAATTTCTATAACACATGAAAGAATGAATTTGTAAAGAGGAGAGTTTGGGCTATACATTCTTTATAATGAGATCATGGGTATTTTTGCTTTTTTCCTTTTTAACTTTCTGTATCATCTTATTTTTTTTAATAATAAATGTATAATATTCTATAATAATAGAAAATATTAAAATTATTTTCAGCCTAGCCCATTATCTTGGAAGACTAATGATAAATGTTACTGTAGTCAAAGGTTGGGCAATCCTACTTCCATAGTGATACTGCCTCGGAAACCCAAGGAGGGGTCGCTATGAGTCGGGGCCGACTCGATGGCACACAACAACAACAACAAGAATCAAAAGTTAAACAAAACAAAACAAAACAACTAAAAGAACCCCCCACAACTGTATAGAATTAAGTCAGAAAGACTACTTTGTATCAAATCAATTGGAGATGAATTCAGTGCTTCTTAAAATTTGAGAAAATAGAAAATGGGCATTTGATTCCCACTGGATATGGAATAATGCCTTAATCCTTTTCCTAATCCTACAGACCAGAATAGCTCTTGGCTCTCTCCTGGGACTTCTATTTATTTATTTATTTTTTTGTTAATGCATTTCATTGAAATATAATTTATGTACAGTGAAATACACAAAACTAAAGTGACATGGGTCAATGCATTTTTTTTTTTTTTTTTTTTTGCAGTATTCCCTCCCCTCCCTTCCCACCTCTGGTAACCAACAAAGAAAATTTCCTTCCATATATAAACCTTGCCTTAGCTTTATACAGTAATGAACTAATACTATATTTGTCCTTCTGTGATTGACTTATTTCACTCAGCATAATGTCCTCCAACTTCATCAATGTTATGTGGTGTTTTGCAGATTCTACACTATTCTTTAGTGTTGCATAGTATTCCATTGTGTGTATGTACCATAGTTTGGTTTTCCATTCTTCTATTGATGGGCATGTAGGTTGTTTCTATATTTTTGCTATTATAAATAGTGCTGCGATGAACATGGGTATGCATATCTCTGTTCTTGTCTCAGCTCTCACTTCTTTAGGATGTATACCTAATAATGGGATTGCTGGGTGAAATGGTATTTCTAATTGCTGCTTTTTAACGAATTGCCATACTGTTTTCCACAGTGGTTGTGTCATTTCACAGTCCCATCAGCAGTGGATGAGAGTCCCAATCTCTCCACATCCTTGTCAGCATCTGCCATTTTCTGTCTTGTTGAACTTTGCCATTAGTGCTGGGGTGAGATGGTATCTCATTGTTGTCTTGATTTGCATCTCTCTGATGACTAATGATTGTGAGCATTTCTTCATGTATTTGCTGGCTGCCTGAATATCCTCTTTGGTGAAGTGTCTATTCATGACTTCTTTTCATTTTTTAAATTGGATTGTTAATCTATTTGTTGTTGAGGTGTTGGAGTATTCTATAAATTTTAAAGAAAAGTCCCTTGTGAGATATGTAATTATCAACAAGTATGAATTTTTTGCTGTGATTTTGTTATGTGCTTTTTCATGGTGTTGCTGATTTCCTTGTTCCATAAAATTTTCTGTGCTGAGCTCATTTTGTTTATAAATTGTGTTATCACTTCCTTCATTGCTATTGTTTTAGTATTTGCTAAATATTTGTGTTGGTCCTCTTTTTTATTTTGATGTGAAGGTTTATCATTTTTCTTTGAGGTTACCCTGTGATTTAGTTGTCTTGACTTCCCTGCCATTTAAAAGTTCAGTAACTACACAATTTTTTCCCTCTTTTTGGTTTGTAGTTGTCCTTATTTGTCAATTGATGTCTCTGGTTCCCTGTTTATGATCTTGTAGGCTTGTTTACTTAGGATGCTTCTATAACTGGTTGGTTTCTGGGTTATGTCATCATGTGTGTTAATAGTTGGTTGTTGTTTGCTATTGGTTCTCTGTCCAAAGGACTCCCTTTAGCATCTCTTGGTCTGGTTTTAACAAATCCCCTTTATTTCTGCTTATCTGGAAATGTCCTAATTTCACCCTCATATTTGAGGGACAATTTTGTTGGGTACATAATTTGTGGTTGGAAATTTTTCTCTTTCAGGGTTTTATATA
>NW_006921852.1:2714029-2725161 GCF_000298275.1 Orycteropus afer afer
TTAATTGGTGATTGTATGTTGGATTGACTTGCCCACAATGTTCATTTTCTTCATTTTGTTTGTATGTTATCTGCATAAGCAGAGTCCTGTGCTGTGCTCCTCTATTCGCTAGTTGGCAGCACTTATACACTCACCACCTGTCTCCTTTCCCATTGTTAGCCTGCTGTATGTTCCTGCTGTCCTCGGCAAATGGAGCCTATTCTTAAGTCCCTGGAATCAGAATGAAAATGCTGTCACTTTAAAATCCAAAATGGCCACCGCTTATAAACATTCAAAATTACTGTGTCCTTGGTCACTTTAAATATCCAAAATGGCTGCTGCTTGTACGCAATCAAAATGGCTGCACTCTCCAGACAGCCGAAAGTCTACAACTCAGGTTGTCTCCCTCTTTGCTATTTCCCTTCCTAGTCATAGGCCACCAGCACAGTTGTCCCTGCAGCCCTTGGTGACCAGGGTTGATCTTTAGGTCAATTCTCAGGTCCCAACACCACTTGGAAATATTCAGGCTGTTAGTCCCATCAGAGTAGCTGACAGTCCACTGCTCAAACCGTCTCCATACTCACTGTTTTCATTCAGGTTTTCCCACTAGTTGGTGCCTAATCCACTTCTTTATACTTCCTTTCAAAACTCAGAGCTCCAGCATTATCTTCTGTATCTCTGTCAATTGGTTTCTCTTTTCTTTGTTGAAGAGGGTCTGTACAGCTTGTCTACCTATTCCACCATCTTACCGGAAGAGCAGCTTCTAATTTTTAATTGTCTTTTTGACAAAGGACACTCTGACATGGAAATATACTGATTATTAAAGTTGGCTCGTTCTGCCAAGTGTCTGCTAAGGGAGCTCCTGTTGAAACCTAAGTTCTATGTATTCAGTGTTATCTCCTGGATTACTTTTTCTTGAAGTTATTTCTTTAGATTTTGCATTATTGCACACAGTGTTGATTCATAGGTTCCTGTGAGGGACACAAATAGAAGTTATGAATATTTTTCTTACTGAAGGTTCTCTGTTGCTCAACTGCTGTTCTGAATTAGAATTGAGAACATAGTTACTTATGTCCACAAATTTTGGCTGAACATGTCTTATTATCTCTGTAACCATTGCATAGGTCATGGACCAAAAGGACTGAATGCAAACAGGTCCCTTGATTCTTAGAGACTATGGTGTAGGGGGTTATTCAGCTGGAGGCAGGTGCCACAAGCCCAAGCCTCTACCTTAATTAGGATTCATTCTATGCCATTTGTGGTAGTTAAGGTTGTGTGTCAGCTTAGCTGGGCTTGGTTTCAAGTGGCTGGATGTAGTTATTCCCCGTGATGAGACTGGTCATCAGGGCCATGGTGGATTCTACTAGAGCAGCTTCTAGTATATAAGAAGATGCTTTTAGAACAGTCTTGAGATTTTTGGCATATCTGGATCTTGCATTTGGCTGAATCTTCATCTCAGTGGCCTGCCATGTTGTGTGCCGATCTCCAGACTGTTTCTGGACTTGAACTAGTGGCCTGCCATGTTGCTTGATAATTTTGGAAGTGTGCCATTTTACTTGTCGACCTTGGGCTTGTCAGCCTCAGAAGCCAGCAGTCAGCAGCTGTCTGAGTTAAGCCTCCAGTATGGCTGGGAGCAAGAGGTGGAGCTGAAGCCCAAGGTTGAAGACCTTTCACCTAGCCCTTAGAGCTGGCACTTTGAACTCAGACTTCTAGCTTTCTAAACTGTAAGAGAATAAATCCTTGTTTGTTAAACCATCCATTTGTGGTATTTCTGTTAGAGCAGCACAAGAACCACCATTCCTGGAAATATATTCACATATATTTATTCTTTGCCAAATTTTAGGAAAACCTAGTTTTTATGTGTTTAATTATTTGTTTCTAAAGTTAAGTCCATTTTCTTTTCTTTAAAACTTTCAAATAGATTCTCATCTCTTACTTGAAGCATATTTTAGTTAAGATAAATGAACAAAAAGAATGGGTACTCAGTGATGTACTTTAACTTCTTGCTGACTTTCGTGAAAGCTTTTCTTTCTTTTTGGAATAGACCATTCAATATCTAGTCTGGCAGAAAGTCAGTCTCTGCAATGTGTTCTCTGTTGGAAGCATTGATCTTCATTCTTTTTCTCTTTTCAATTCTTCTTTCTTGATAGGGGTCTAGGGACAGTAATTCCTGATTGTGACTGACAAAACTCCCTATGTAAAATATTTTCTTTCTCCACCTGAATTCTAGAAAACAGAGAAGTAGAAAATAGAGAAGTAGAAAACCTGTGCAGGATACTCAGAAAAGGATCAGAAGTATAATAAAAGGGCTACAAGATTCCGAACCCAACCCAAATCCAGACTGCTCTTTCAGTCATGGTGGGATAAATGTTTCATCAGTTTATAATATATCCTCCCTTCCTCCAATTCTGTTATATTTTAAGAACTTATGCATATTAGCTTTATAGAAAACATGTAAAGTCAATTAATCCTTTGTAATTGTCTTGATCTTAATTAAAGAACCTCTCCAGGTATGTTAAGAATAAATATTGAAAACAACCTTCCCATCTACATAAGTCAATTCTGGTGAATCAGAGAAAAATAAAGCTGTATGAGACCCACCCCTTTCAGAATGTTGCTTTAATAAATAACTTTATGTAAAAGTCCAGGTGTGCTGCCTAGTGTGCAAAGACAAGGTCCTCCTCTTGTCAGTCACTTGAATACAGTAGAATTTTCAATGAAAGAAAGTAACCTCTTTCTTGGTTTCTTTATCGTTCTCCAAGGAACCTATTTGAAAGTGACATTTTCCATATTAAAACAAAATGCAAATCGCCTCATATTTATGAATGTTTTATTTACATTGAAAAATCTAATAAGATTGAAAAGCTTTCTTCTTTCATGTTGGAAATAAAAAATTATGAAACCATAAATCTGTATATATTTTCATTCAAATAAAAGAGAACAAAATACCATTTCATAAGGTAAAAATGGCTCGATGAGTAACAGAGATAAACATGGCATGAAATAAATTACTTAATAAACAGTTCACAGCTGTGATTTGTTTAATAATTATGGTTGACTCATACTGCCTGTTCACATTAATGGCCAAGCATAAACCATTTTTGTCAGTGAAATTTTATTCAGATTTACAAAGAATAATGTAGTTTACGACAGATTTAACTACAGCCATCAACTGTACACCATCCTGTTGCTTTCAGATAGCAGATTGAACATATGTTTTTAAAATCTTAATATATCATATAATCAGAAGTGTTTTGTGTTAATTTATGGCTTTATTCATCCGATTATAGCACTGGAAGAACATTAAAGTTTTACGAGAGTCCTATAAAATTCAAGAGTTTGATGGAATACTAAACCGTAATAGCTATGCCTTACCAAACTTTATTCTGAAAGGAGCTGAATTTTATCCAGTGATTATTAGGTGGAGTAACTCCTTCAGACCATTAGACTACCAGTTAGTATACCTAAGAAAAGATGACTTCTGGGAGTAGAGTCCTGGGAAATTACAAGTATCTTTTGATGTATTTATTGTATCACCACAAATTGACTCAAGCATGGGAAACAGAATCTCTTAAGTATATGATGATAGGCCAAACCAAACCAAACTCACTGCTGTTGAGTCAGATCCAACTCATAGTGACCCCTCCTTGAGTTTCCCAAGGTGGTATCACTACAGAAGTAGATTGCCCAACTTTCCTTCTGAGGAGTGGCTGGTGGGTTTGAACCACCAGCCTTCTGGTTAGCAGTCAAATGCCTTAGGCACTACACCACCAGAGCTCCTACTAATAAATCCCCACTCCTCTCTTTCTCTGAGGGTCTGCAGACTTTCTCTGTAAAGGGCCAAGTGGTAAATATTTTCAGTTTTGCAGGCCATATGGTTTGTTTCAATTATTCAACTCTGTTCTTATAGTTGAAAGCAGCATAGAAAACTCACTGCCGTCCAGTAGGATCCAACACATAGCAACCCCTTCTTGGATTTCCGAGGCAGTATCACTACGGAAATAAATTGTCCCATCTTCCTTCCGAGGAGTGGCTGGTGGGTTTGACCCCCCAACCTTCTGGTTAACAGTCAAGTGCCTTAGACACTGTGCTACCAGAGCTCCAAAAGCAGCATGTTGTTGTTTGTTGTTAGGTGCCGTCAAGTCGTTTCCAACTCATAGCGACCCCATGCACAGCAGAATGAAACACTGCCTGATCCCGCACCAGCTGACTACTCATAAAGTTGCACGGTAATGTATCGAACAGTGTTTCTTTGCTATTCATAAGGTTTTCCCTGGCTAATTATTTGAGAAGTGGACGGCATCCTCCTTCTTCCTAGTCTGTCTCAGTCTGTAAGCTGGGCTGATACCTGTGCACCATGTGCATCCAGCTGGGTTAGAAACACCAGTGGCTCAGCCTCAAAACTCACATCAACACGTCACCATGGTAGGACAAACCAATAGACAAGTTTGTCTTCCTATTGGAAACCTCTCATACTACCCTTACCTGGGTCCCTGTGGCTGACTTCTCCTCTGTCCAGATTCCTAGGCCTTTTAATGCCCTTTCTCCCGCTCTCCAGCCCTGCTGCTTTGGGCGTGCCTGAGTTCCTCTCCTCACCTGGGTCCCTGAGGCTGACTGCTCCTCTGTCCGGGTTCCTGGCTTTTTTATCCCCTTTCTCCCGCTCTCCCACCCTGCTAAAAGTAGCATAGACAATATATAAATAAATTGTTTGTGCTGTTTTTCAATAAAATGTTATTTATAAAAACAGGCAGAGGGCCAGATTTTGGTCATAGTTTGCCTATATCTGCTCCTAAATCTTTTTGGTTAGCTTGAGCATTCTTCCTGATAGCAGCTAGGGAGAAGAATCAAGGCATCAGGCTTCTCCAGTTGTCCTCAATTCCAACTAATTTCCAAAAACCACCAGAACAGGAGAATAACCTAATAGTTCTGAGAGTTCCAACTATGTGGTGTTGACCATAAGAGACATTTAATTCATTTACTTTTATTGATGAAGTCAGTGAATGAAATAACAGATCTGCATCATTTCAAAAATTCCCAGCATTTAGTCTCTTTAAATTATCTACTCAGAACTCAAACTCACCACCTTTGACTCCATTCTGACTCATAACCACCCCCACTGGGTTTCCAAGGCAGTAAATCTTAACAGAAGCAGACTGCTCCATCTTTCTTCCTCCAAGTAGCTGATGGGTTTAAACAACCGACATTCTGGTTAGCAGCTAAATGCCTTCAGCACTACACCACCAGAGCTCCTAAAGTATTTCCAACCCTCCAAAATTATTTACAACATCAAAAACATACCTCTGTGATGTCATTTTGTCCCTCAAACCCTTCCAAATCGCTTCCAGACATTCTCATGAGGTTGAGCTAGTTAAACCTCAGGCAGCTGTTTCTTTCATTTGCATGCAGATTTTCTAGTTAAGAATGAGGGGGTCCTGTTCCCTGGCTTGCAGTTCATGGCCGTTTTTAATCTTTACCCAACTTGGCTGAATTCCTCTATTATTATATCTACAAGTGACGGTAACTTGGTATTCTTTCTCGTCTCATTTATGTTGGCAGCCATTTAGATTCTTTCTTCTTATTTTACTGACCAGGGCATTTTAAATATTTTGTCTTCTTCATTTCTAATCATATATGAGTTTCCTATATTTTGTTACATATTTTTCTTATTTAATAAATTTTCTTAGTAAGTTTGTTAGATTCTACCATTTGCTGAATCTTGTAGTACCTACAGCCATATGTCTCCACCTCTGATGTCTGGTGAGATGCTACTTCTAGCAGTTTATCAGGCAGCATCAAAATCCTACATCAAAACCTAAGGCATGAGGAGAGGTAGGGAGGCTTCCTGGTCCAGAGTGTTCCTGGTCCTTGTTTCTTGTGAGCTGGGGTTATGTCATGGGGTCTTACCCTTCAGCTTCCTTTTTGGCTTCATTTGTATTTCCATGTAGATATCTTCCCCTGGGATTGATGGTATTTGGGTAGATACTATAGAACATGTAAGAATATGAAAAATCAGAAAGTCAAATATTTTTCAGATCATTTATTCATCTCAATATATTTATGGAAATGTTGGCCATACACTTTCTTGGATATCATGTCCCTTTCTTTTTTCTTTTCTTTCTTTCCTGAAAAGAAATAAAATGGAAAAATAAGAAGAGACAGAAGAATGGTCATTGTGTTTAATGAGTACTTCCTATGGCTGGTCCAGACACCAGGGATATACCAATGACCAAAACAATCAAAGTCTCTGCCCTGAAAGAATTTTCATTTCTATTAGGGAGAAACATAATAAACTAGCAATAAATAACCTTTAAAAATATTTTTTTCTTGATTAAAACCAAGCAAAACCCACTGCCATCAAGTTGATTACAACTCACAGTGACCTTATAGGACAGAGTAGAACTGCTCCATAGGATTTCCAAGGCTGTAAATCTTTCTGGAAACAGACTACATCCTCATTCTTCCAGGAGTGGCTGGTGGGTTGGAACTACCTATCTTTATCAGTTAAAGTCCAATGCTTTAACTCCAGCACCATCATAGCTCCTTATTTTCTTGCTTAGGTACATTAAATATATTTATTATAGAAGATAAAATAAAATTTACTGACTTTTTTTTCTCCTTTTATACACTAGTATAATGGTGTGTAAGAGAACAGATTCTAAAACTAGACCCTGACTTCCTGGGTTTGAATGCTGCTTCTTCCACTTGGAATCCTAATAAAGGGATAAAATTGGTTAATACATACAAAGGATTTACAACTATACCCCAGGACATAGTAAGAGCTCAATAAGTGATATATTACTTTTAATATTACTTGAAAAAGGGACTACATTGATGAATCCTTTGAGATATGGAAATAAGATTGTCTTCACTGTTTAACTGCGAAATCAATAGATGAGAGTAGAGATATACAAACAGTCCCCAAAACAAAGTGTAGTTTTATAGGGAAAAAGGACAGTATTATAACTTTTTGCATGGCTTAATATAGCTAAAAACATAAGAATGTTAATAATAAGTGGGCTTTCTTACCCATAGAGGCACAAAAAAGTTGGACTATGGGGCACGTGTTGGAGTTGCTCAACTAAACATTCCCTGGGACAGAGGAAGTCTAAACCAAATAATTTTGTGTAGTCCCCTCTGTTTTGGTAGGAGTCCCTGGACAGGTCCTCTTAGAGACTTAAGCCCAAAGAGAAAATCCTTTTTCCATTTTTCATCAGTCACCAGGCAGCCCTATAAGTTAGCTCAAAATTGTAGTGAAAGCTTGGCTAATCAACTTTTTCATAGAGCAATTGGAGTTTAGGCTCATTTGTTATGCTTGAAACCTAAATTGGTTTTGCAAAAATAAGGTTACTATCTTATTTTTGATGAGGGAGTATAGTGTCTTTGATTTTATGACGAGCTTTGATGTATAAATTTTATGAAATTGCTGTGTTTGTAGGTCAAAATGGCTTGAAATTGGCAATTTCATATGGTTTAACAACACCTAGGCAGCCAAACTTAAGCACCTGGTTGTGCTCAATATAATTTGGCTGCCTGCCTCTGCTTGGCTGGCCACACTCAAAGAGGGAACTTCAGCCAGTCAGCCAAGTACGAAGACACTTGGTTGTCTCTTCAGGACAGCAAAGGCAAGGGGAAACATCCTGTCCTTGCTGCCTCTTGGCAGCTAGCCAAGAGTGGTTGATGCAAACATTGGTTGCTACTGCTCTTGCCAGTAGCTCTTCCTCCAGGTTCCGCTGTCTGTGTGTAGCAGAACCTTTCTGTAGTAATAACAAACTGTAACTCTTATCTCTCCTCTTCAGCGAGGCATCCTTTTCTTTCCTACTGTGTCCTAGAAGCCTGCATTAAAGCTCTCTTTGTTTTATCCACATGCTATAAGCTTGGGCCCTTGTATGAAGGCCTCTCATCTAGAGGATGGACACTCCCTCTCTTCCTCCCTCTCAGTCACATTAATACACAACCTTTTACCAAGCTCATTTCTGGTGTGGACATAAAGGAAGGGAGCTGTCCTCATAATAGTACTATTGGAAAAGCCATCCCCATGGTACAATGCTAACACCATTAACCCTTTCATTCATCTAATTCCCTATTCAGATTCCAGGCTCACCCAACAATTTTCTAACATAGGTCTGCTAAAGTGAGGGGATGTCTTGTCACACGGACTTACAAGTATTATGGCTTTTTTTTTTTTTTAACATTTATTTCTTGTTGTAAATTAAAACATTTGAAATCAGGTTCATCATAGTCTTATGAGTTCAGTTCATGTGAATTTTTGCTGGTGAAAGATGCATCTATTTATGGTCTGCCAACACAATCTGATTTCTGATCCTTCAATAAAAGGGACTAGGACAAATTCACCAAATTAATGGATGAAGTCCTGTGTGACCTCTTAAAACATAGTCAGACACTTGCCTTTCCCAGTCACACAACATGTGTCTTTAATCACCATTATGTTGAATAAAAGTTTCTTTTTGTTTGGTTTAACTTTTTAAATGCTTACCTTCCTGCATGCCCCCCCCAATACGCATAAAACAAAAAAAATGTACTGCAAACATTTTTCAGGATTTCCTGCTTAACTGTAGTAAATTTCTAAGCTAAAAGTCACCAGCAGTTGACATTGACTTGACAGCAACTGGTTAAGACTTTTTAAAGATATTTTGGGAAAAAAAATTAGGTGGCTGTATAATAAACCAATTGCATAGACATACTAAAATTAATAGAACATCACTGTTTTTGAATAGTCATGTTGCTTATATATTTTTTTGTATAATTAGTATCTCTATGATGAACCTTATGGATCTTGGCTGAAAGCAAAGAATACCAGATATATGTTTACTTGTGTTTTATTGACTATGCAAAAGCATTCAATTGTGTGGATCATGACAGATTATGAATAACATTGACAAGAATGGGAATTCCAGAACACTTAATTGTGCTCATGAGAAACCTGGACATAGACCAGGAGGCTGTCTTTTGAAAAGAACAAGGGGAAACTTCATAGTTTAAAATCAGGAAGGGAGTGCATCAGAGTTGTATCCTTTCACCGTATTTATTCAATCTGTATGCTGAACAAATAATCTGTGAAGTTGGACTATATGAAGAAAAGCATGACATCAGTATTGGAGGAAACCTCATTAACAACCTGCAATATGCAGATGACACAACTTTGCTTGCTGAAAGTGAAGATGACTTGAAGCACTTACTGATGAAGATGAAACACTATAGTTTGCAGTATGGATTACATCTCGTCATAAAGAAAATGAAAATCCTTACAACTGGACCAATAAGCAGCATCACAAGAAACGGAGAAAAGATTGAAGTTGTCAAAGGTTTCATATTACTTGGTTCCACAATCAACAACAATGGAAGCTGCAGTCAAGAAATCAGATGGGAGTTTCGGTTAGATGGTGGAATAGGCAGAAAGACTGCCCAGACCCTCTTCCACAAAGAAAAGGGGAACCAATTAACACAGATACAGAAGATAATCCTGGACCTCTGAGCCTTGAAGGGAAGGATATAGAAGTGGACTAAACTACAACTAGCAGAAGAATTTGCATGAAAATACCAAAAAAGGAGACATACAGAGCTGCGGTCTGGCAGTAATCCTGAGTGATCCTGATGGCACAGACAGCTTGGAGACTGCCAAGTGGTGGTAGGACCTAAGAATTAACCTAAAAATCAGCTCTGCTAGCCAGGGACTGCACGGAGGACTGCTCTGGTGGCTGGGAAATAAAAGGCAAAGTAGCAGCAAGGAGGAAAGCAGGCTGAGTTGTGGACTTTTGCCTATCTGGAGGGCGCAGCAATTTTGAATGTTTACAAGAGGCTTGATCATTTTGGATATTTAAAGTGACAGCATTTTCCCAGATTCCAGGGGCTTAAGAACAGGTTCCACTTGCCAGTAACCCCAAGGACATTCCAGACCTGTGCAACTGAAAAGGTGCGACATTCCCCTTGTTACTCTTATACCCCACACCTGCTTGGTGAATGGAGGTGTGGCCATCCCCCACTCCCATCCACTTTCTGGGCCTGCAGGAACTTCATCTCAGTCTGTGTGCTCTGACAGAGCCTGGGTGCCCTCCCCCAATTTTTTTTTTCTCTTTCTTTTTTCTGTTTGCTTGTTTTTGTCTGTTTTAAAACTACTGTTATTACTACTACTTTTGTCCTTTTTACTATTATTTTTTATTCTTCCCCTCCCAGATCCTAGTTTTCAGCTTCTTTTCTTTTCCTTGTTCCTGGTTGCAATTTTTGTTCTTTATTTTTTTCTGTGGTAACCCTGGTCCTTGTTTTTCTTTTTGCATTTTTTCCTTCATTATTATCCTTCTCTACCTTTTTTCTCTTATTGCCCTATCCCCAGATATTGCAGGTTTTCTTGTTTTTCTCTTTTTCTTTTTCCCTTTTTTTCTTTGTTGGTTATTGTTCCTATGCGATTGCATGCTGTATTTTTTGTCCATGTGCTTTTACTTTTTAGATGGTTATTCAACTGTAATTTTTGTCTAACAGCAAACAGTCCCCATAAGACACAAATACACCTACACCTCCTGCAACTTCATTTACTGAGTGAGAGTCACCACCTGCTTCTCCACCAACAGGCCAACGATAAAAAACCACCAAGAAAAGCTTAAATCACCCTTGGCTGCTCTTCATAAACAGTTAACAGAGATCCAAATACAACAATGCCATGATGTCTCACAGACAACAGACTATCACAGTCCACACAAAGAAGCAAAATAAAGTGGTAGAAACAAGGGAGCAGGATACAGACACAGAACACATCCCTGAGGAAGAAGCAGCATTGGAACTCTCTGATAAGGAATTAAAAAGAATTATATTTAGGTATCTTCAAAGGATTGAGAGACAGACCAAGGAAAACACAGATAAAACCGTAGAAGAATTTTGGAAAAAGTGCAAGAACAAAATGACAAACTAAATGAAAAATCAGAAATGATTCTAAATCTACAGATAGAAATCCAGAAGATTAATACTAAATTAATTGTCAGAAATAGATAGCACATTGGAAGGGCAAAGGAGTAGAATTGATGCAATGGAGGACAGAATTAGTGAGATCGAAGACAAATACCTGAATACTTCTTTGGAAAGGGATCAATCAGAAAAAAAATCAAAACAAAATAAAGGAAGCCTAAGGTTCATGTGGGATACCA
>NW_006921852.1:2726556-2729679 GCF_000298275.1 Orycteropus afer afer
TACCCAAAGCAATCTATACATTCAATGCAATCCCAATCCAGATCTCAACAACATTCTTTAAGGATATGGAAAAACCAATCACTAACTTTATATGGAAGGGAAAGAGACCTTGGATAAGCAAAGCACTGTTGAAGAAGAACAACAAGGTAGGAGGTCTCACACTGCCGGATCTCAAAACCTACTACACAGCCACAGTAGTCAAAACTGCCTGGTATTGGTTTAATGAGAGACACATAGACCAATGTAATAGAATTGAGAACCCAGAAATAGATCCATCAACCTATGGTCAGCTGATCTTTGACAAAGGGACAAAATCCATTAAATGGGAAAGAGAATGTTTGTTTAATAATTGGTGCTGGCAAAACTGGATATCCATTTGCAGAAAAATGAAACAAGATCTGTACCTCACACCATACACAAATACTACTTCCAGATGGATGAAAGACTTAAATGTGAAACCTAAAACTATAGAGTTCCTCAAGGAAAAACTAGCTGCAAATTTAGGGACCATAATATGTGGCATATTATATGGCATAAATAGACTATCAAGCATAACTCAAAATGCACAAACAGCAGAAGAAAAACCAAATGATTGGGACCTTCTAAAAATTCAATTTTTATGTGCTTCCAAACACTGATCCAAAAAAATCAAAAGAGAACCTACATATTGGGAAAAAAATATTTGGCAATGACATATCTGACAAGGGACTTACCTTGATAATTTATAGAAAACTCCAACACCTCAATAAAAAAAGACAAACAATCCAATTAAAAAATGGGCAGAAGACATGAACAGACACTTCACCAAGGAGGATATTAATGTGACCAACAAACATATGAAGAAATGCTCAGGATCATTAGCCATTAGAGAGATGCAAATCAAAACAACAGTGCTCATTGGGAGAAAAGACAAGGCAGTATGCTTCTGTAAAGATTTACCACACTTGGAAACCTCATGGAGCAGTTCTGTGTGCAGACACATAGCAACTATGTGTCAGAATCGATTCAATAGCAGAGGATTTTTTGATTTTTAGTACCTCTGGTAGCATAGTGCCTAAGGCACTTGACTGCTAACCAGAAGGCTGGTGGTTCAAACCCACCAGCCACTCAGAGAGAGGGTTGGGCAATCTACTTCTGTTGTGATACTGCCTCGGAAACCCAAGTAGGGGTCACTATGAGGCAGGGCCAACTTGACGGCACGTAACAGCAATTAGATTGAGTTTTTTCAAATGTTTTTGGAAGTCTTTTTTTTTTCTTTAAATTTTTCATGTTCTTTCGCCTATTTTCTACTCACATATTTATCTTTTAAAAATTATTTTTAAATAGTAACAATGATAATGCTTTATTATCTGTTGGTAATTATTCCTAAGCTATTTTTTCCTGTGATCTTTTGTGATATATAAGTTCTATATAGTCATATCCACTAATCTTTTACTTTGTGATTTCTTTGTGACTTATATAAAATTTCTCTCTACTACAATAACAAATAAATACTCTTCTATGCTTTCTTCTACTGGGTTTATAGATTTATTTATTTATTTATTTTTGGTTTAAGTGAAGTAGGACACTAACTTTCTCTCTCCGTATTCTTCCCTTCCCCCAAAAATCAATCTACCATCTCAATAATAATAATAATTATTATAATTATAATAATAAAAAGCCCACTGCTATCAAGTCAATTCTGACTCATAGCGACCTCCATTGGGTTTCTGAGGCTGCAAAAGTAGACTGCCTTGTCTTCCATTCACAGAGTGGCTGGTGGATTTGAACCACCAACCTTCTGGTTAGCAGTCAAATGCCTTAGGCATAGTGCCACCAGTGCTCCTTACCACCTCAGTAGCATCTATTAAATGTTGACTATTCTTTTCCATGTGGATTGTTTCATACTTTTTTTAATCATACCTTAAATGTTACTATGTAGGGTATATTTCTGCCTTATAGTCTATTCCTTTGATCAGTTTTTCTTCTTGTTTCAGCACCAATCTGTTTTACTTATACTTTCCCTGTTTTCCTCTCTCATTTATCCTTTTAAAATAGCCATAAACTTTAATTAAATGAGAGTCTATAAGAAAGTATATAAGAAGAAAGATAATACTTTAAGGAATTCTTAAAAAAGGAAACTTATAAAGTCTTCAGAGTATCACAGAACTAAATTGCTCTGCTTTCATTTCTATTTTTCTTCCTAGTTAACTTAATCTGGATATGCTAATTTGTATCTTGCCTTGCCTTACTCATTGCCATCTAGTTGATTCTGACTTATGGCAACCCCATGTGTTAGTAGAATAGAACTGTTCTGTAGGGTGTTCTTGGCTAAAGTCTTTATGGAAGTAGATTGCCAGGCCTTTCTTCCATAGTGCCATGGAGGTGGGAGGGGTGAATCACCAATTTTCATATTAGTACTAGAGAGCACATACTATTTGTGCCACCTAGGGCTTGTGCCATTGCCTTACACTTGAAAACAGAGACTATGGAGCAAGCTCTATTGTTAGCACTTTCAACATGGGGATGCAGGAAGACTCTTAGGGGATGCTGGAAGGATTTTAGCACAATCTACAGCATAACACATTTCTACCACCTTCTGTTTTCTATAAACAAGTAGACACGAAATTTTGTTCTCTATAAACAGATAGATAAGATAGAGTGAAAATCCTGATGACTTTACACTCTGAGAAGTGCTTATTTTCTTTCTTCTTGGGTGATACTGGGCCCCTCAAATGGTAGCTCTTCAGTAGAAGTAAGGAGATCTGGTGTGGTAGTGGACAAGGAATTTGGCTGTTAACCAGAAGCTCAGCAGTTCAAACCCACCAGCTTCTCCAAGGAAGGAAGATGGAGCAATCTACTTCCATAAAGATTTGCAGCCTCAGAAACCCACCCAATGGTGGCAGCTATGAATTGGAATCGACTGCATGGCAGTGAATTTCATTTTTTTTTTTTTTGGAGTAGTAGCAGATATCTGTGACTAACAATGGAACTCACTGCTGCCCAGTTGGGTCTGACTCATAGTAACCCCTCCGTGGGTTTCCAAGGCGGTGTTGTTGTTGTTGTTAAGTGCCGTTGAATCGTTTCCGACTCATAGTGACACCATGCACAGCAGAATGAAACACTGCCCAATCCCGCACCAGC
>NW_006921852.1:2733019-2737649 GCF_000298275.1 Orycteropus afer afer
GGGTTTGAACCACCAGCCTTCTGGTTAGCAGTCAAATGCTTTAGGCACTACACCACCAGAGCTCCCATCTGGTGGAGTCCCATTTGGTGACTAGAAGACCAAAATAATTTTGATCAGAGCTTGTACTGTAGTATGTGAGGCTTTTATGTTATACTTCTACCTTTTCATGTATCACTGGAGGTTATATTCTAGGATACTGAGGGAGTTACTCAATTTTGCATATATTAAGTGTACTTTTTATTCTGGTTACCTAGTGCCACTCTGACGAGAATATATACCACAAATGGGATGGCCTTAACAAACCGGAGTTTATTCTCTTACAGTTTGGAGGCTTTAAGTCCAAGTTCAAAGTGCCAGGCTCTATGGGCTGGGTGACAGCCCCTCAGCCTTGGGCTTCAGCTCTGCCTCCAACTCCCAGCCCACTGAAGTCAGAGGTTTTTCTTCACTCAGACAGCTACTGGCTGCTGAGGCTGCCAAGCCCAAGGCTTCCAAGTGAAAAAAAGACATAGTCCCGATATTACTAAATCACACAGCAGGCCATTAATCCAAGTCCATTGTAAACCCCTAGGTCAGCAGAGCATGGCAGGGTGCTGAACAATGACATGGCTACATGTAGGGTTCAAGGTGCCATAAGCTAGAGACCATTCCCCAAGGCTTCTGCTTATATACAGGAAGCAGACCACATCCCTAAAGCAGCTACTCAGCTGCTCACAGTAGATTCCACCGTGGAGTTGATTACTAGTCTCATCAGTAGGAATATTATATCAAGCTGCTCAGCCACTCAAGCGGCCAACTTGACACATAAACTGAACAACTACACCTTCTAACAACCAATTCAAAAAAATCAGGCACTTCTTTTTGTTCAGATGTGTATTTCAAGCAGCAAACCTAACAATGGTATTTATTGCATCATCCTGAAACAAACATTCTCCTAAAATCAATTAAACTCAGTACACTTGAGAAGTTAAGTTTTGCCAATGCACACATTTAAAATATCACTCCAAAATAATTTGTTTACCATTGTTGGGTCTACTAAAATGACCTCCTGAAGCTAATCACCTAGAACACATTACAGTTTTTCTTGTTGGAGAAATCAGTCTTTTAAAAGGCTTTTTTTTTTTTTCCTTTCTACTGTCACCCTTGGATTCCCTCTTGTCTCTCCTCTTGCAATATCTGAAGAAAGCCTGAAGCATCCCTCTCTAAATGTCAAAACTGTTCATCTCATCCAGTGCTCTTTTCATTCTCAATCCTAGCTCTTGTCCTTGGGATAACAAAAGGGGCAGGGCTCCCATCTGTCTCTTATTAGCTTCTTCGACTGAGAACTAAGGCCTTCCAAAGATAACACAGTTATTGTGCATTTATCACCTATGTCCCTTATGTTGTGTAACTTCCTTTGATTTACTGATAACCTAATTTGTGTTTTTCAGCTAACACACAGCTCTCACCTGGTTACTTACTGGACCTTATTTTTAGATGATATAAAATATTTTTCAAGCATATACACATATTGCTGAATATATGGTGTCTTATAAAACATAAGACATGATATATACATCAAGAACAGTGCAGCGTTGCCCCTTTCTATTTCTCTCTATTCCTTTCCTTTCCTTTCCCATTTCCCACAGAAGCTGTTCTTACCTTCATCACTCTTGACATCTCGGAATACCATTCTGGGTTCCTTAACTGTCACGAGCACTCACCTTTCTCACTGAGAAATATCTAACATGTATATCCATCTTGTCTTCTTTCCATCTCTAAATGCACCCAGAGATCCAGAAATCCCCTTCTTTACGAGCTAGTTCTCTTCTCTCCTTTCCAAGCCTATTCCAGTAAACATTTCTTCTTTTTCAAAGATTTCCTTTTTCCCCCTCTCCCATAGTTTTCGTACTTCAGTTTAAAACTAAGGCAAAATATTTTCTACCTCTTTGTGCTGGGAAAAAGGCTTCACATTCAAAAATATTCTATAGAGACACTTTTTATTAAGCCTTAAATAGAACAAAGACGAAAACAAAGACCGTCATCTGGGTGATGGAAACAATCAGCACATATCCAGTACAGAGAGGCTGATGGAATCCTATGAATCATGGTCATGACCTTCATTACATAAAATAGAGAATAAAAGAAATCACCAGATCATGACAGGTGGAAGGTCAATTCACTGTCATAGGTGGGACTGAAAAACAAGAAGGGGAGCAGGATTGTAATACATACATGTTGTTGTTGTTGTTATGTGCACTTGAGTTGGACCTACTCGTAGGACCCCTTCTTGGGTTTCCGAGGCAGTATCACTACGGAAGTAGATCGCCCCATCTCCCTTCCGAGGAATGGCTGGTGGGTTTCAAGCACCAGCCTTCTGGTTAGCAGTCAAGTGCCTTAGGCACTATGCTACCAGAGCTCCCATACATAATTGAATACATACATAATTGCAGGTTAAAAAAAGATTGGCTGTTTTCCATAAACCATTAAGGACATGCCCATGTAAGTTCTTTGTATAAGAAAGACATGTCCGGGCAAGTTCCCTGGTTCTTTGTGTGAGCACCTTTCTGCATGCTGGTTAATCTTTCAACCACATTCTTCCTGAGGGTAGACTGCCTTTCCCAGGGCTTGCTGACTTGTCCAAGCATAGCAACACTATTGGTTTAATGGCCAGCAAGCATTGGAGAAGTAAAATGAAAAACTCAAATGGGATCTGAATTTTTGTCAAGGCTCAAAATGGAGCTAAAGCTTCTACTATAGCTGCAGCCTTCCACAGACCAGGTAATTTAGAATTTGTGCTTTCATATATCTTAAAACATTGGTTTTCCTCCCCTCCACCCACCAAATACATTCATTCCATTAAAATTCATCTAGCTTTGTCATTAAATGTCCTTTCAGACTGTATTCATTTCCTAGTGCTTCTGTGAGAAAGCGTTACAAAGTGAGTGGTTTATAAGAACAGAAGTTTATTGTTTTACTATTCTGGAGGCTAGTATTCTGAATTCAGAGTGTGTTGTTGTTATGTGCTGTCTCTGACTCATAGCGACCCCTCTTTCCAAGGTGCTATCTGTACAGAAGTAGATTGCCCAGGTTTCCTTCTAAAGGGTGGCTGGTGGGTTTGAACCACTGACCTTCTGGTGAGCAGTCAAGTGCCTTAGACACTATGCCACCAGAGCTCCCAATACAGAGTGGGGAAAAAAAAAAAAAAACACAACCACTGTCATAGAGTTGGATCGGACTCATAGCGTCCCCTCATTGGGTTTTCGAAGCTGTATCACTACAGAAGTAGATTGCCCAACCTTCCTTCCAAGGAGTGGCTGGTGGCTTTGAACCACCAGCTTTCTGGTTAGCAGTCAAATGCCTTAGGCACTATGCCACCAGAGCTCCCAGAGTGTTGTTGTTGTTGTTGTTATGTGCCATGGAGTCAAACCTGACTCATAGTGACCCCTCCTTGGGTTTCCGAGGCAGTATCACTACGAAGTAGGATTGCCCAACCTTCCTTCCGAGGAGTGGCTAGTGGGTTTGAACCGCCAGCCGTCTGGTTAGCAGTCAAGTGCCTTAGCCACTATGCTACAAGAGCTCCCATTCAGAGTGTAGGCAGGGTTATACTCTTCTTTGTCTATGTTAGGGGTAGATCTTTCCTTGTCTCTTTCAGTTTCCAGTTTGCAGATGGATCTTCACATGGCCATCTTTTCTCTGTTTGTCTCTGTGTCTCTTCTCTTTCATAAGACACTGCTTAGATAGGATTAAGATCCACTGTACTCTGGTATAACCTCATGTTAACTTTACTGATGATATCTTCAGAGGCCCTAGTCCAAATAAAGTCACATTTACAGGTACGAGGGTTAGGACTTGAGAATGAATTCTGGGGGGAATATACAACATTTTTTGTTTCCATTTCCTTACCATTCATTCAAATGTCAACCACTGTAATTGAACATTTGATTCTGTGTTGTTGCCAAGACCCTTCTTCCCAGGGCACCAGTGATTTTTTAATCAAATAATCTATTTTCATTTCTTTCTTCTTTATAACACTAGCTGGCCAGTCTTATTAAAAGAGTTTTTTTATGGGTTGAGAAACAGTGTTTCTGCAAGTATATTTGTATGTTCTTCAAGAATGTCCAGGTATACAGTAGAGCTGACAAGGCACAAGGTTGAAGTCACTTCTTGGCCACAGCCAGCTACCCAGAGGGAGCGAATAGTTGGACTTATGGGCTTGGGACATCAAGCTCAATTGGCATAACATACTACACAAAAACATTGTTCCACATCTGTGCCCCTGAAACCAGCTGGTTTAGAGAATTTATTTATCTTTGAGGCCACTTAAGCTAGAGAGAAAACCTCCTATCACTCCTGGGGATGGGACCTAGGGGCACCATGCAAATCAACTGGGTTTGTGCCCTGGAGGGATACAGCTAATAGTCTACACCAGAGTTCAAAGAGAGTTCAAAGAGACAAGACTTTAATTAGGAGATGTACTACCAAAAGAGGGGCTGTGTCTTAATTACTCCAAAGTCATCTGCTCTGTGAGTGTTCCCAGAAGGGGGTTCTTATACTAAAGGAGGAGTGGGATACAGCATTTACACAAAGAAAGGAGCTCTGGTAGCATAGTGTCTAAGGCATTTGACTGCTAACCAGAAGGTTGGCGGTTCAA
>NW_006921852.1:2738283-2739667 GCF_000298275.1 Orycteropus afer afer
TTTTTTTTTTCAGTGATTTTGAGTTTTCTTCCACATTGTTCTCCCTCTCTATCCAGGATCTCCTACACAGATCCCCCTCTGAGGGGTTGACAGTGGTAGTTGGGCACCATCTAGTTCTTCTGGTCTTATAGTCATATATAGGCTGAGGATCACATGGTGTACCAGTCCCTTGGACTAATTGTTTCCTTGTGTCTTTGGTTTTCTTCATTCTTCTTTACTCTGGATGAGGAGAGACCCTTCATTGCAACTAAGTGGCTGCTTGCAAGCTTTTGAGATTCCAGTCACTACTCACCAAAGTAAGATGTGGAACAGTGTTTTTGTGTAGTATGTTATGCCAATTGAACTTGATGTCCCAAGGCCATAGGTCCAAATATTTGCTCCCTCTGGGTAGCTGGCTGTGACCAAGAAGTGACTACAATCTTGTCTCTTGTCAGCTGTACTATATACCTGGATATTCTTACAGAACGTACAAATATACTTGTAGAAATATTGTCTCTCAACCTTACACATGGTCATGGTCACACTCCCTACTGCCTAGACATATCTGATTGTTCAGCCTGTCCACTCATCTATCCACTCATAGATCAATGTTTGCCATCATGGACAATGCAGTACTGTATATGCAAAAGGGTTCATCTTTGTTGTCTTTACCTCCCATGCACCTCTCTCTATCTTCCTCTTTCTCAGTGCCACTGTGTTGTTCACTCACATTTGGTACATATCCCTTTCCTTCACCCAAATCAATACTTGTCTCTAGCTATCTAACAGTGTTCCCTCCACTCCCCTCTTACCCCTGTTGCTGTTGCTGTTGTGTGCCGTCAAGTCGGCCCCGACTCATAGCGACCCCTCTTTGGGTTTCCGAGGCAGTATCACTACGGAAGTAGGATTGCCCAACCTTCCTTCCTCTTACCCCTAGTAACCAAAAAAAGAAAGTTTCCTTCCATATATAAACCTTTTCTTGACTTTTTGGGATAACCAAACCAAACCAAACTCACTGCAATTGAGTCTATTTGAATCATAGAGACCCCTCCTTGGGTTTCTGAGGCCATATCTCTATGGAAGTAGATTGCCCAATCTTCCTTCCAAGGATTTGCTGGTGGGTTTGAACCACCAGCCTTCTGGTTAGCAGTCAAATGCCTTAGACACTATGCCACCAGAGACTAATATGATATCTGTCTTTCTGTGATTGACTTATTTCACTCAGCATAATGTCCTCCAAGTTCATCTACATTATGCGGTGTTTTGCAGATTCCACATTATTCTTTAGGGTTGCATAGTATTCCATTGTATGTATTTACTATGGTTTGTTTATCCATTCTTCTGTTGATGGACATCTAGGTTGTTTCCATCTTTTTGTTATTGTAAATACTGCTGCGATGAACAT
>NW_006921852.1:2742940-2750073 GCF_000298275.1 Orycteropus afer afer
GTGAAGTCACAGGAGGTGTGGGTGTAGTTGTGTTTTATGGGGACTGTTGTTGTCTCCCACTCAATTAGACACAAGTTACAATCGAATAACCTTCAAAAAACTTGTCAATCTTGCAGGTCCCGAGTGTCCTTGGGGTTGCTGGAAAGCGGAATGTGTTCTTAAGCACCAGGAATCTGCAAGAGCACTGTTTCATTAAATATCCAAAATAGTCAAGTCGCTTTTTAAACCTTCAAAATGGCGGCACCCTCTGGACCGGCCAAAGTCCACAGCTCAGCCCACCTTTCTCTTCACCTTCTCTGTTTATTCCCCAGCCACCGTGCACAGTCTTCCGTGCAGTCCCTGGCTAACAGGGTGATTTTTAGGTTAATTCTTAAGTCCTACCACCACTCAGGAATTTCCAAGCTGTCTGTGCCATCAGGATCACTCAGGATCACTGCCAGACTGCAGCTCCATATGTCTCCTTTTTTGATATTTTCACACAAATTCTTCTGCTAGTTGGGGTTTAGTCCACTTCTATAACTTTCCCTTCAAGGCTTAGGGGTCCAGAATTATCTTCTGTGTCTGTGTTAATTGGTGTCCCTTTTCTTTGTTGAAGAGGGTCTGTGCAGTCTTTCTGCCTAGTCTGTCATCTTGCCGGAACCTTCTCTCTCTCTTTTTTTTTTTTAGTGGCTATGATTATGAACATTTCCTCATATGTTTATTGGCTGCCTGAATATCCTCTTTGGTGAAATGTCTATTCATGTCTTCTGTCCAGCTTTTAATTGGATTATTTGTCTTTTTGTTGTTGAGGTTTGGAGTTTTCTATAAATTTTAGAGATAAATCCCTTGTGAGATATATTGTTGTCAAATATATTTTCCCAATCTGTAAGTTCTCTTTTTACTCTTTTGGGGAAGTTTTTGGAAGCACATAAGAATTTAATGTTTAGAAAGTCCCATTCATCTAGTTTCTCTTCTGCTGTTTGTGCATTTTGGGTTATGCTTGACTGTCTATTTATGCCATAAATGAGGGTCCCTAAATTTGCCTGTAGTTTTTCTTTGAGGAACATTATAGTTTTAGGTTGCACACTTAAGTCTTTGATCCATCTGCAGTTAGTTTTTGTGTATGATGTGAGGTATGGAACTTGTTTCATTTTTCTGCAAATGGATATCCAGTTTGCCAGCAATATTTGTTAAAGAGACCATCTCTTCCCAAACTAATGGATTTTGGTCCTTTGTCAAAGATCAGCTGACCATAGGTAGATGTACCTATTTATTAGTTCTCAATTCCATTCCATTGGTCAATATTTCTGTCTTTGTACCAATACCGGCAGTTTGACTTCTGTGCCTGTATAGTAGGTTTTAAGATCCAGGAGTGTGAGACCTCCTACTTTGTTGTTCTTCTTCAACATTGCTTTGCTTATCCGAGGTCCTTTTCCTTTCCATATGAAGTTAGTGATTGGTTTTTCCTTATCTGTAAAGAGTGTTAATGGGATCTGGATTGGGATTGCATTGAATGTATAGATTGCTTTGGGTAGAACTGATATTTTCACAGTGTTCAGTCTTCCTATCCATGACTATGGGATGTTCTTCCATTTATGTAGATCTCTTACGGTTTCTTCTTTTGTGTCCCTGGTAAGATTTATTCCCAAGTATTTTATTTATTTATTTATTTTGGTAGTTATTATAAATGGTATTGATTTCCTTATTTCTTTTTCAGCAATCTCTCTGCTGTTGTAGAGGAATCCAACTGATCTTTGTATATTTATCTTATATCCCACCACTATGCAAAATATCTCAGTTAGTTCCAATGGTTTTTTTGCTGAATTTCTTGGGTTTTCTATGTATAGGATCATATCATCAGGAAATAAGGATAGTTTTACTTCTTCCTTACAAAATAATTTCTTTAAAATTAGGTAAAACAACAGATGATTAATAGAGAATAGCTTCTGTAGATTCCTGGCACACCATGCAAATGTGATCTTCCTTCTTGGAGATGATGCCACTGATTATTGTTGTCAAAGTCTAAGTGGTTGGTCACAAGGCCCATCAATATTTGCTGCTGTAAGTGGTCTCATCTTATAGGATACAGCTGGAATTAATGGTTATCTTTCAAAGGAAACTAAGTTAATAAATAACAGGGAAGAAAATGAAGTCAAGATAGAGTCTGATTTTAACCATACAGAGTCAGTCCTAACAAAAAAATCTTCATCTTCACATATGTCAGATAGTAGTTATATACATTTGTATATCATGCTCAAAATATGACCTGACCCCAATTATTTCAACCTTCTTAACACTAACATGGATTATAGTTTGGGTAATTTTAATGTACACAGTAAGATAGATTGCAAATTCTATGAGAACAAGCAAACAAACAAAAAACCTAAAAAGGACCTCTGGTGGTGTAGTGCCTAAAGCACTTGACTGCTAACCAGAAGGCTGGTGGTCCAAACCCTCCAGCCACTCCTTGAAAGGAAGATTGGGCAATCTACTTCTGTAGTGATACTGCTTCAGAAATTATGGTTTGGCTAATTTTAATGTGCACAGTGAGATAGATTGCAAATTCTATGAGAGCAGAAATTATTGGATTCCTTTCATTCTTCATAATACCCAAGGTTAGGACTTTATGCATCCTAGACACTTACTGGCATCAGGATTGGAGGAAGAACCATTAACAACCTGAGAGATGCAGATGACACAACCTTGATGGCTGAAAGTAAGGATGATTTGAAGCACTTACTGATGAAGATCAAAGACTACAGTCTTCAGTATGGATTACACTTCAACATTAAGGAAACAAAAATCCTCATAACTGGACAAATAAGCAACATCATGATAAATGGAGAAAAGTTTGAAGTTGTCAGAGATTCATATTACTTGGATCTACAATCAATGCCCATAGAAGCAGCAGTCAAGAAATCAGATGTCATAATGCACTAGGCTAATCTTCAGTTTTAAGAAGCAGATATCACTTTGAAGGCTAAAGTTCACCTAACCCAAGCCATGGTATTTCCAATGGCCTCATATACATATGAAAGGTGGACAAGGAATAAGGAAGAGTGAAAAAGAGTTGATGCCTTTGAATTGTGGTGAAGAATACTAAAGATACCATGGACTGCCTGAAGAATGAACAAATCTTTCTTGGAAGTACAGCAAGCATGCTCTTTAGAGGCAAAAATGACCAGACATCATCTCACCAACTTGGATCGTGTCAGAAGGGAGCATTCCCTAGAGAGGATATCATGCTTGGTAAAGTAGGGAGGAAAAAAAGAAAAACCTCACTGCCATCGAGTAGCGACCCTCTTTGGGTTTCTGAGACAGTAAATCTTTACAGAAATAGATTGCGCAGTCTTCCTTCTGTGGAGTGGCTGATGGGTTTGAACCATCAACCTTCTGGTTAGCAGTCAAATGCCTTAAACACTACGCCACCAGAACTCCTTAGGTAAAGTAGAGGGTGAGCAAAAAACGGGAAGACCTTCAACAAGATGAAGTGACACAGTGGCTGCAACGATGGACTCAAGTATAGTAAAGATTGTGAGGATCATGCAGTGTTTCGTTCTATTGTATACGATGTCACTATTAGTCAGAGTTGACTCAACAGCACCTAACAACAACAACAGGCACTTAGAAACTTTGATACCTGTAAATAGTCCCTGCACAGTGTGTGGCTGTGCTTGCCTGAGAAACTGAATCATAAAATAAAGTATAAAGGATAAAAATGGATACTGCTCTTACCAATTACAACTGGGAAGATTCTTTTCTGAGCACTAAGCTAAAGAAAGAACTTTAAATTGCACACTAAAAATTTGTATTCATGTCTGACATGTTCCTGAAAAGTTGAACAGAAAAATAATATGCTATAAACTACTCAGCCCCATGACCATCATAGATACTGTGCCTTGTTGGTGATTCTCATTAAGCCATAGACAAAAGTGGTTTTACATAATCATGCTAATCAAAAAATCAAAAGATGAAGATGTTGAAGTGTATGAAATCTTTGAGCACTGCAATACATACTCAGGTCTTACCTCTTCATTTTATATGAGAGAAAATTGAAGCTAGAGGGGTTAAATGAGTTCTTCAATTTCACTTAGCTAATTAGTGGCAAAGCAGGGAGAATCCAAGTTTCAAGGCTTAGGTTTAATGTTCTTTATATTATACAACAGTGCTCATAAATAATCACGGCTGTTGTCAATTCTGAAAGAAAAATTAGACCTGCTTTAACATCCTTCCTTTAATTAAGTAAATAGCTCTTCCTCTGTACATATGAATCTATTTATTCTCCCTTAGACTTACGAGGTGCTGGGCAGGTGAAGGAAACTGGGACATTTGTAGGGTGGGTTGTTTCTAGGTCATATTAATAATGGTGATTTTGTTGCTTTCTTACAAAACATTTTTTTTTTTGGTTGCCCAGATGCGTTAAGTAACTATTTTATATCTACTTATTTATCCCTAAAGAGCATTGATGGCACAGTAGTTAAAGTGCTTGGCTGTTAACCAAAAGGTTGGCATTTCAAATCCACCAGGCACTCTGTGGGAAAAGGATGTATGTAAATATTTACAGCCTTGGAAACTCTGTAGAGGCATTCTACTCTGTCCTGTAGGGACTCTCACTATGAGTCAGAATAAACTCAATGGCAGTGGGGTTGGTGGTTTTGTATTTATCCCTTCATGGACAACAAATTTTCCTTAAAAATTATACTTTATTCAATTTATAATGCTGGAAGCTGAGAATATAAGAATGAATTATAATCCAGTCTCTGCTTATAAAAGGAGCTCTGGTGGTATAGTAGGTAAGGTATTTGGCTGCTAACAGAAGGTTGGCAGTACAAACCCACAAGCTGCTCCATGGAAGGAAGATGAGGTAATCTACTTCCATAAGATTTACAGCCTTGGAAACCCATGAGGGTTGCTATGAATTGGAACTGACTTGATGGCAGTGGGTTTGGACTTTTGCTTTTCTCTGCTTGTAAAGGTTATGTGTGTAAGGTTGCGGCAAAGAAGAGAGGAGGCACAAAGAGTGGGATAAAGAAGTTTTATTCTGTGCTCATGGCAAGGTTTATGGGTCCCTGAGAGGGGCCAGAGACGTTGCGCTGCCTGGGTGAGAGAAAGGGGTTTTTATAGTGATATTTTCCCTGTTCCTTAGCAGACTGGGTTAAGAGCAGGGGATGTGTTGCAGGAACCAATGAGGTTAAAGCACCTCATTAGCATGGGGGCAGGAAGTAGAGTTGAAGCACTTCATTAGCATAGTGCACAGGAAATGGTTGGGGGCTTTCATATGTAAGGGTCCAGTGCTGGGGTTTGGTATGGGCTGTGGTCAGGCACTCCCTTGCTTGACCAGTTCTTGTAATTCCTTCCGGCTTAATCATTTACCCGCTTGGCCTGCCGTGTTCCCACCTGACAATGTGAACACCCACTGAGGATTAATTGAAATAACGTAAGAAAGCGCTCTGTTAATTGTAAACTATAGTATATGTATTCAAAATAATCAATTAATTGCAATTTAAATATTATTGTTATTGTTAGCTGCTGTTGAGTTGGCTCTGACTTACAATGGCCTTATGTACCTCAGAATGAAACACTGCTCAGTCCTGTGCCAGCCTCATAATCCTTGCTATACCTGAGCCCATCGTGGCAGCCACTCTGTCAATCCTTCTCATTGAGGGCCTTCCCCATTTTTGCTGACCCTCCGTTTTACCAAGCACAATATCCTTCTCCAGGGAATGATCTCTCCTGACAACCTGAACAAAGCAGGTGAGACGAGGTCTGGCCATTTTCGCTTCCAAGGAGCATTCCAGCTGCACTTCTTCCAGGACAGATCTGTTAATTCTTCTGGCAGTCCATGGTACTTTCAGTATTCTTCCCCAACACAACTCAAAAGCATCAACTCCTCTTCCAACTCTTTTTAGGTCTTCCTAATTCAATGCCAAGCTTTGGCATGCATATGAGACGGTTGAAAACACCATGGCTTGGATTAGGAGTACTTTAGTCTTCAAAGAGACATCTTTGCTCTTCAGCACTTTAAAAAGGATTTTTTACAACAGACTTGCCTAGTGCACTACGATGACATCTGATTTCTTGACTGCTGTTTCCATTGGTGTTGATTGCGGAACCAAGTTGTATGAAGTCTTTGACAACATCAATCTTTTACTCCATTTATCGTGATTTTAAATACTGTAAGTGTGCATGTATTATATGATACCATGTATGAGGGGTCGCTATGAGTCGGGGCCTACTCAACGGCACATAACAACAACAACAACAATGTGGCTACAAAGAAAATGGAAGTGGAAAAGGGAGAGTCAGAAATATCATCGTGGTGCAGTAATCTCTAAATTGAATCATGAACAATGAATAGACTGAAGGGATGTTGGTGGCAGGGTAGAAGAGGGAAATATGAAGTAAGGGGGCTCTAGGCAAGGTTATTAGGGTAAGCAAAAGTGTGGATGTGTAAATTCAAATGAGTTTTATATTGTAAGAACTTGAGAGGTGAGTAGGGAAATGTTAAATGGCAAGGCTAGAGTTAGGAATGAGACACATTTTGGAGGACTTCATGTGTCCATGGTAAGGAGTTTTGTCAGCCTTGACTTTTAAGTCCATAGTTACCATCATGTGAAAGCATAATTGAGGACAACTTCTATGTATATGTCTTTTTTTTTAAATTTGTGATTTGGGTGAAAGTTTACAGAGCGAATTCATTTGCCATGCAGCAGCTCACAAACACTTTGTCTCATGACATTGACTACAATTTACCCCAATGCAACAACTCACCTCCCACTTCCTCCCAATAGTTACCTCTTCCCTGTATCCATCACTCCATGCACTCCTGCCCCCTGAGCTGTTTCCCTGTGCATAAACAGCCCTTCTTTCTCCCATAATTTTTCTCTTCAAGGAGTATATCTACCTCAGGTAAATATTCAACTCATATGCCTGTCTTTTGTTGGGCTGGAAGCCACAGGTGTGGGTTCAATTCCAGATCTGAAGGGAAGCTAGGGGCCATAGTCTCAGTGGTTCGACTAGGCTCTATCAGACCAGCAAACCTGGTCCCCTGCCCCATCTTTATTTTTCTGAATGATTTTGAGTTTTGTTCCACATTGTTCTCCCTCTCTATCCAGGATCTTCCCTCCAAGTGGTTGACAGTGGTAGCTGGGTAC